>NC_135981.1:2537478-2909978 GCF_053455715.1 Rhinoraja longicauda | reverse complement strand
CGGGGTACTGATTGAGAATGATCAGCCATGATCACATTGAATGGTGGTGCTGGCTCAAAGGGCCGAATGGCCTACTTCTGCACCTATTGTCTATTGCTTTCCTTGGACACGTGGATCAGACTGGATGTGGTTTCCTCCAGGTGCTCCAGTTTCCTCCCACATCCCAAAGACATGGTCGTACCAAAGAAGGGTCTCGACCCGAAACGTCACGAATTCCTTCTCTCCAGAGACGCTGTCTGTTCTGCTGAGTTACTCCAGCATTTTGTGTCTATCCAAAGGCGTGGTTTGTAGGTTTGAAGGTAAATTGGCCTGTGTAAATTGCCTTGTGTGTGCAGTGGGCTAACCAGCTTGAATGGATGATTAATGGTCGGCGTGGGCGGTCAGTGGAAGGGGCTGTTTCCATGCTCTATCATTCAACTCAAATAAAGTTTGAATGGCACCAGCTGAAGAGTTGGAGAAAGCCTAGAATCAACGCTTTCAGCACAGTCATTGTGGGCCGAAGGGCCTACTCTTGTGCTGTACTTTTCTTTGTTCTCTAACCTCAGCCAGAAAGAGAGCACATCCAGAAAACACAAAGGAATCAAAGCTGGCCAGAATCTCCCAGCATTACACCAGATGAACAGAATGCTGGGAAAATGAGCGTGTTGCAGTAGTTACATTATTGTGCCAGTCTGCAGCACAGGGTCGCAGCGACTGTTTCTGACTTTCAGCGCCAGAGTCCAAGGTTCCAGTCCTGACTGCCCTGGAGTGTGGGAGGAAACTGGAGCACCCAGGAAAAACCCACGCGGTCACGGGGAGAAGGTACAAACTCCACACTGACAGCGTCCCGCAGTCAGGATCGAAGCCGGGTCTCTGGCAACAACTCGATCGCTGCGCTACTGTGACTGTGCATTGTCACATTGTCCACTGTGACTGTGCATTGTCACATTGTCCACTGTGACTGTGCATTGCGTCAGTTGACAGTGGGTTATCACAACGACACAACCCCGATCCCACCGCTCCACAACGCCAATGATACTTCAATCAAGTGCACACTTCAGACATATCCAGACTTGCATTTTATTATTGAATGGGAACTGCAAACCTTGGACTCAGTACTAGTGTACTACATGACCATCAGGTGGGCCGTTCACTCTGGTTTTCAGACTGGACGACGCAGCTGGCATCTCACCTCAGTTCTCAGCTGCTGCCTGCCAAGTGCCAACCCTCTCAAACCATCAATTAGAGGGGTTTTTTAGATTTAGATTTTAGAGATACATCGTGGAGACAGGCCCTTTCAGCCCACCGAATCCACGCGGCTCACCCCGTACACTATTACAATTTTACCAAAGCCAATTAACCTACAAACCTGTATATCTTTGGAGTGCGGGAGGAAACCAGAGCACCCGGAGAAAACCCACACGGGTCACGGGGAGAACGTACAAACTCCATAAAGGATCGAACCCGGGTCTCTGGAGCTGTGAGGCAACGACTCTAGCGCTGCGCCACCGTGCCGCCCAAGTTATTGATCTCCTCAGTTCCTCGTCCAACCTACACACTACCAGCTCATCTCTAAGTGCTCGCCATCTGCACGGAAAACCAAACTAGATTCACTAACTTGCGAAGAACACCACAATCTCCACAGACAGCTACTTGTGGGAGCAAAGGACAGACTGCTGTGTAACTCAGTGGGCCAGGCAGCGTCCATTGTGGGTCGGGACCCTTCTTCTGACTTCTAATAGCTTCTAGCAAATTGAAGAAAGGTGCCGACCCAAAATCTCGCCTGTCTATTCCCTCCAGAGATAAAGTCTGAAGAAGGGTCTCGACCCAAAACATCACCCATTCCTTCTCTCCAGAGATGCTACCTGTCCCACTGAGTTACTCCAGCTTCTTGTGTCTACCTTGAGTATACACATAGGTGGGTTACAATTGGTACTTGTTGCTTACACGTTGAATGGTTTTGAAGAGACTGGCACTGGCCAGTTAATGCACAGAGTGAGACGAAGGATGGCTCTACATGCCCTCGGCATTAATGAAGCACAGGCCTCAGTACAGGCAGTGACGCACAAACACTCTCAGTCCATCTCTGCACGGTTCCTCACTTGCTCTACTGTACAGGTTCCGCTTTGGGAATCTCCACGGTCTTGGCTTCAAACTCTTCCAACGGCTGTAGTTTAGGTCCAGGAATCATCACGGTCTGGCGTTTAAACACAAGACAAGATTAGTACTTCCAGAATTAAAATCATTATACACTTTGCAAATGTTTGAGTTTGACTTGATTGTATTCATATATAGTATATCTGATCTGTTTGGATAGCAAGCATAACAAAGCTTTTCCCTCTACCTCGGTACATGTGACAATAATAAATGTAAACCTATAATAAATTTAAACCTACTATTGATTATAAAATATTGTTGGGAATGAAAGGCCCCACTGAAATGCAAGGTTTTCCTTTTTTTCCCCGGCTGTGATAAGTTCATTAATGAGAGGAATAGAATTAGGCCATTCGGCCCATCAAGTCTACTCCGCCATTCAATCATGGCTGATCTATGTTTAGGAAGGAACTGCAGATGCTGGCTTTTCACCGAAGATAGACACAAAATGCTGGAGTAACTCAGCGGGACAGGCAGCATCTTGGGAGAAAAGGAATGGGTGACGTTTCGGGTTGAGACCCTTCTTCAGACTGAAGAACGGTCTCGACTCGAAACGTCACCCATTCCTCTCCAGAGATGCTGCCTGTCCCGCTGAGTTACTCCAGCTTTTTGCGTCCATCTGCTGGCGGGTTTGGCAGCGTCTGTGAAGGGAACGGGCAGATGATCTTTTGGGCAAGACCTTTCTTCAGACTCAAAGTCTGAAGTAGGTCCCGACTTAAAACATCACCTGTTCCTTTCCTCCAGATGCTGCCTACATGCTGAGTTTCCCCAGCACTGTTTTTGCTCAATCTACTGATTGGACTGGTTTTAGACCGACGAAGCAGCGTTTACAAATTTCATTTGTATTTCAGTTGATGTTATTGCCAAAAATGGTTGCTGTCCAATCACAGATGTTGCCATTTAGAAATTAGTGCCAATGCTTCTTGATTGCCCATTATTACTTTGCTTTGGAAGGATTAAACTTCCTCACGACTGCTCGGTAACTCAATAAATAAATACAAAGCTTTTATATAAATTAAATTAGTAATTCCCTCCCTACAACGAAAGAGCAATTGGAACATACATCAGAAAATAGGTTATTCACAGCTCAGTTTTCAAAATCTAGGGCATTGCTCATTTTACAAATAGTTTTTTTTTCTGGGAGGTTGCTATACATGACACAGAAACGCCTCATAATGTGCTCATCAATTCTTTATGGCATCAAAAGCCCATTCTGTAAAGTGCGGCTGAAAGACCAGGGTCATTTACTCACAGAGTCAAACAGCACGGAAACAAGCCTTTCAACCCAACTGGCCCCTGCCGACCAAGATGCCCCAGCTAGTCCCATGTTTGGCTATTCCTATGGAAAAGAATTCCATATTCACCACCCTCTGACTAAAGAAACTCCTCCTCATCTCCTTCCTAAAGGAACATCCTTTAATTCCTATCCACATGCCTGTCCAAATATATTTTATTTGTTGAGCAAAACACAAAGTTTTGGAGTAACTCAGTGGGTCAGACAGCATCTGTGTTGGGAATGGACTGGCGATGTTTCAGGTCAGGAGCCTTCGATGGCACTTTGAGTTTTGCTCAAGATTCCAGCATCTGCAGTTCCTTGTGTTTCTGTATTTTAAATGTTGTTTGTACGTGTTTCAACTACTTCCTCTGGTAGCTCTTTCCACATACTCACCACCCTCTGTGTGAAAAAGCTGCCTCTCAGGTTCCAATTAAATCTTTCTCCCCTCTCCATTAATCTCTATGCCACTGGTTTTGATTCCCCTGCCCAACCTCTCCCTATAGCTCAGGATCTCATGTCCTGGCAACGTCCTCGTAAATCTTCTCTGCCTTCTTTCCAGCTTAATGACATCTTTCTGAACTGGGTGACCAAAACTGAGCACAATTATCCAAGTGCAGCCCCACCAACATCTTGTACAAATGCAACAACTTCTGTACTCAAGTCCCTCACTGATAACAGCCAAAGTGCCAAAAGCTTGGTTCACCCTATCTACCTGCGACACCACTGTCAGGGAATTATGTACTTGTACTGCTGTGGGCGGTACTGTGGCGCAGCGGTAGAGTTGCTGCCTTACAGCGCTTACAGTTCAATCCCGACTACGGGTGTTGTCTGTATGGAGTTTCTACGTTCTCCCCGTAACCTGCAGGGGTTTTCTCCAAGATCTTTGATTTCCTCCCACAACCCAAAGACGTGCAGGTTTGTAGGTTAATTGGCTTGGTATAAATGTAAACTGTCCCTAGTGTGTGCAGGGTTGTGTTAATGCGCGGGGATCGCTAGTTGGCGTGTACTCGGTGGGCTGAAGGGCCCGTTTCCGCGCTGTATCTCTAATCTAAGCTAGATCCCTCAAGTCAATTTTAATTCAGTCCCTTTTTAAAGTCACATCTATATACTAAAACTCTTGTTTGTTTGTTTGTTTGTTCCTGATCGACAGCCAAAACGCTACACGATAGCGCGACAATTTTAGGCCCACCTTACTCACCGTCGTCCCTTTGGTGCTAATGGAACAAGTTTCATGGAAATCGGTTATATTTTTAAGTTATTCACATTTTAAAGTTTAAATCTATCTCCTAGGGACGGGGGGGGGGGAGGGAAGGGAGGAGGGGGAGAGGGGAGGGGGGGCGGAGAGGGTGCTGCACCAATGCAGGAAAGGGTTGGGCACAACAGGTCCATTTGGTCTAGTTCAATTTAAAATTTTACATTACAGAGACAAAGGCCATGGGGAGAGAAAACAGCATAATTAAGAAGCCACAAAATTACCTTAACGATAGGATCTTTGGGTGGGGCCCAGGCAGGTATAATCTTCCCATGCATTCTCCAAAGGCCATAGACATTGACTAAGTGCCTCTCAAACACCACGTATTCCAGGACATCTTTTGGAATATCTTCATTGCCCAACATCAACCGACCAAATCGGTCATAAATGGCTAAAGTCTGGAAGCGAGACAGTGGTTTATTGCTGTTGGTAATTTAGTTGTCACGTGTAGAAACGAAGGTACAGTGAAATTCATTTTTATGGCTTCTCTTTAACGTTTAATATTCTAGTAATAACAAAGTTGTCCAGTACAATCAATATAGGGTGAAAACAGATCCTGAAAAAACAGTAACAATTGAATAAAAAAAACAAAGGTTGAGTGAAATCATAAAAATACAATATATAAGATTCAAGATTCAAGATATCTTTATTTGTCATCCAAAAAACAAGTTTTTTGGACGAAATTTAGTCACCCACGGTCCAATAATAAAAGCAATAAAACAAGCAAATTACAAGACCCCAACCAACACACACAAAAAAAGAAACATCCATCACAGTGAGTCTCCTCCAGTCCCCTCCTCACTGTGATGGAAGGCCAGAATGTCTAAGTAATATAAGCTAAGTAATTGCATTAATATACAAATGCTTTTAATCCTAGTGTAATTGTTATACTGTGACTCATATTCTTTTAGGGATTCACACCACTTTCAAGTAGGTCAATAACGTTCTGTCTGATGAAAAGTCATCAATCTGAAACATTACGCGGCAGAGTGGCGCAGCGGGTAGAGCTGCTACCTCACGGCGCCAGAGATCCGGGTTCGATCCTGACATTGGGTGCTGTCTACATGGAGTTTGCACGTTCTCTCTGTGACCAAGTGAGTTTCCTCCCACACCACACAGGATGGTGTGTAGGATAGAACTAGTGTACTCGGTGGGCCGAATGGCCCGTTTCCACACTGTCTCTCTAAAATCTAGTGTGCGATGACTTATTTATTTATTTGTGGGCCTTTATCAAAATTATCAGATTGATAAAGCCCTCATGAAGGACAAATCCAAAATTACGAGAACAAGTGGACTAACTTCAATATGGTATATCCGATCTGTTTGGACAGCGCACAAAACAAAGCCTTTCACTGTACCTCAGTACATGTAGAAACATAGAAAATAGGTGCTGGAGGAGGCCACTTGGCCCTTCGAGCCAGCACTGCCATTCATTGTGATCATGGCTGATCTTCCACATGTGACAACAAACCTAAACCTCTTCATCCCTCCCTCACTCCAATATGTTTCTGACTTTCGTTACTCCACTAATGGCAGTTGTGTTTTCAATCATCAATGCCCTGTACTCTGGAATTCCCTCCCTCATCCCTTCTCCTCCACCTCCAAGTCCCTTATACATCATGAATTCATTTTAAACTGGATGAATGTAAGGGTGGTGTATACTGAGAGTGGAGGTGTGGTGCTGTACCTGCTGGGTGTGGAAGCGCAGCGTGACCTGACCGTAAATGTTCCCCTTGCTGACCATGTCGGGACATCGGACGTGTACAACCTTGGGCGCTTCCAGTGACTGCAGGAATTTCCAGCGGATTGTCTTGTACCTGTTGCCACGCACCATATCCTGAGGGAAAGACCAGAGACACCCATTAGTCTGCCTTCCTAAACAGGAGGGAAAAGCATTGTTGTTGGTGTTTAAAGGATGTTTAGAGATACAGCACGGAAACAGGCCCTTCGACCCACCGTGCTGACCAGTGATCCCCACGTACTAACACTATCCTACACACACTAGGTACAATTTACAATTATACCAGGCCAATTAACTTACAAAGCTGAACATCTTTGGAGTGAGGGAGGAAACTGGAGCTCCCACGGAAAACCCACGCAGGTCACGGGGAGAACGTACAAACTCCGTACAGGCAGCACCCACAGTCAGGATCGAACCCGGGTCTCTGGCGCTGTAGGGCAGCAACTATATTGCTGCGCCACCGAGCCGCCCACATTTCTATAGACCCTTCCATGACCTCAGGACAACCCAAAGTATTTTACAGCCAATTAATTTGTTCTGAAGTGTAGTCATGTCAAGTGTGTTTAATTGTCATACGTATTGACAAAGGAACAAAATGATATTCTTACTTGCAACAGGATCAAAGGTCTGTAAACGTAACACCCACCAATAATATAACAAAAATATTTCAATTAGTAACTGTATGAAAGACAATTTCACTGTGTTAGCAGTTCACGAATGTGACAATAAAAGCAACATTGAACCATACAATCACAGTCACTGCTGATTGTCGCAATAGGAACCAATTTGGTGTTCCCAGAAAAAGTATGATAATGCTTTGATAAACTGGCCATTTTTAGCATTGTTGGCCAAAGGAAACGCTGACCAGGTTAATTCCTTTACTGTTCTATGAAATGATATTTTCACCAGGAAGGATGAGCTCTAGTTAACTTTGCAGCCAAAAGTCGGCACCTCCCAGTGTCGCACTCCCTCGGTATTGTGCTGTGGCATCAGGCGGGATTTGTGTTATCAAGTCTCTGGTGTTTTTTATTTTAATGAAACCTTCAGAGATAGGAGGTGAGAGGGCTACTTAGTGAACAAAGACAGACGTGGTCCTTCGTTCACTAAGTTCACATGCCCCCCCCCCATAAACAGAGAGAAAAAGCCGAGTGCAATCTTGTTTTCCTTTCAACTTTTGAGATAAAGACACAGGATGAGAAGCCAGACTTACCGGGTAACATCGCTCCGTTACCAATTTGTGGAGCTTTACTTTGTCAAAACTGTTGGAGGAATTACAAATGAAAGAGTTTAGTATGTGACGCAAATACACAAATTTTCTTCAACTGCAGCACAATGCACCACAGAATAAAATAACAGAAGCTGAAAACACAGGATGTCCCCATGTAATTTGTACAGATGGGACTTGCGGAAGAGGGGCAAGTTGGCTGCTTGGGCAAGTTGGGCCCTAAGGGCCTGTTTCCACACGCCTTTAATGCCATTCCGCAGCGATACACACATTTCATTGTTGCATAACAGGGCTGCAGGATTCCCCTAAGCTTAACTGCCTTTCCGTACACATTCTCAACAGTTACACAACACTGTCTGTTTATTCTGACATAGGTTTTCTTCTAGGGGGAAAGAAAATCTCAGTTTCTCTTTAAAACTGTGCATCATGTTTACACGTCCAGCGAGAAGAGGGTACAGTACTCTTGTTGAGCACCTCACACAAGAGCAGGCCCTCACCAACGCATCACTCCCCCCAGAACAGATCCAGCAATGGCACCACCAGCCAAGACTTTAATGTCCTCTCTTTCAAGAGAGAGTAAGATTTAGCTCTTAGGGCTAAAGGAATGAAGGGATGTGGGGAAAAAGCAGGAACGGGGTACTGATTGTGGATGATCAGCCATGATCATATTGAATGACGATGCTGGCTCAAAGGGCCGAATGGCCTACTCCTGCACCTATTTGTCTATGTTTCCATGTCCGGGCTCTAACATGGCACAGTCAGCTGCAGGGAAGCACAAAGTACCAGACATGGAGGAGTTCCTCGATCTACGGTTACAAAGCTGGGGGAGGTTTAGCAGACGGCCACTTGTGGAATCTCATGGCCTTCTGTCGTAAGAAAACCAGAGCATGATTTGACATTTTCCTGTGAAAAGCTGCTCACCCAAGTGTTACTTACTTCACAAGGCACTCGTGTGCACTTATGTAAATCTCCTGGGCCTTGGAGGCAAAGTCCTTTGTGGTGAATTCATCGTCGTGTCCTTTCACCTTCCGCAGTCTGTTAAAAGAAGGACCATTAGTGTCCGTTCATGAATAGTCTCTTGGCCAGAACTGAGGAAAATGTAAAAAATGAAAGAAGATATTCCAAGACTTTCATCAGTTGCTGCTCAAAGTTTGCTGCTCAGGTTTGTAAGTTAATTGACTTTGATAAAATTGTAAATTGTCCCTAGTGTGTAGGATAGTGCTAGTGTATGGGGCAATGGCTGGTTGGTGTGGACTAATGGCAGAAGGGCTCAGATGAAACAGACCATTTGTGATCATCTCCACGTCAGCTTCATGGCCCCACTAGTGCACTAATTTTATTTGCCTCTAAGTATCTTCAGATTCAGTTTGTGAAATTAACACAGAGTAATTCTGAAACTGGGACATGTCCCCCTGGAGTGAGTTTTCCTAAACTTACTTCTAGTTAACAGTTGAATAAAGATCCCTTCATCACAGTCTTCCTGGCACAAGACCAATGACAAAGCAATACAGTGTGGGAAGGAATTGCAGATGCTGGTTTACATCGAAGATAGACACAAAACGCTGGAGTAACTCAGCGGGACAGGCCGCATCTCTGGAGAAAAGAAATTGACGACGTTTCGTGACAAGACCCTTCTTCAGACTGAGAGTCTTCATTACACAGCGTTGGTACATATGACTAGGCTGGGAGAGGGAGATATTGGAGACACAAGGAACTGCAAATGCTGGAATCAGGAGCAAAACACAAAGTGCTAGAGTACATCGCGTAGAGCCGCTGTCTCACAGCGTCAGAGTCCCGGGTTCGATTCTGTCCTCGAGTGCTGTCTCTGTGGAGTTTGCATGTCTGTTTTTTTAGTTTTTTTTAGTTTTAGAGATCCAGCATGGAAACAGGCCCTTCAGCCCACTGTGTCCGCACAGACCAGCGATTCCCGCACATTAACACTATCCTACACACACCAGGGACAATTTACACTTAAACCAAGCCAATTAACCTACAAACCTGTATGTCTTTGATGTGGGAGGAAACCGAAAATCTTGGAGAAAATCCACGTGATCACGGGGAGAACCTCCAAACTCTGTGCAGACAGCACCCATAGTGGGGATCTGCTGTTGCAAGCGCAGTAGGCAGCAACTCTACAGCTGCGCCACTGTACCGATCTCCATTTGACTGCATGGGTTTCCTCCAGGTGCTCTGGTTTCCTCCCACATCCCAAAGACGTGTAGGTTTAAGTTAACCAGTCGCTGTAAATTGCCCCTTGTGTGTGGGGAGTGGATAAGAAAGTGGGATAACATAGAACTAGTGTGAACGAGTGTTCAATGATCGGGGTGGACACAGTGGGCCTGTTTCTAAGCTGTATCTCTAGAATAAACTAAGTAAGTCAACAAGTCAGGCAGCAACTGTGGAGGGAATAGACAGGTGATGATTTGGGTGGAACCCTTCAGATGATCAGACCTGAAATGACACCTCTCCATTCCCCCCACAGATGCTGCCCGACCAGCAGAGTTACTCCAGCACTTTGTTTATAGCCGGCAATATAAAGGTCAGGTCCCCAGCCTTCCACCTTGAGTCACCCAGACTGACTGATCAGGGATAACACTTTACAATAAGTCGGACTCAGATACAATAGACAATAGGTGCAGGAGTAGGCTGGGTGAGGTCACGTGGGGCGCGGGGCGGTGACGTTACCTTTTGTCCCTTATTTGGGAGTGAGGAAGTTGACAACCGTACTAAATATGGGACAAGAGCAGTAAATAGACAATAGGTACAGGAGTGGGCCATTCGGACCTTCAAGCCAGCACCACCATTCAATGTGATCATGGCTGATCATTCTCAATCAGTACCCCGTTCCTGCCTTCTCCCCATACCCCCTGACTCCGCTATCCTTAAGAGCTCTATCTAGCTCTCTCTTGAATGCATTCAGAGAATTGGCCTCTACTGCCTTCCGAGGCAGTGAATTCCACAGATTTACAACTCTCTGACTGAAAAAGTTTTTCCTCATCTCCGTTCTAAATGGCCTACCCCTTATTCTTAAACTGTGGCCCCTTGTTCTGGACTCCCCCAACATTGGGAACATGTTTCCTGCCTCTAACGTGTCCAATCCCTTAATAATCTTATACGTTTCGATAAGATCCCCTCTCATCCTTCTAAAGGAAGCAGACTCTCAAGACACAAGTATCCAATAACTCATTACACGAGAGAAATGAGAAAGAGTAACTCACGCGAGCTGCGACGCGACCCTCTGCTTGGCCAGCTCCACGCGTTGCTTCAGTCCTGCCTTTGTCAGAGAAGACATGCGAGAATCACCCTCCGGTGGAACATACGGATCAAATATCCCAGCTGCAGGGAAAGAGGCAACAGCAAGGTCAGAACACAGGAGGCACAAGCCCATCCCACAGGAGGACGGGTGAAGCTTCATTTCCCCTCACCCATTAGGCCAGACAGCATCTGTGGAGGGAAAAGGACAGACCACGTTTTGGATCGAGTCCTTGAAGAAAGGTATTAACCCAAAAGGTCACCCGGAGAAAGCATTTTATTGGGATGCATCACAGCATTGTTTGGGAACAGTTCCATCCAAGACCGCAAGAAATTGCAGCGAATTGTGGATGCAGCCCAGACCATCACACAAACCAACCTCCCTTCCACTGACTCCATCTCTATCTTACGCTGCCTCAGCCAGCAGCATAATCAAGGACGAATCGCACCCTGGTCACTCCCTCTTCTCCCCTCTCCCATCGGGTAAAACGTGTAAAAATGCACACCTCCAGATTCAGGGACAGTTTCTTCCCAGCTGTTATCAGGCAACTGAACCATCCTACCACAACCAGAGAGCAGTGCTGAACTACTATCTACCTCATTGGAGACCCTCGGACTATCTTTATTCGGACTTTACCAGCTTTATCTTGCACTAAACGCTATTCCCTTTATCATGCATCTGTACACTGTGAATGGCTGGACTGTAATCATGTATTGTCTTTCTGCTGACTGGTTAGCACGCAACAAAAGCTTTTCACTGTTCCTCGGTACACGTGACAATAAACTAAACTCAACTTTCCTTCCACAGATGCTGCTTAACCTATTGAGTTCTTCCAGCGCTATACTCAGGATTTCAGCATTTGCAGTCTTTATGTCTACAATATTGTCCCGTGGCTGGAAGTTCTGTCATTTGACCAAAGATCATTGCAGCAGTTTGATCTTCACCTCTAAAAGCAATGGAACATATGCACTTTTAACACTGGCCACTAGATGGAGAAAGGGACCCCCTGAAGATTTTAACTCTACACCCGCTGAGCAGGGACTGACTGCAGAACACAAAGTACTGCAGTAACTCAGCGGGTCAGGCAAATCTCTGGAGAACATGGATAGGCAAAATTTCGGGTCGGGACCCTTCTTCAATTTGAAGAAGGGAACTAACCTAAAACGTTCTCCATTCATGTCCTCCAGAGATTTGCCTGACCCACTGCAGCACTTTGTGTTCTAAGCAAGATTCCAGCATTTGCAGTTTCTTGTGTTTCCATCTTACTGTGGCTCTGCTTGCCAAAGATGAGGCTTTAGATTGCCAACGTTTCGCAGAATGTCCAACAATTAAACAATTATCTCCGGGATACTGCTGCCAGCAATAAAGCTGTTGAAAATGTGAAGGGTTAGGAGAAAGGAGGAAAATAGACAATAGACAATAGGTGCAGGAGTAGGCCATTTGGCCCTTTGAGCCAGCACCATCATTCAATGTGATCATGGCTGATCATTCCCCATCAGTTCCCCGTTCCTGCCTTCTCCCCATACCCCCTGACTCCGCTATCCTTAAGAGCTTTATCCAGCACTCTCTTGAAAGCACTCAGAGAATTGGGCTAAGTAGTGCTTCCAAACCCTGGCACACCTTCTGAGGCGGAGAATTCCACAGATTTACAACTCTCTGGATAAAAAAGTTTTTCTTCATCTCCGTTCTAAATAGCCGGGCAACTACTTGCTCATTTGATTGAATTAAAAGACCTATTTATCCCCATTTCTGTGGGTAGAAGATATAAAAGCTTGAAAGCTTGCATCAACAGACCCAAAAACAGCATCTTCCCATCTGAACGGTCCTTCCATAAGCTAGGAAACAGTCAAAAATCTCCTCTATCTTATTAAGGACATTGGACTTTGTCTATGGAACTGGTGCATGCGATGCGGAGAACTATATTCTGCACCTTGTATCTTTCCCTTCGCTCTATCTTTAGCAAAACAAAGCTTCAAACTGTGCCTTGGTACACGTGATAATAATATACCTAATCATAAACTTAGATATAAAACAGAAATCGGGCAATCGTTACAAACTTTTGTGGATTTTTAGTTAAATTATTTACAACTCTAGCAGACAATTTGGTTTTCTTGTAAAGCCCGTGCATTGCGAGCCTGAGGTGCCAGTGGCAGATTGTCCATTACCTGTACTCGAGATGTTGATGGGCCGCTCAATGTACTGCTGCCGCATCACCAGGCCAGCAGCGCGAGCCAGCTGCTCCTGGTCAGCAGAGCTGTCCTGTTTACGCGGTGGAACATAATGCCGCTTCTTTGTTCGCACCGTAATGACCGTGGGAGAGGCACACAGCCTGACTGGGCTAAGTAGTGCTTCCAAACCCTGGCACACCTGTCAGGTAGACAAATTTGTTCTTTGCGTTAAAACTTAAATTAATTTAACTCTGTGGAAAACATTGGCAGTTTACAGATCCTCCCAGTCTACTCCTGTAAGAGATTAGACGGTGATACCCAGCACAGTTGAACAGCCCATTGTCACCATCCTCGGCAAGAGGTTCGACCGTGATGCCCCACGCAGATGAACAGCCTGTCACCATTCAGTGCTGGTGATCTCTGGTCGTCACGCCAGCTCGGGCAGCTTACACTTGACTTGACTTACAACGCGGCCCTATGAATATTGCTTTCTATACCCCTTGTTTTGCCCGGATCACGGGGCATGGGTCGGCCCTCTGCGGACCTTTCACCGTCCGACGCGGCCTGTAACGTGGCAACTTCAACAGCCTGACCGCGGGAGAAGACGGCAGGGGAAGAGAAAAGACATTCTGGCCTTCCATCACAGTGAGGAGGTGACAGGAGGAGACTCACTGTGATGGATGTTTCTTTTTTTTGGTTTTGTGTTGGTTGTGATTGTGTGTGAAATTGTTTATTTTTATTGCTCTATTGCTGGACCTTTCATTTCACTGAACATCTTGTATGTGTATGTGACAAATAAACTTGACTTGATACACTCTAGTTCTCCGACTACTTTCACTGTCCCCCACTAATTTTAGTGATTGTATGCCTCCCCCTTGTCACCTTCCCCTCAGCTAACAATGATCCGTTCTACATTTCCTTGACCAGCGTCCCCCTTTGATCTGTCGTTTTCATATCTGGACTCCCTCGTCCCTGACTCTCAGCCTGAAGAAGGGTCACCCGTTCCTTCTGTCCGGAGATGCTGCCCGCCCCGCTGAGTCGCTCCAGCTTTATGTGTCTGTCTTCCAGCACTTGAGACGTTCGGCAGCTTCGCCGCCGGGACCCAGGAGCCAGGACCCGGACACCGGGCAACGCGGAGCCGAGGCTCCATGGCGACCTCCGGGGCCTTCGCCCGACCGACAGCGCCCTTTCCCAAACTCCCGGTGCCGCTGCCCAACCTGCCGGTTGGCGCCCAGTCCGCGGCCCAGCGGCTTCTCCACCGCCGCCAGCAGCAGCCTGCCCATGGGCGCCGCCATCTTCTCTTCTCGCCCCGCCCCGCTGGCTGACGGGAAGCTGGAGGACCAGGCCCGGGAGGACCGCTACGCAGCGCCACCCTCTCCCCCCGCAGGCAGGGCCGCGTACTACAGCTGGGAACTCAGGACCAAACAAGAGACTGCAGTAATGGAAGCTGCAAGTGTCAAGAGTGTTTTATTGTCATGTGTCCCAAATAGAACAAGGAAATTCTTACTTGCTGCAGCACAACAGGATACGTAAACATAGTACACTGTAAACAATACGATTAACGAGGGAGAAAAAAAGGTTCAGTGTGTATTATATACATTTCCCCACAAGTACACACACACACACACACACACACACACACACAGTCACAAAATGATGGAGCAACTCAGCAGGTCAGGCAGCATCTCAGGAGAGAAGGAATGGGTGACGTTTCGGGTCGAGACCCTTCTTCAGACTGAAGATGGGTTTTGACCCGAAACGTCACCCATTCCATCTCTCCTGAGATGCTGCCTGACCTGCTGAGTTGCTCCAGCATTTTGTGATTAAATACCTTCGATTTGTACCAGCATCTGCAGTTATTTTCCTACACTATATAAACATAGCACAAAAAGTAAGGAAATTTGTGTTTGGTAGATTATTTCTTTGTTGTAACAATGCTTCTTGGTAATAAATCTTATACCGTTGGAAAGCCTGTTTATTTCCCTTTTAATGGTGCCACATTTGTAAGGAACATGCATTTGTGGGATGAGCAGCAGAGCTGAGTATGTGGGTTGCGCCCATGAAAAATCAGCCAAATCTTCTCTGCCAATGCCAAACAGCTTATTCTGCCATTGACTCTTGTTCGGTGTTGTTTGGTGGATTGGATGATTGAAGTCTGAAGAAACAGGACATATTGGCAATTTAACAATTTATTCATTTAATAAACAGGAGCCTCAGTAGCGTGTGGAAGAACCATACACAGCCACAACAGCCTGGCACCTCCTCCTCATGCTGGTCACCAGCCTGGTCACACACTGTTGTGGGATGGCATCCCATTCTTCAACCAGCATTTGTCGCAAGTCAGCCAACGTGGTTGTGTTGGTCACTCTGGCACGAACAGCACGCCCAAGCTGATCCCACAAGTGTTCAATGGGGTTGAGGTCAGGACTGCTGGCAGGCCATTCCATCCTCTCCACTCCCAAATTCTGGAGGTAGTCTCTGAGAAACCCTGCTCTGTGGGGGCGAGCATTGTCATCTTGGAGGATAGAGTTCGGTCCCAGACTGTGGAGATATGGGATTGCCACTGGTTGCAGAATCTCATCTCGATATCTCTCTGCATTGAGATTGCCTCCAATGATGACAAGCCTCGTTTTTCCAGTGAGGGAGATGCCGCCCCACACCATCACACTACCTCCACCAAAAGATGTTACACTATCGGTGCAGCAATCAGCATAGCGTTCTCCGCGTCTTCTCCACACTTTGACCCTATGATCCAACTGCCGTAGGCAGAATCTGGACTCATCGCTGAACATACCGTTCCTCCACATGTTCAGGTTCCAGTGCACGTGTTGCCGACACCAGCGCAAACGGGCCTGACGGTGAAGGGCAGTCATGGCAGGCCTCCTGGCAGCCCTATGAGACCGGAGATCGGCTGCGTGCAGTCTGTTCCGAATTGTCTGGGCAGAGAGCCGTCGGCCATATCGTCCTGCAAACCTTGACTGCAAATCTGTAGAAGACAGCCTACGGTTCCTAAGTGCTGACAGGGTGAGGAAACGGTCTTCTTCGGGTGTCGTCTTCTTGGGACGCCCACTTCGCGGCCTGTCTCTTACATCCCCCGTTATATGGAACTTGGCCTTCACTTTGGAGATGGTACTAGGGCTCACTTCAAATAATGCCGCAACTTGGTTTTGCGGAACACCAGCTTGAAGTTGCCCTATCGCACGGGCCCTATCCAGATCAGTCAAACGTGGCTTGCCGATTCTTGGAGCAGACACCTACTGACCACTGTAGCAGGGCCCATGCTCACAGATGCTGCCAATCAGGTGCCAATCAGGCACCTGATTGTCAGCACCTGGGGGTACCAGAAGCTCAAAACAAGAGTCAATAGCAACAGCAGAATAAGCTGTTTGGCATTGGCAGAGAAGATTTGGCAAATTTTTCATGGGCGCAACCCATATACTCAGCTCTGCTGCTCATCCCACAAATGCATGTTCCTTACAAATGTGGCACCATTTAAAAGGGAAATAAACAGGCTTTCCAACGGTATAAGATTTATTGCCAAGAAGCATTGTTACAACAAAGAAATAATCTACCAAACACAAATTTCCTTACTTTTTGTGCTATGTTTATATAGTCAAGTCAAGTCAAGTCAATTTTATTTCTATAGCACATTTAAACACAACCCACGTTGACCAAAGTGCTGTACATCAGTGCAGGTACTAAAAAAGAACATACAATGGCACACAAACCTAACAACACATACATAAACAGTTTACAGTTTACAGCGCCCCCTCAGAGGGCCTCAAATGCTAACATATATACATATATTTATATATATCCACATAATATATATACATACACACACGTATATATATATACATACACACACATACTCAATAAACAAACAATAGTCGTGCAATGATAATAAAAGTCTATTGTAGGTCAGAGCTTATTTGAGGTTGTGGTGTTTAATAGCCCGATGGCTGTAGGGAGGAAGCTGTTCCTGAACCTGGACGTTACAGTTTTCAGGCTCCTGTACCTTCTTCCCGATAGTAGGGGTGAAATGAGTGTGTGGCCAGGAGAGGTCTGGAGAGAAGGAATGGGTGACGTTTCAGGTCGAGACCCTTCTTCAGATTAGTTAGGGATAAGGGAAATGAGAGATATAGAGGGTGATGTGGAGAGATAAAGAACAATGAATGAAAGATATGTAAAAAAGTAATGATGATATAGGAAACAGGCCATTGTAAGCCGCTTGTAGGGTGAAAATGAGAAGCTAGTGCGACTTGGGTGGGGGAGGGATAACCAGTCTGAAGAAGGGTCTCGACCCAAAACGTCGACCCGACCCATTCCTTCTCTCCAGAGATGCTGCCTGTCCCACTGAGTTACTCCAGCATTTTGTGTTTATCTTCGGTTTAAACCAGCATCTGCAGTCCCTTCACACACAAGAGACTGCAGATACTGGAAGCTTCAAGTCATATAGAGAGTACCGACAATGGAACAAGGAAATTCTTTGCTTCCTTGTAGAAATTGCAGTAGAGTTGCAGCAGCTTAACAGATCTGTAAATACACACAGATGATACATAATAAACCAAATTTCAATACATTAATAAACACAAGTCCTCAGTACAACCAAAATAGTTCATAGATCATAGTTGCTGAGGTTAGTGTTGTGCAGTGGTCAAGAGCCTGATGTTTGTTAGGGAGAATTTTATCTGGATGCATCGCAGCATGGTTTATATCCGCACACTGTGGATGGCTTGATTGCAATCCTTTGCAGTCTTTCTACTGACTGGATGGCATGCACCTAAGAGTTTTTCACTCAGTCTGAAGAAGGGTCTCGACCCAAAACGTCACCCATTTCTTCTCTCCAGAGATGCTGCCTGGCCGGCTGAGTTCCTCTAGCACTTTGTGTTTTCCTCAAGATCCCAGCATCTACAGTTCTTTGTGTCTCTGGAGGTTTTATGTATATGTGGGTGGGGAGAAAAAATTAGTCAGGAGAGTAGGTTTCACAAGAGCAAAGGTGAGGCAGAGGAAATTCCAGCGCTCTCCTTCGACAAACACATCAAACACATCACAAAGACAGCCTTCTTCCACCTCAAAAACATTGCCCATCTCCGTCCATCCCTCTCCTCCACAGCTGCAGAAACCCTCATCCACGCCTTCATCACCTCCCGTCTGGACTACTGCAACAGCCTCCTCTATGGCGCACCTTCAAAAATCATCAGTAAACTTCAATACATTCAAAACTCCGCTGCCCGTCTACTCACCCACACCCCGATCCGTGACCATATCACCCCCGTCCTTTACAAACTCCACTGGCTCCCCATCCCCCAGAGAATCCAGTACAAAATCCTCCTCATGACCTACAAAGTCCTCCATAACCTGGCCCCATCCTACCTGACTGACCTCCTCCACAGGCACACTCCCACCTGCACCCTCCGCTCTGCTGCTGCCAATCTCCTATCCCCCCCCCCTCTGGACCAAACTCAGATCCTGGGGGGACAGGGCTTTCTCCATTGCTGCTCCCACCCTATGGAACTCACTACCCCAAACCGTCAGAGACTCCTCCTCACTCACCACATTAAAAACATCACTGAAGTCTCACCTGTTCAGTACTGCCTTCAACCACTGAAGGTCACCTCACCTTCTGTCTCCTTTCTCTGTTCGTTTACTTATTTATCTATCTATTCACTTCCCTATGTTCTTTAAATCCCTGTAAAGCGTCTTTGAGTGTATGAAAAGCGCTATTTAATGTAATGCATTATTATTATTATTATTAAAGGTCCAGGGAGCCATTGTCCAGGATGGGTGCTAATTGGGTGCATGGAGATGTCCAAAGATGGACAATCAGTTCAGTTCACTTTAGTTTATTGTCAAATGTACCGAGATACCGTGAAAAACACTTTTTGCGGAAAGACAATGCATGATTATCGAGCCATTCAGAGTGTACAGATGAATGATGAGAGAATAACATTTAGTGCAAGGTCAAGCTAGCAAAGCCCAAGGGTTGGGTAAGGTTTATTGTGAAAGGGATTGGTGAGGCTACAGAAAGCTTGAAGGATACGAGACGCTGGCAGATTGCACCTCAGTGTGGATCGTGAGAAAAGCAGGATGGTTCAAAGAGACTCAGAGAGGGAGGACAGTGACAGCAGAGACTAGGATGCTTCGGTCAAGGAGAAATGGAGTGCTGGGATGAAGGGCCAGCGTGGGGAGAAAGGAAGTCAGGTAGAGCGTAACAGAAGGTTCCTCTTTAGTTTAGTTTTTAGTTTAGTTTAGAGATACAGTGCGGAAACAGACACTTTGTCCCACCGAGCCCGCACCGACCAGCGATCCCCGCACATTAACACTATCCTACACCCACTAGGGCCAATTTTTACATTTACCAAGCCAATTAACCTACAAACCTGTACGTCTTTGGAGTGTGGGAGGAAACCGAAGATCTTGGAGAAAACCCTTGGATCTTATCCATGGCCTTCCCATAATCTCAGTTTTGTGAGTTGGTTTAGTTTAGTTGGTAATAAACAACGTCAACCAAAGTAAAACAGGATTGACAACACAATGCAAAACAGAAGGAAAAGCATACATTGAGAGAAAACAAATCACAAAGGGGAGCAGTGAGAGAGGGTCTCACACAACTCCCGTCTGAGAGATTCTTCATAAAGATGTACATGCCCGAAGAAGGACCCTGACCCGAAACATCACCTGTCCATGTTCTTGGGCGGTGCAGCAGTAGAGTTGCTGCCTCACAGTGCCAGGGTTCGATCCCGGTTTTCTCCGGGTTCTCCAGTTTCCTCCCACACCCCAAAGCCTTACAGGTTTGTAGGTTAATTGGCTTCGGTAAAAATGGTAAAATTGTCCCTGGTATGTGTAGGATAATGCTCGTGTATGGGGTGATCGCTGATCGGCAGGGACTTAATGAGCCGAAGGGGCTGTTTCCACACTGTATCTCTGAAAGGTCTTAAAAGGTCCAGCATTTTGTGCCTCATGTCTGTCCACATCTCGGGCTGGAGAAATTGCAGCTCCCTTGAGTCCTGTTTGGTACTTGACACCAAACACTCCCCATTCCTATTTTTATGACAATTTAAAGGTCTTAAATCATAAACGTTAATGTAAATAAAAGAATACCAGAGGCAGCACATCACTGCCAGTTTTATGGAGTCAGTGGAGTCTTCACCTCAGACTGAGCTAAGACACCTCATGTTGCTTATAGTCCTGACAAACTGAGAGGGGCCCAACGAAAGGATTTATTGTCAGTGTCAGTAGGAACAGCCTGAACAGTGTCAGTGGGAACATCAACTGAAACTTTCACATGGCAAACCCACAGATTGTGAACTGAAGGCATTATTTCACTCCGGCAATGAATCAGATTAAAACTGCAAAAACAAATTCCTAAGTCAATTTCCAATTACAACATTTAACCGGTTATTATATGTTTAAGAAGATAACTGCAGATGCTGGTACAAATCGAAGGTATTTCTTCACAAAATGCTGGAGTAACTCAGCAGGTCAGGCAGCATCTCGGGAGAGAAGGAACGGGTGACGTTTCGGGTCGAGACCCTTCTTCAGACTGAAGAAGGGTCTCGACCCGAAACGTCACCTATTATATGTTTAGATTGGAAAGGGTGATTGCTGTTCACCTTACTTTTAAACTTTAGAGATACAGTGTAGAAATGGACCTTCGGCCCATCAAACCCGTGGCGACCAGCGATCACCTGCACACTAACACTATCCTACACACTAACAACAATTTACCATTTTACCATAGCCAGTTAACCTACAAACCTGTACGTCTTTGGAGTTTGGGAGGAAACCGGAACACCCGGAGAAAACCCAGGCAGGACACGGGGAGAAGGTACAAACTCCGTACAGACAGCACCCGTGGTCAGGATTGAACCGGTGACGTCACCTTGTCCCGAATTTGGGAGTGAGGAAGTTGGCAATCCTAGACTCGAGACCTATACACCCATTCCTTCTCTCCAGAGATGCTGCCTGTCACGCTGAGTTACTCCAGCTGTTTGTGTCGATCTTCGGTTTAAACCAGCATCTGCAGTTCCTTCCTGCACAATAAACTTGGCTTGGCCGGACATGGGCTATTCACTCGTTCATGAGAATTCAAAGTGCTAATAAATCTGACATTTGCTGTAGTTTGGAGCAGAGGTTTACAGGGCGTTGAGGCTGGGCGACGACTCCTCCCTCAGGCCCGGCTCCCACCCACACACAGTGCAGTCTTGTAGCCTTGGGTTGAGAGAGAGGGAGAGGGAGAGGGAGAGAGGGGGCGAGAGGGAGAGGGAGGGGGAGAGAGGGGGCGAGAGGAGGAGAGAGGGAGAGACGGGGAGAGGTGAGTGGGAGAGAGGGGGGGAGAGAGAGGGAGAGAGGGGAAGACGGGGAGAGGTGAGTGGGAGAGGGGGAGAGGCAGAGAGAGTGGGGGAGAGGAGAGAGGGACAGAGAGGAGGAGAGAGGGAGAGGGAGGGGGAGAGAGGGGGCGAGAGGGAGGGGGAGAGAGGGGGCGAGAGGGAGGGGGAGAGAGGAAGAGAGAGGGAGAGACGGGGAGAGGTGAGTGGGAGAGAGGGAGAGAGAGGGAGACGGGGAGAGGTGAGTGGGAGAGAGGGGGAGAGGCAGAGAGAGGGGAGAGGGGGGAGAGAGAGGGAGAGAAAGGGGGAGAGAAGGAGAGAGTGTTGAAGAGAGGGGGAGAGAGGGGAAGAGAGGGGGAGACAGGGAGAGGGGAGTGGGAGAGCGAGGGGGGGAGAGAGGGAGAGAGGGAGGGGGAGAGAGAGGGAGAGAGGGAGTGCTCCAGAGTCGAGGTTTGGGTCAGGACTGCTCTTCAGAGTCGAGGTGAGGTGGGGAAAGAGAGATGGGCTGGTGATCTTCGGGGGGGGGGGGTGGGTGCTGGGGGAGAGGTCTACTTCCCCAGAGCGAGATGCTGAGATACGAGTGAACGAGAGCCAGAAGCCTCAGTGAAGATCAGGCCACGGGACATTGCACTCCATCCACATCGTAGCGGGAGGTTTACCCGAGCCCCCGGCTCCGGGCTCAGTCTAGCCCCGGGGCAAGTGCGTGCCTCCACGGGTACGCGAGCCATGAACATCTCGGAGCAAGGACAATGGGGGTCTCCACCCAATGTGTCCCGGGACGCTGTCCGGATGAGCACGGCGGCCAAGGTGGCCACGTCCGCGGTCTACGGGACCATCCTTCTCTCTGGAACGGCCGGGAACCTCCTGGTCATCTGGGTGGTTTGGGCTTGGAGAAGCAGGAGGTGCGCTCAGAGGAGGCTGAGGGAGCATGTGGCCAGCATGGCGGGCGTGGACCTCCTTATCCTCACCGTGGGGCTGCCTTGTGAGCTCTACACCGTCATCTGGAGCCCGCACCCGTGGCCAGCGGGGAACGCTGGCTGCAAGGGCTTCTACCTGCTGTGGGAGGTGTGCAGCTACGCCTCCATCTTCAACGTGTTGACCTTCAGTCTGGAACGCTACCTGGCCATCTGCCACCCCATGCGGGCCATGTTAATGGCCGCATCGAGGACTAGGAAAGTCATCGGCTTGGTTTGGGTCATGGCCACTGTCACGGCGTTGCCTGTTGCTTTTGCTGTCGGTGTGGAGGATGCGTGGGAGCCCTTCAGGCCCCGGGGCGAGACACGGTCACCCCTCTACATCTGCACCAACGTCTCTGGAAGAGT
This sequence comes from Rhinoraja longicauda, assembly GCF_053455715.1. NCBI lineage: Eukaryota > Metazoa > Chordata > Chondrichthyes > Rajiformes > Arhynchobatidae > Rhinoraja > Rhinoraja longicauda. The sequence continues at coordinate 2,887,278 of NC_135981.1, read as the reverse complement.
AGCCCTCTTCCGGCTGGTCATCTACGCCTCCTTCTCCCTCTACCTTCTGGTGCTCCTGTTGGTGGCTTTCACCTGCAGGGAGATGGTCAGGACCCTCCTCGGAGACGGCCAGGTGCCCCTGGCGTTCCAGAGGTCCACCCCCGCCGGCAAGATCATCACAAAGTCCAAGGAGACGAGGCGGCAAAGTGTCGTGATGCTGGGTAAGTGCGGGAGAGGAATTAACACTGTGTGTTTGGGGAGTGAGAAAATTAATGTTCAGAGATACAGCGTAGAAACAGGCCCTTCGGCCCACATAAGGGCATAGGTCATGTCAAAGGTGAGGTGAGAAGGGACTTTTTCACCCAGAGAGTTGTGGATTTGTGGAATTCTCTGCCACAGAGGGCAGTGGAGGCCAAATCACTGGATGGATTTAAGAGAGTTAGATAGAGCTCTGGGGGCTAGTGGGATCAAGGGATATGGGGAGAGGTTGGGCACAGGATACTGATTGTGGATGATCAGCCATGATCACAATGAATGGCGGTGCTGGCTCGAAGGGCCGAATGGCCTCATCCTGCACCTATTTTCTATGTTTCTAAGTGACAGCAGTAGAATGAGGCCATTTTGTCCATCAGGTCTACTCCACCATTCAATCGAGGCTGATCTATCTCTCCCTCCTAACCCCATTCTCCTGCCTTCCCCCCATAACCTCTGACACCCGCACTAATCAAGAATCTGTCTCTGCCTTGAAAATATCCATTGACTTGGCCTCCACAGCTTTTTGTGGCAAAGAATTCCACAGATTCACCACCCTCTGGCCAAAGAAATTTCTCCTCATCTCCTTCCTAAAAGAAGGTCCTTTAATTCTGAGGCCACTACTTCTAGTCCTAGACACTCCCAGAATCCGTGCTGACCGGCGATCACACCATCCACGATGGACATACAAGGGACAATGTTTACAGAAGCCCATTAACCCAGACTCACTAACACAGCCACATGTGTTTTAACCCTTGCTTTCCCGATCTGTCTGCCCCTTTCCCATCCTAGTTCTCCGATTAGTTCCACTGTCCTGCTTAGATTTTACTGATTGTATGCCTCGTCATCACCTTCCCCTCAGCTAACAATAAACCATTCTACATTTCCTGATCATTATATGCTTTGATCTGTCGTTTTCACACTTTACCCTTCCGTACCAACAGACTCCCTCTCCCCTGACTCTCAGTCTGAAGAAGGGTCTCGACCTGAAACGTCGCCCATTCCTTCTCTCCAGAGACGCTGCCTGTCCCGCTGAGTTACTCCAACATTCTGTGTCTATGTTCGGTGTAAACCAGCGTCTGCAGCTGCTTCCTACAACCTACAAACCTGTGTCCCGTCTTTGGAGAGTGAAGTGGATCCGATGATGAGGAAGGAACAGCAATCTCTTCCCAAGTCAGGACATTGTGCAACTTGCAGGGGAACCTACAGGTGGAGCTGTCCTCATGCACCTCGGTGCCCTTGTCTTGTTTGCTGGTTAAGGCCACAGGTTTGGCAGTAGCGTAGAAGCATAGAAATATAGAAACATAGAAACTAGGTGCAGGAGGAGGCCATTTGGCCCTTTGAACCATTCATTGTGATCATGGCTGATCATCCACAATCAGTAACCCGTGCCTGCCTTCTCCCCATATCCCTTGATTCCGCTAGCCCCCAGAGCTCTATCTAACTCTCTTTTAAATTCATCTAGACAGGTCAGTGCAGTCCATTTTGTCGACCTGAAACGTCACCCATTCCTTCTCTCCAGAGGTGCTGCCTGTCCCGCTGAGTAAATCCAGCTTTTTGTGTCTATCTTTGGTTTAAACCAGCATCCGCAGTTCCTTTCTCCACATATTGTAGGTTGTACACGCTGAAGCCATGGAGTCCTAGTGTTTAGTTTTGTTTAAAGATATAGCATGGAAACAGGCCCTTCAGCCCAACGAATCAATGCTAACCATCAATCACCCATTCACATTATATGTCGGTAGGAAGTAGGGTTGCCAACTTCCTCAATCCCAAATAGGGGACAAGGTGAAGTCACTGCCCCGTACCCCACGTGACCCCACGCCCCACGCGGCCGCCATTGGTGGAGCGGGAGCACGTGGCCGCTGGCTGGGTGAGGTCACATGGGGCACGGGGCGGTGACGTCACCCTTTGTCCCTTCTTTGGGAGTGAGGAAGTTGGCAACCCAACTAATATGGGACAAGGGCGGTCCTGTACGGGACCAACCAATTTAGCCCAAAATATGGGATGTCCTGGCTAATACGGGACAGTTGGCAACCCTAGTAGGAACTGCAGATGCTGGTTTACGCCGAAGATTGACAAAAAATGCTGGAGTAACTCAACAGGTCAGGCAGCATCTCTAGAGAGGTATAGGTGACTTTTGGCGTCGAGACCCTTCATCAATCTGATGCTGCCTGACCCATTGAGGGGAGACCTGATGGAAGTATATAAAATGAAGAGAGACGTAGATAGGGTTGACAATCAGACCCTCTCTCCTCAGAGTGGACATGTTAAAGATTAGAGGGCACTGCTTTTTAAGGTGAAATGGGGTAACATTTAAAGGAGATGTTTAGGGCAAGTTTTTTTACACAGAGGGGGTCGGTAGGGTTGCCAACTGTCCCTTATTAGCCGGGAAATCCTGTATATTGGGCTAAATTGGTTTGTCCCGTACGGGACCACCCTTGTCCCATATTAGGCCCAGGGAGGCCCGGGACCACCCTTGTCCCATATTAGGCCTAGCAACCCGTCTCCAGGTCCAGGCGGCCGCCATTGTTGGAGCGGGAGCACGTGGCCGCTGGCTGGGTGAGGTCACATTGAGCACGGGGCGGTGACGTCACCCCTTGTCCCTTACTTGGGAGCGAGGAAGTTGGCAACCCTAACTATGGGCCGAAGGGCCTGTTCCTGCACTGTGCTCGTGTACGATTGTAACATGTTGACTATCTCCACAGGGTGCATTGTTGGGACATTGGCCGTTTGTTGGTTTCCATTCCAAGCGAGGCGACTAATGACTGCTGTTCAGTCCAAAACCCAATGGACAGAACATTACTACCGCTCCTACCTCACCCTGCAGCCCATCACCAACACCCTCTACTACATCAGCTCCGCCATCAACCCTTTCCTTTACAATGTTACCTCCAGACACTTCCGCAAGATGTTCCTGCAAGTGCTGAGCGGCCACTGTCAGCCCAGTCCCCTGCCGGCAGAGTACAGGAGACACGCACGCTCAGACCTGAGGGCAGAATCCATTTCATTACATGGGAAACCACCCTTCCCCAAGGTCAATGGAGAACGAACGCAGACAAGCCTCACGGCTGAACAATTCCCCTCTTGCTCTGGCGTGAGATGAAGATGGATTTTCAATATTTTAAAATATATATTTTCTAGATATTAGGGTAGGAAAGGTTTCATAGAAACTGAGCAATTAGATTAATTTTTGGCAATCGGTTTAACAAGAACAATATTACATGTATTACAAATAGGGGTTTGGATTTAATATTGTCACATGCACCAAGGTACAGTGAAAAGCTTTATTTTACATGTTATCTGATCAAATCAGGTAATACTGTATAAAAACACTTAATGTTTTCTAGATATTGGGGTGGCACGGTGGTGCAGCGGTAGATTTGCTGCCTTACAGTTCTTACAGTGCCAGAAACCCAGGTTCGATCCTGGCTACGGGTGCTGTCTGTACAGAGTTTGTACGTTCTCCCCGTGACCTGCGTGGGTTTTCATCAAGAACATTTCCTCTCACATTGCAAAGATGTACAGGTTTGTAGGTTAATTGGCTTGGTATAAATGTAGAAATTGTCCCTAGTGTAGTATAGTGTGAATGTGCGGGGATCGCTGGTCGGTGCAGACTCAGTGGGCTGAAGGGCCTGTTTCCGCACTGTATCTCCAAACTAAACTAAAATCAGGATAGGAAAGGTCTAGGGCGATATGTGCCAAAATAAGGCAAATGGGACTAACTGAGATGGGGCATCTTGGTCGTCATGGATGCATTGGGCCGAACGTCCAGTCTCCACGCTGTTTGACTCAAATGACTATATTAAGCAGGCCAGGACAATCTAAAGGTCGTATTCTGCCATTTATGTTACCCACATATTAATACTCGTAAAAGACGCAAAGTGCTGGAGTAATTCAGTGGGTGAGGCAGCCTCTCTGGAGAACATGGATAGATGGCGTTTCAGGTCGGGACACTTAATACTAAGACTCATCCCTTTACACTCATCGAAAGATCTGGCTGGAATCTTGCTTCGCAATAGTCAAGAGTCTAATAATGATCATAGGAGTTTAAATTAAATTTTGTTTTCTTGGTTAGTCATGGACAGGAACATGGTTCCAGAGTGAAGGATTTGTTTTGCGTCTCACTTTGAACAAACATGTAGCTCTGATAACACATAACCCAACAGGATGTACACTGAATTCTCCAATTTAAGGGTAACTACATAACCCTCCCTCCTTCCTTCCCCCGTACAATTTCCTCCCCCCCCCACCCTTTCTTTCCTCTTACCTCTCTCTCCTCTTCCACACCTGGACTCACATCCATTACTCTCCCCTCCCCTCCCATTTCTTCCGCCAGTTTCATAATTCACACCTCTTCAATCCTTTCCTCTCACATCTTCTGTCATTACATCTCTGGCCTTTGTCCAACCATCTGCCCTCTTCACCCGTGCCGGCCTATTATCTGCCAGGCTTTCTCCTGCTCCTCCGAGAAACATAGAAACATAGAAGATATGTGCAGGAGGAGGCCATTTGGCCCTTCGAGCCAGCACCGCCATTCATTGATTTTTAGATTTTTTTAGATTTAGAGATACAGCGCAGAAACAGGCCCTTCTCCCACCGGGTCCGCGCCGCCCAGCGATCCCCGCACACTAACACTATCCTACACCCACTAGGGACAATTTTTACATTTGCCCAGCCAATTAACCTACATACCTGTACGTCTTTGGAGTGTGGGAGGAAACCGAAGATCTCGGAGAAAACCCACGCAGGTCACGGGGAGAACGTACAAACTCCGTACAGACGGCGCCCGTAGTCAGGATCGAACCTGAGTCTCCGGCGCTGCATTCGCTGTAAGGCGGCAACTCTACCGCTGCGCCACCGTGCGGCCACATTGTGATCATGGCTGATCATCCACAATCAATAACCCGTGCCTGCCTTTGTCGTGGTTACCGGTATTATCTCCCATACCTTCTCCCCATATCCCTTGATTCCGCTAGCCCCGAGAGCTCTATCTAACTCTCTCTTAATTCATCCACTGAATTGGCCTCCTCTCTTCCAGATTTCCTTCCCCCCTCCATCCCGACCAGAAACACCACCCACTGATTCTCCATGTTCTCTTGAGATGCTGCGTGACCTTTGGTGTGGTACTTTGGTCTGGTATGGTACTTTATTTGTCACGTGTACCAAGGCACGGTGAAATTCATTTTTTGTATACTGTTCGGCACAAGCATCACTATACATAAGCACTTAGATACATATTAGATTAGCATCTCAGACCTGCAAAGCTATTCTGGCACTCCTGTGTTTTCACTTTGAACAAGTCTGACTATTATCAGGTGGGAATTTAGACTGAGAGGTGGCTGGAGTATTGAGGGGGGAAATTGGGAACAGCTCAGTCTGGGGCACACCTTAACACACCCGGGCTCTGCAGGGAAATATTAAAAAAACCATGGTAATGTCAGAGTTCTGTATCTCCCCAGCTGGAACACAAACTACTGGAGCAACACAGCGGGTCAGGCAGCATCCCTGGAGGACATGGACAGGCGACATTTCATGCCAGGACATTGCAGTATCCATGTCCCCCAGAGATGGTGCCTGACCTGCGGAGTTCCTCCAGCACTTTGTGTTCTACGCAAGATTCCAGCATCTGCAGTTCCTTGTGTCTACTACATTTCCTTCCTGGGTCTGGTGAAAATGTTATTATTTAATCACTAAAACCGATTACTACGTTGTCGTCTGTCTGAGTTTGGTGGGCACACAATGGCCGGTATGTTTCGCAGATCAAAACATTGGCAAGAGTTTAAAAGTTCTTCTCATTGGCTGTAATAAAAGGTGAACATGTCGGAAACACCGCAGGCTCGTTCTTGTTCTTTATTTCAGATTTTCATTGGTTTTATGCCTTAAAGCAGCCTGTTGAGAAAACAATTTCTATCTCCTGTCTTGTGGCTGTTGCCATCAACCTGTGTTAAGTCGAGGAAAATTGAACAGGTTTTCTTTCACTCTCCCTGATCTCTGCTCCAAAGTACACGCACACACAACAGTGTAGGGGTCACTGCTGTCAGATATCCCACAGTCACTCACTGTCCAGATTCAGCCCACATCATCACACAAACAGGGGCCTCGGGTCCTGACCCGCGAAATGTCATCCATCCTTTTCCTCCAGAGATGCTGCCTGACCCGCTGAGTTACTCCAGCACTTTGTGTCTATCTCCCTTCCATTGACTCCATCTACACTTAATGCTGCTTTGGCAAGGCTGCCAACATAATCAGGGATCAGTCTCAACCCAGTCCCTCCCTCTTCTCCCCTCTCTCATCAGGCAAGAGGTATAGAAGTTTGAAAGCTCATGCCTGCAGATTTAGGAAGTTTCTGTTATCTGTTATCAGGCAACTGAACAGTCCTCTCATCAGCTCGAGTGCGGTCCTGATCTCCAAACTACCTCAATGGAGACCTTTGAACAATCTTTAATCAGATACAGTGTTATATATTTTCACTAAATGTCATATCCTTTATCTGTACACTGTGGATTGCTTGATTGTGTTCATAGCAGGCAAACAAAAGCTTTTCACAGTATCTCAGTACACGTGACCACAATGAACTAAACTAAACAATTCCACTGAGTGCACTGAATTGTTTGGAATACAAATGAATTACATGTTTGAACAACAAATGGTGTTAGGTGGTTTGGATGGTCGAAGAGAAAGGGGGCAAAGGACAGGTGCTGCATTTGACTTGTTCAGCATTTCCAACCCTTAGCAAAAGAACTGCTGGAGAAACACAGTTGGTCAGGCAGCATCTGAGGAAAGAAATAGGTGGACAATGTTTCAGGTCAGCATCCCTTGCTATTTTTGCTTCAGATTCACTGACAACACAATCCACCAGCAAAGAGCATCTTCACGAATCCTTGGATATACTTTATTGAGAGAATAATGCAGTGTTTATCAGCCTAAAATCAACAGTGACGATGGCAAGTATTTGCCAGTAACCTTCCTGTCATTAAGTTAAAAGCCATGTTAAAAGCAGTATGATAATTACATTGAAGATCGACACAAAATGCTGGCAGAGGGACAGGCAAAAAAGGAATAGATGACGTTTCAGGTCAAGACCTTTCTTCAGACTGAGAGTCAGGGGAGAGGGAAACTGGAGATATGAAAAGGTACAAAGAACGAATGAATGAAAAGGTATGAAATGATAATGGCATTTTTGAAGGTAGACACAAAATGCTGGAGTAACTCAGTGGGGCAGGCAGCATAGTCTTCTTCAGACTGATGAGGGTCCAAAATCACTAAACACCATTTGTTGTTCAGTCTGAAGAAGGGTCTCGACCCAAAACGTCACCCATTCCTTCTCTCCCGAGATGCTGTCTGACCCGCTGAGTTACTCCAGCATTCTGTGTCTACCTTCGGTTTAAACCAGCATTTGCAGTTTCTTTTCCTATACTCGGGCACTGAACAGGTTAAAGATCCCCATTAAGTCACCCTAAGTCTTTTCTCGGTAAAAGTGCCCTACCTCGCTCTAACTTTTTTCTTGTTAATCTAAAGCTGTTGCAATCCCTCTGAGCATATTTTGGGCTTTCTATTTCTGTTTTGTTGTATGGAGGTCACAGCAGCGCATGGTATTCCATATGTGGTCGAACCCAGGTCCGGATGAAGGTTTAAAATAACATGTGTGATTGGGCAGAGACACAGAGCAATCCCACGTGGGCTGCTTGGCATGGTTTCCCCCGCACAGCACAACTGCACACGCCGCCAAACAGATATCAAAAAGCTCTGCAAAGAAATGTCAGGAATGTCAGCTATAATTCTCTATGCCCAACAATACCTTTGTCAATGACTTCTTTATACCACCCGTCACATTATGTATCCTCCCTGCCACGGCGTGACTTGAACTGTATTGTGTGTTCTGGCTCAACTAACATCTCATACAATTCTATCAAAGGTATTTATTCACAAAATGCTGGAGTAACTCAGCAGGTCAGGCAGCATCTCAGGAGAGAAGGAATGGGAGACGTTTCGGGTCGAGACTCTTCTTTAGTCTCGACCTGAAACGTCACCCATTCCTTCTCTCCTGAGATGCTGCCTGACCTGCTGAGTTACTCCAGCATTTTGTGAATAAATACCTTCGATTTGTACCAGCATCTGCAGTCATTTTCTTACACATACAATTCTATCACGTTCCCTTCCCTCCACAGAAGTCAAACTCCACTGTTTCGTCCATCAAACGTGCTTTAGTTTAGTTTGGAGATACAGCGCGGAAACAGGTCCTTCGGCCCACCAAGTCCACGCTGACCAGTGATCGCTGTACACTAGCACTACCCTACACAAATTTACAATTCTTATCAAAGCCGATTCACCTGCAAACCTGTGTGTCTTCGGTTGTCGGTCAGGGAAGTTGGAAAGAACTTTGAGACAAGTCAATGTACGGAATCCTCAGCACCCCCAGATTTGCGAACCTCCCTCCCCCTGCCAACTCACTCGTTGCCGAGGGCGATCACAGTTTCATCACCTCTGACCACAAACAATACGATACCATAGAACTTTATTTATCCCAGGAGGGAAATTGATCGGCCAACAGTCAGTCATAAAACACAAAATACATGAAACATGAAATTAAAGTGACAAGTGGAAAAGCTTGGGGGATGTGCAAAGATTGAGGATTGGGGGGGGGGAGGGGAAAAGGGAGTTGGTCTCAGTCTCAGTCTACCCCACGACAGAAGGGGGAGGAGTTGTACAGTTTGATAGCCGCAGGGAAGAAGGATCTCCTGTGGCGTTCTGTGCTGCATCTTGGTGGGACCAGTCTGTTGCCGAAGGTGCACCTCAGGCTGACCAGTGTGTCATAGAGGGGGCGAGCTGTATTGTCCAGGATGCTCCATCCTCCATTCTGCACCACCTGTCCACATGCGAGGAGCCACAAGGTGGCAGTAAGTAGTTTCGATTCAGATTCAGATTCATTTCTTTGTCAGATAAACCAGAGTTCAATGAAATTCCTTGTTCACATGAAGTTCAGAATGAATAGCGTACATACAATAATGATAAATGCAACAGTAAATACAATGGTGACTGCAAAAGAGCAGGAATGAGGCACGATTGCATTGCAATCTGTTGTGCTAAAAATATTTTAAAAGACAATAATTTAATAGGTTTATAAGTTCTAGGAGTAGTATAAGACCATTCGGCCCATCAAGTCTGCTCCGCCATGCAATCATGGTTAATCTACCGTTCCCTCTCAAACCCATTCTCCTGGCTTCTCCCCATAACCCCTGATCCATGTCACGATGGAGTTAGTTTAGTTTAGTCTAGCTTAGAGAAACAGTGTGGAAACGGCCCCTTCGGCCCATCAAGTCCTCTCCGACCATTGATCACCCATACACCAGTTCTATGTTACCCATTTTCGCATCCTACACACGAGAGGCAATTTACATAAGCCAATTATCCAAAAGACACCTGCATGTCTTTGGAAAGTGGGAGGAAACCAGAGAAAGGCCACGTGGTCACAGGGAAAAAGTATAAACTCTGCGGAATGAAGATGAAACTAAATGAGTGCAAATTTTACTTTTATTATTGCAAAGTAGACGGAGGAAAACATACGATGAAATCAAAATCAGGCAGAACGGGCATGAAATGAATACATTTATTCCAGCACAGGTAAATGGAAGTAATGGATCTCGGTAGGAAAAGCAATTTGGGCACTTCGTATTCCGTGGATAATGTCTTAATGAGCGAAATGATTGAAGTGCCTTTAATCGCTGGAGACTCTAGTGTTACTCAGAAGAGTTGGCAGCTCAACAAAATGCAACAGAGTTGTAATGTGGAGCATTGCACTGGGGTATTGAGGAATGGGTGAGTGCAAAGCATTGAGTGAATGAAACAGGATGAAGAATGAGGTGCCCGAGGAGATAAAGGAGACTCAGGAGGTACTTCATGAGCCAAGTTCCGGTGCCAACTCTGTGCTAATAATTTATCACAAGCTTTCTTTGGAATTGGAAAGCAGAACAAATGATCTGGTGAATTTGCAGTCATACAATCAGACCCCATCTCTAGTTGTATGAGTGCCATGTGGCAGCTATATGGAGATCAAACAGTTCTATGTCCATGAGTCTGAAGGGACCCGACCCGAAACATCACCTTTCCTGTCCTCCAGAGATGCTGCCTGATCCACTGAGTGGTTCCGGCCTGAAATATTGCCTATCTACGTGCTCCAGAGATGCTGAGGAACTCAACGGGCAGCAACTCTGGAGCACGCAGATACACATTTTACTCATACACATGGAACGCATAAAACTTTGTGTTCTGTGCAAGATTCCAGCACCTGCATTTCCTTGTGTCTCCAAACCCGTGGATCTGAAGGCCAAGTTTGGCAGGAAAGGCGTAGGTTTATGACCACATTAGGTCCGGGTCATACGGAGTCACAGAGTGATACAGTGTGGAAACAGACCCTTCGGCCCAACTTACCCACACTGGCCAACATGTCCCAGCTACACTAGTCCCACTTGCCTGCACTTGGTCCATATCCCTCCAATCCTGTCCTTTCCATGTACTTGTCTAACCACGTCTTAAACATTGGGATAGTCCCAGCCTCAACAACCTCCTCTGGCAGCGTGTTCCATACACCCACCACCCTTTGTGTGATAAAGCTACCCCTTAGATTCCCATTGAATCTTTTCCCCTTCACCTTAAACCTCTGTCTTCTGGTCCTCAATTCACCTACACTGGGCAAGAGACTATGTAAACTCCCCCCTCCCACTCCCAGTCTGACCTTTCTGTCATGGGCCTCTTCCAGTGCCATAGTGAGTCCCACCGGAAATTGGAGGAACAGCACCTCATATTTCGCCTGGGCAGCTTGCAGCCCAGCGGTATGAACATTGACTTCTCCAACTTTAGATAGTTCCTCTGTTCCCCTCCCCCTTCCCAGATCTCCCACTGTCTTCCTGTCTCCACCTATATCCTTCCTTTGTCCCGCCCCCCTGACATCAGTCTGAAGAAGGGTCTCGACCCGAAACGTCGCCCATTCCTTCTCTCCTGAGATGCTGCCTGACCTGCTGTGTTACTCCAGCATTTTGTGAATAAATACCTTTGATTTGTACCTGCATCTGCAGTTATTTTCTTACACTACCTGTGCATCTCCCCGATCTATTCACCTCTATAAGATCACCCCTCATCCTCCTGCGCTCCAGGGAATAGAGTCCCAGCCCACTCAACCTCTCCCTATGGCTCAGACCCTCTAGTTCTGGCAACAGCCTCGTAAATCCTCTCTGTACCCTTTCCAGCTTGACAAGGTCTTATATGGTGGCAAGGTGGCGCAGCGGTACAGTTGCTGCCTTGCAGCGAATGCAGTGCCAGAGACCCAGGTTCCATCTCGACTACGGGTGCTGTCTGTACGGAGTTTGTACGTTCTCCCCGTGACCTGCGTGGGTGAACGGGTGATCGATGGTCGGCATGGACTTGGTGGGCCGAAGGGTCTGTTTCCATGCTATATCTTTCAATCAATCAAACCTCATCCTCAGGGATACTAACCTCCACCCCCCCCCCCCCCCTTTCCCACACTGCCATTCCCAGTCTTGCTTCATTCAGACTGGTTCCCACATGATAATCTCTTGACCTTGTATCAGACACACACAGCTCCTCCAATCCCTGATATGCTTTGATTCCATCTCCCTCTCATTCCTCCTTCATGTTGCACTTCCCCGCTCCTGCTTTCATCCCCTGCTCCTGAACAAATCTTTGGCTGCTCTCACATTTGCTTCCCCAGAGAGTGGGTGTAATTTTGAGTCTTCCATCTCTATTACACGCTTACCCCAGGGTAATATTTCAAGTGTAGGTAGTTCTGCTATAAGGCAAACCTTACCGAATAACGAAAGGCCTGGATTGAGTGAATGTGGAGAGGACGTAGATAGGACATGTTATAGCATGTTATAACAAATCCTGCCTGCAGAATGCAAATAATATTTCCCAATTCATCAATTGTATTCTATCCAATTTGTGTTTCAGTTTCAGTTTAGTTTGTTGTCACATGTACTGAGGTACAGTGAAAAGCTTTCTGTGTGTGCTGACCAGCCAGCGGAAAGACAATACATGATTACAATCGAGCCATTCACAGTGTACAGATACATGATAAGATCCATGATGTGTGATGGGAACATGAGTTGTGACAGAACTACCTGTATAATAAAACAGAAACCATTGGAAACGCTCAACAAGTCAGCCAATTCTGCGAAAAGAAGGATTAACCTTTCAGGTCCAAGGACCTTTCCTGACATCTGCTAAACAGAAGATAGACGCAAAATGCTGGAGTAACTCAGCGGGACAAGCAGCATCTCTGGAGAGAAGGTATTTATTTCATAAAATGCTGGAGTAACTCAGCAGGTCAGGCAGTATCTCAGGAGAGAATGGGTGACGTTTCGGGTCGAGACCCTTCTTAAAGGTCTCGACCCGAAACGTCACCCATTCCTTCTCTCCTGAGATGCTACCTGACCTGCTGAGTTACTCCAGCATTTTGTGAAATAAATACCTTCGATTTGTACCAGCATCTGCAGTTATTTTCTTATACTACCTGTTGCTCCACTGCGATTTCTCTGGAGAGAAGGAATGGGTGATGTTTTCCCAAATTTCTGAAGAAGGGTCTCAACCCGAAACATCACCCTTTCCTTCTCTCCAGAGATACGGCCTGTACCTGCTGAATTACTCCAGGATTTTGTATCTATCTTCGATTTAAACCAGCATCTGCAGTTCTTTCCTACACATCTGCTAAACAGAACTCCATTAAACTCTCTAGTTCTTTGATATATTTCTGACAGCTTAAAACCGATTTTGTTGCGATGCCTTATATGGCAAAAATTTGGAAAAATGTACATTTGTCTGTGATTGATTGATAGGAATGTCTGAACTTGGAGGGAGAGAGGCATTCGGCCCCATGAGCCTGCTCCTTCCCGGCTGATTTAATCTCTGGCCTCAACACCACTTTCCTGCCTGACACCTACGATACTCAATCCCTCTGCAGTCCAAAAATCCATCCGTTCCTTTCACTTACATCAGTTATGTAATAGATGCAAAAAGCCGGAGTAACTCAGCGGGTCAGACAAGGAGAAAAGGAATAGATGACTTTACAATCTGACCACATTGCTTATGTCGAACACAAAGACTGCAGGTCAGGCAACATCTCTGGAAGTCTTCGGTGCTGGCTCTGATTTGTTCTGTACCTTCTATATCTGTCATTCCTCTTTCCTCTGACTCTCAGTCTGAAGAAGGGTCTCGAACTCAAAACATCACCTATTCCTTTTGAACAGAGATGCTGTCTGACCTGCTGAGTTACTCCAGCCTTTTGTGTCCATCTTCGGTTTAAACCAGCATCAACATTTCTGAAGAAGGGTCTCGACCTGAAATGTCACCCATTCCTTCCTCTCTCCAGAGATGCTGCCTGTCCCGTTGAGTTACTCCATCATTTTGTGTCTATCTTCAGTTCTGTAATGCTTGGTTTGATATTTAAAGGGTTAATTCCTAAGCTTGCACTTTATACGACTTCTCAATAGCAAGCTAGCTAGCAGTGTGGAACCAGTGTGGTTACTATAGTGATTTGAAGTGCTAATAAGTTATTCTGTGGTAGGGGAGGGTTGGGTGTATAATTTTAAACATCTGGTGCTTTGGTGGGAAGGTGACTCCATGTGGGAAGCGACGTGCTGGTGTGATCTTCTCCATTTCCAAGGCAGGGGTCAGAGAATCAAGAAGGTCCCTCATCGAAGGTCAGGCTTATACCTGAGGGTGGCAGCTTTGATCGACAGCACTGATCTTTAGGACGTAAGGTCAGTGGGGGACGTATGGGGGGCATTTATAACAGACTTTCAGTGGTTTCAGAGCAAGGATTAAAATCTCAGTCCGTTTGAGTTGAGGGCTTAAGTAAAAAGGGGTTAATGCTGGGAATGGAAGCAAGGTTTGTACTTATTTGTGCATTGCAAAGCAAGACATGTGGGGATCAATTTACACACTGAAAACTGTGGACCATTCATTTACACTTTTTATGTAAATTGTTTCATTTATTTTGGTTCATTGTCACGTGTACTGAGGTACAGTGAAAAGCTTTTTGTTGCGTGCTATCCAGTCAGCGGAAAGACAATACATGATTACAATCAATCCGCCCACAGTGTACAAGTACGGAAGGAAATAATGTATAGTGCATGATCAAGTCCAGTAAGGTCTGACTAAAGATGGTCTGAGAGTCTCCAATGAGGTAGATGGTAGCTCAGGACCGCTCTCTAGTTGTTGCTGTTTGTGAGACACTGTTTATTGGCGTTAAGTTGTGCCTGGTCTCAGGGTTGCTGTTGTTCTTCTCTGAGGAGAGGGGTGAATTAATTTTTTTAAATTCATTTTTCAGGATCTGATCATCACTGTCAAGGCCCACATCTATTGACCCACCCTAACTGCCTTTCAGAAGCTGGTGATGAGCTGCCTTATTTAGTTATGAAAGAAAAATGCCGATGCTGGTTTAAATCGAAGGTAGACACAAAATGCTGGAGTAACTCAGCGGGTCAGGCAGCATCTCTGGAGAGAAGGAACGGGTGACGTTTCTGTTCGAGACCCGAAACGTCACCCATTCTTTCTCCCCAGAGATGCTGCCTGGCCCACTGAGTTACTCCAGCATTTTGTGTCTACCTGCCTTATTTAGTTTATTTTTTACTGATACAGCATGGAAACAGGCTCTTTGGCCCATCGAATCCATGCTGGCCATCGATCACCCATTCACACGACTTATGAAGAACACAAAGTCAGTGGGTCAGACAGCTCTCTGGAAGGCATTGGTGCCGAGTGATTTGTTCTCCACCTTTTCATACATCTAGTTTCCCTCTCCCCTGACTCTCAGTCTGAAGAAGGGTCTCGACCCGAAACGTCACCTATACCTTTTCTCCAGAGATGCTGCCTGACCCGCTGAGTTACTCCAGCATTTTGTGTCTATCTTTGAAAGACATGGATAGGTGACATTTTTTGGTGCGACCCTTCTTCAGTCTGATGAGAAGATTCCCCATGTCCTCCACAGATGCTGCCTGACCCACTGAGTTACTCCAGCACTTTATTTTCTACGCAAGATTCCTGCATCTGCATTTTCATGTGTCCTCACTGGTTTTGTTGTCCCATTTTCGTATCCACTCTCCACACACTGGGGGCAATTTTACAGAGGCCAATAAACCTGCTGACCCCCGCGTCTTTGTGATGTAGAAGGAAATCGGAGCACCCAGAGGAAACCCAAGTGGTCACAGGGCATACGTGCAATCTGCACACAGATAGAAACCAAGGTCAGGATCGAACCTGGGTCTCTGGCGTTGTGAAGCAGCAGCTCTACCAGCTGCTCCTTCTTGACCATTGTAATTTTTGGGGTGAAGGAGCCCAAGGTCCAAAGTGTGGGGGGAGGGGGTGGGGGCGGGAGTTCCAGGAGATCCACCCAGTGATGATAAAGGAATCACAATATATATATATATATATATATTTTTTTCTTTTAATATTCACATCATTGTTCATTGCACCAAGGCATGGAGGGAAGATTGGATTAATTGGTTTAGCTGGACATCCTCAGAAATAGCTGTTAACCCACTTTTAGGTGGAGTCAGCATTTTTTAATCTAATCTGATTGTTTATAAATTGTTTACTGAGGAATTCCATTCAGGGCCAACTAATCAATGATCTCATCTGACATCTATGTCAAAATAGCACAGCAGAATTCTCGTTAACTCTTTGTTAACCAAGAACCTTTAACGACGGTAGACACAAAATGCTGGAGTATCTCAGCCGATCAGGCAGCATCTCGGGAGAGAAGGAATGGGTGACGCTTCGGGTCGAGACCCTACTTCCGACTGCTCAGTCTGAAGAAGGGTCTCAACCCAAAACATCACCCATTCCTTCTCTCCCGAGATGCTGCCTGACCCACATTTTTGTGTCTACCTTCGATTTAAACCAGCATCTGCAGTTTTTTTTCGGAACCTTTCGCGACTGTTTGATCTACCTGGTAAAACCTACTGCAGATCCACCATGGATTTTCTGGCATTCTTGGTTCCAGAGCCTTTTCTGGATTATCTATTTTGATGGACCAGCAGAGGCTCACAGCCTTGGGGGGCCGTTACCGGCCGTTGGCCACGGAAGTCAGCAATGGGAACAAATATACAAAATGCTGGAGTAACCCAGCGGGTCAGGCAACATCAATGGGAAACATGGATTGGAGACGTTACGGGTTGGGACTTTTCTTCAGATTACCTGCAGGGGAGCGGGAAAGAAAGCTGGTAAAAGGAGGGGCAGGACAGAGCATGGCCAGTAATTAGCTGCCAGTTACAGTAATAGTTAAGGGCGGCATGGTGGCGCAGCGGTAGAGTTGCTGCCTTACAGCGAATGCAGCGCCGGAGACTCAGGTTCGATCCTGACTACGGGTGCTGTGCTGTACGGAGTTTGTACGTTCTCCCCGTGACCTGCGTGGGTTTTCTCCGAGATCTTCGGTTTCCTCCCACACTCCAAAGACGTACAGGTATGTAGGTTAATTGGCTGAGAAATGTTAAAAACAAATTGTCCCTAGTGGGTGTAGGATAGTGTTAATGTGCGGGGATCACTGGGCGGCGCGGACCCGGTGGGCCGAAGGGCCTGTTTCCGCACTGCATCTCTAAAAAAATTAAAAATATGTATTATATTATAACATTATTTGCCATGTTCAGAACTGCCCCTCGCCTTTTGCAGCTTTCTTTCCCGCTCCCCTGCAATCAGCCTGAAGAAGGGTTCAGACCTGAAATGTCACCTGTCCATGTCCTCCAGAGATGCTGCCTGAACTGCTGAGTTACTCCAGCATTTTGTGGCTTTGTTTGGTACAAACCAGCAACTTCGGTTCCTTGTTATTACATATTGCATAGGTGTGGTTAGTTGGTAGATATGGGACATTTATTGAAGGGAATCTCAAAGTATTTATGAAAAATTCTTTCATAAATCAAGGACAAAAGTCGGAGCGATGAAGGCGATCATGACACCACTGTGCTTCCCATCGTAAACAGTGGGAGAGACCCATCAATGTGAATCCCGTGACCTGATGACCAACTTCTGGGGAGAGGAAAATGTTTGAATTCTGTGGATGTGAGGGAAGTCTGGTTGTAAAACCACTTGGCTGAGTAACAGAATGGGAGTGGAGCCAATGCAGTAATTTGTCTCGGAAGGAACTACAGATGCTGGTTTATACCAAAAGTAGGAACAAAATGCTGGGGTAACTCAGTGGGTCAATAGACAATAGACAATAGGTGCAGGAGTAGGCCATTCGGCCCTTCGAGCCAGCACCGCCATTCAATGTGATCATGGCTGATCATTCCCAATCAGTACCCCGTTCCTACCTTCTCCCCATACCCCCTGACTCCGCTATCTTTAAGTGCTCTATCTAGCTCTCTCTTGAATGCATTCAGAGAATTGGCCTCCACTGCCTTCTGAGGCAGAGAATTCCACAGATTCACAACTCTCTGACTGAAAAAGTTTTTCCTCATCTCAGTTCTAAATGGCCCACACCTTATTCTTAAACTGTGGCCCCTGGGTCAGGCAGCATCTCTGGAGAAAAGAAAGAGATGATGTTTTTTGGGTGAAGGAGCTCGCAGTCAGAGAGGGTGTTTCAGCATTCCCGTCAGAGAAAAGAGGAGAACTTCTTCAAAGTAGTGTACCTGGAGGAGCTTTTGTACTGGAGCAGACAAATGCAGATCCAGGCAGCATCTCCGAAGAAAAGGAAGAGGTGACGTTTCAGGTCGGAACCTTTCCTCAGATTGAAGGAACTTTTGTCTGTGGAAGGGTTCCGACCCGAAATGTTACCTATTCCATTCAGAGTCATAGCCATACAGCGTGGCCCTTCAGCCCAATTTGCCCACAACGACCAACATGTCCCATCTAGACTAGTCCCACCTGCCTGCGTTTGGCCTATATCCCTCCAAACCTGTCCTGTCCAGATAATCCATGTCTAATTGTTTCTTAAAAGTTGCAATAATCCGTGTATCAACTACCTCCTCTGGCAGCCCGTTTTATGCCGAGTTGCTACCTGACCCGCTGAGTTACTCCAACATTTTGTGTTTACCGTCAGTAATTTGTCTTGTTGGGGGTAGCCAGGCCTGTCCTGGGAAGGTCTGAGCAGCTGATTGACAGCTCTTTCTCTGTGCGGTGGGTGTGGGAGGTATTATCCAATGTGTCAGATTATTTGCGATAGTAAACATGGTGTGGGTAACTTGGGAAATGTTTCTTGGCACAGCCCTTAAGTTGCCATGTAAATACAAGTCGGTTTGGTTTGGTTTATTATTACTGCCACATGTACAGAGATAGAGTGAAAATATTTCTTATTGCTCACAACCCAACATTGAATTATCCAATTTCAGATTAATTTTAGTTCACACATCCCCCCCATTCTTTCTTTCCGGTGCCACCTTCCCCCAACCCTAGTGCACACATTTCTCCCCCTGTCCCACCCCTCTTCTTACCCCCCCAACCCCTTCCACCTATATCCTGTCCTGCTGCTTTACATTTCACTCCTCCTCTCCTTATCTTAGAACCATTGGTGTATTTTTCGTCACTCGCCTTTGTCCACCAATCTGCCTATCAAACACCCTCCCACCCACCACTTGTATCCACCTATCACTTGCCAGGCTTTGTCCAGCCCCCACCTTTTCTCCAGCTTTCTCTCGCCTACTGCAATCAGTCTGAAGAAAGGCCCCGATCTAAAACGTTGCCTATCCATTCCATTCCTTCCACAGATGCCGCCTGACTCGCTGAGTTACTCCATCACTTTGTGTTTTACTCAAGACTCCCAGGACCTGCAGTTCCTTGTGTCTCCTTGTGAATACGTTTTTGTTGCTGCTGGTTTGGCTATTAAATACATCTGCTGTAGCTGATGGAACATTTCACCTGATTCCCCCTGACCCCACCCTGCACTGACTCCTCTAACACTGAGAGATAATGCACAGCATTTACCCCGTGCCAGTCTGAAGAAGGGTTGCAACCCGAAATGTCGCCTGTCCAAGTCCACCAGGGAGGCTGCCTGACCCGCTGAGTTCCTCCAGCACTTTGTGTTCTACACAACATTCAAACCCAAGCCACTAATTGACAGGTTTTTTTTATGCTGAGTATTTCAAAGCACCTATAATTCCTTGCAATAATTCCACATGCAGAGGAAACCAAAGCACGGGTCAAAAATATAAGATAGTCATGAATACATTGAATGTTGACTTTTATTGCAAGGGATATCAAATATAAAAATACTGGGCAGTTTGATGTGTCTTTACAGGGCACTGGTGACACACTACAGGTGACGTAGAATACTCCATACAGTTTTGGACTCCATATGTAAAGAACAATATATTTGCATTGGAGATAATGCAACGATTTACTTGCATTGGACGTAAAGCTTCACTGTGTTGATTCGCAGGTTGAGAAGTTCATAAGTTCTAGGAGCAGAATGAGGCCATTCGGCCCATCAAGTCTTCTCCACCATTCAATCATGGCTGATCTATCTTTCCCACTTAACCCCATTCTCCTGCCTTCTCCCCATAACCCCTGACACCCATACTAATCAAGAATACATCTATCTCTGCCTTAAAAAATCAATTGACTTGGCCTCCACAGCCTTCTGTGGCAATGAATTCCACAGATTCACCACCCTCTGACTGAAGAAATTCTTCCTCATCTCCTTCTTAAAGGAACGTCCTTTAATTCTGAGGCTGTGACCTCTGGTTCTAGACTCTCCCACAGGTGGAAACATCCTCTCCACATCCACTCTATCCAGACCTTTCACTATTCGGTAAGTTTCAATGAGGTCCCCCTTCATCCTTCTAAACTTCAGCGAGTACAGGCCCAGTGCAGTCAAATGAGAAATGACAGAAGGCTCAGGGGCAATTGGATTATTCCTGCTCCTGTTCTTTTCTTGTATTTTTTAAAACCCAGTAATAAATAAAGAACTGATGCTCTGTGTAGCTGTTGCTGAAATGGAGAACATTTCACCATATGTGCAATCAATGACCTTGCCTCCATCAGGAGATCAGAGGCAGGGTGCTTGCTGAAGATTGCACAATGTTCAGTCACGATCGCAACTCCTCAGCAAATGAATTACTCCATACCTGCAAACAGCAAGATCTAGAAACCTTTCAGACATGGTCTGGTAAGTGGCAAACAACATTCTTAGGGTCATAGAGAAAAGGAAACTGTTCAAGAACAAATGCAGAGAAAGTCAGATATTAATGGGGAAGGTCAACACAAGTTGAAGGAAAGTGGAACCAAAATTGGTAAAATAATAAATCATTCACTGAAGCAAAAGCAAAACCTGAGAGCAAAAGCAAAACCTGAGCAAAACCTGGAACTAACTCAGCCAGTTAGGTGACGTTCTGTTAGGTCATTAACCTGAAACCATAACTCATTCCTTCATTCCACAGATGCTGCCTGATCTGCCAAGTAATTCCGGCATTTTCTATTTTAACGTGAATTGGTTCAAAATTAATTATTTGGAAGAGACAAAACAGAAGTTTTCAAGCTACTTTAAATTACACTCTACTAAAATTCTTTCTGACCTAATAGAGTTTGGGCTATGGACTTGTGGTCAAAGTCCATAGCTCCCTAAAAGTGGCAAGACAAGTAGATGGAGTGGCAAAGAAGGCGTATGGTATGCTTACTTTCATTTAGTTAAGATCATTATTATTGTCACGAATGCCGAGATACAGTGAAAAGCTTTTGTTGCGTGCTACCCAGTCAAAGAAAAGACTACACATGATTACAATCAAGCTGTCCACAGTGTACAGATACTGGGTAAAGAGTACAGCATTTAGTGCAAGATAAAGTCCAATTAAAGATAGTTCAAGAGGTAGGATAGACAGTCAGATCCTTCTTCCCGTGGTGGGAATGTCAAGATCTAGAGGGCATCGTTTTAAGATGAAAGGAGCAAAGTTTAAAGGAGATGTGCAGGGCAGATGTTTTACACAGAGGCTGGTGGGCGATGGGAATGGGCTGTCAGGGGTGGTGATGGTGGCAGAAGCAATAATGGCATTTAAAAGGCTTGAGGTTAGGCAGATGGATATGCAGGGATCACATGCAGAGAAGAGGAAATTAGTTTAATCTGGCATCATTTTGTCACGGACATTGTGGGCTGAAGGGCCTGTTCCTGGACCGTGCTATTCTTTGTTCTATGATTAATTTATCATAATGACTGTGTTCCAATTGGCTTGATGTTGTTGGCATATAATTCTGATTTATATGATGCTGAATGTGATACATAGGATTTTACAATGCAGTGTGCTGTGGGATTTTGTCGGAGGAGGTAGCGATATAGTGAACTTTCTTTCCTGAAAATTATACTCGCACTAGGAAATAAATGAGTAAACATCACAAGGGGCAGGAGACTCTTGATATTCTCGGTGGGAGTCAGGTTAATAAGAGGGAACTGGCCACAGTGATTATATTTCAACATAAACTACCAGTTATGTTGATAGTTCCTTTTCTTCACAACCACTGCTCAAGATAGCAGAACAGTATCAGCTTTCACATACCCAGTGCAAGTTGTATTTCTTAACAGTGCATTTTTAACTAGGCTTTCAATAACCCTTTTTGTTCAAGTCCTCTGTAAACCTACTTTTCAATGGGCTCAAAAGAAATAAAGGTCTCTTATTACTCTTTTGCTGTTTTTAGATTGTGCTTTATTGTTAATACTAAGAGCAAAGTTGGTGATACAGTTTTAGTGACAAAATCGTGAAGAAGCCGTGCAGTGTGTAGATCCCCTCTCTTGCAAGATCGTACTGGTGATTGGCAAAAAGGAAGTTTAAATTGACAACAGATTTCCAAGAAATGGAAGTGTAAAAAATACTGGGGTGTCTATTGCCTGAAAGTTCACACAGACCTTCCTGGTTACTGTTCACCAGTGCTGCTGATGGAAAGACTCTCCATTACATCATGGGAATCAGGATTGCATCCGTGTTGCTATGGTGCAACTGTGCCACCACAAATCCGCTCAGCCATTACTCAGGAAGCCCTGCTAAATTCAAGCAATTTACAGCATTTGAATGAGATGGGAAACACATCATCCCTACTGATTATGACTGAACTGGCTTGACTTCTGATATTATTGCGAGGTTATCAGGGGAGTGAAGGGTAGGTTTGGAAGGAGCAGGTTCTTCCCAGTTGTTATCAGGTGACTGAACGGACTTCTCATCAGCTAGAGTGAGATCCTTACCTCCCATCTACCTCATTGGAGACCACTAAACTATCTTTTATTCGACTTAAACGTTATATCTTGTACCCTTTATCCTTTCTCCATGCACAAGGCTGGTAACAAATGCCAGCCTGACCAGAGATGCCCAAGCGCTGAGAATGAATAAAATACTTTTATTTGCTTTCAGTCACCATTTTATATATTATGCTCCTGCAGTTTGAATGCCGAATGATTTCTTCCACTGACCATTCATCATTTGTGAGCCTGGATATGTTCACAATTGGGCTATTTGATCACTGGAACTATTCCCATAGACTTCAATCAATATCAACATACATGTTATTGTCGGAGTGAGAACACCAACAATTTGCTTTCAACTCTCTTGAAAGATCTTCTTGGGAAAACTGAATTGAACTTTGCACAATCAATGACATCCCAGATTCCAATGATCACCTAGAGAAGGCCACCGCCATATTCAGTGAACACACCACAGTTGTCAGAACAGGGCAACAGATTCAGATGAATTTATATCCACCTGGTTGAGTGAATACAGTTCCGATACCATTTAAAGATTGCAAGGGTGACTCGTTAATCTACATACCAGCCACCGTCCAATCTGTTTAACTAGACCACTTTACCAAGGGATCATCCACGATGTAGTCTGACTGACCCAACGTTTGTGCACGCATTATCTACTGGATACAAGTTGCTTAGGCCTGTTCAACATTTGTTCAGAGTGGCGCAGTGACACAGTTGCTTGAGCTGCCCCCTCACAGTGCCGAGACCCAGGTTCGATCCTGACCTCGAGCTGTGTCTGTGTGACGTTTGTACACTCTCCGTGTTGCCTTGTGGGTTTTCTCCGGGTGTTCTGATTCCCACCCACATCCCAAAGACAGGTGTGTTTCTTGGTAAATTAACCTCAGTAAATTGCCCCTCATGTGTAGGGAGTGGATGTGAAATTGTGATAACATAGAACTAGTGTGAACGGATGACTGATGGTCAGAGTGGACTCAGTGGGCTGAAGGGCCTGTTTCCATGTTAGACAATAGACAATAGACAATAGGTGCAGGGGTAGGCCATTCGGCCCTTCGAGCCAGCACCGCCATTCAATGTGATCATGGCTGATCATTCTCAATCATGTATCCTTTCAATTCAATTCAATTCAATTCTATCAAATCCGTGACTTTTGCCTTCCTGAAAGACAAGAAATGCAGGTCCCTGGGAACATCATGTCCAATATTCAAGTCACATGCCATGCCAACCTGAACATTATTCCTTGGTTCAAAATCTTAGAACTCCACATTGAACACAGGGACTGGAGAATTTTGAGAAGACGACTCTTCTGAAGAAGCATCTTCTCAAGGAGTAACAAGGGCTGAGGAATGATTGTTGGGTTTTCCAGCATCTCTATGTACAGATAATTAATGTTGAAAATGTTATTTCCTAATGATTTTTCCTTTCTTTAAAATTTTAATTTGCTTTGTTAAAAGGCAACCCTTCCAATGATATTTAATTTTGGAAGTTTCATTGCTAATCTTGGGCACTTTTCAATGGTATTAGACGTGACCACAGGATTTTCAAGAATTATCAGGCAACGAACCATCGTATCTCCAACTAGAGAATGGTGTTGACCTACCATCTACCTCATCGGAGACCCTCGAACTGCCTTTAAGCGGACTTTGCTGGAATTTATCTTGCACTAAATATTATTCCCTTTATCCTATACATGTGTACTGTGGACATTGAGATTGTAATCATGTGTAGGAAGGAACTACAGAGGCTGGTTTACACAGAAAATAGACACAACATGCTAGAGTAACTCAGTGGGACTGGCAGCATCTCTGGAGAGATGGAATGGGTGACATTTCGGGTCGAGACCCTTCTTCAGACATGTATTGTCTTTCTGCTGACTGGATAGTATACAACAAAAAAGCTTTTCACTGTACCTCGGTACACATGACACTAGTAAACTCAACTAAGCTAAACTAGACTTTTATTTCAACCCTGCCTTTACCCTCAGGGAGCTGAAGAACTGTAGTACACACAGAGCTATCACTCAAACTGAGCACAGGCCGGGAATCAATACCAGGATTCTTCTGGGCTGCGTGGCTCAAAATCAAACCACAACACTGACACACTGAACAACAAGGGCTGCTGAATCACTCAGCTTATTTGAGCATGCTGGAACCCTGCCTCGAAAGCTGCTGCTACACAATTCAACTCGAAATAAAACAGAAATGAAAGCTTTTATTGTCACTATGGTCTGTGGCCTGATTGTCAATGATCTAACATTTTGGACACATTACAATCTTCCTCAAGACCAACAATCTTGCAAAAACAGCGTTCCAACAAAAACCTTGGGAAAATATCTGAATAATAAATGAAGAAAATAGAAAAAAACTTTCTTTGTACCCTGACCCAAATTCTCCAATGGCTTGCTTTTATTCATGAGTTCTCACATATTTAGCTTGCAGTACTCCAGTCTGATATAAAGGATGTTTTTGGCTTCAGTACCATGATTGGAACATTCTGCTTTTGTGCTGAGATTCTAAACCCACATTTTCTTTTGTAAACAATTTAACATTCTTAGATTTCAGCACAGCGGCAGAAACCTCCAATAGGTTAGAACAACACTGATCTGACAGCTAACTGAATCTTTTTTAAGTGGTTTCAGTTTTTCATACCTAAGTGTCACATGTTGGCACAAATGCCTGTTTTATAATCGTTCTCACTTTGTCTTCTCCACCTGTATCAGTTTCAGTTCCTTTCTTATTTATCAAAAGGACACAAAGAGCTGGAGTAACTCAGGAGGTCGGGAGGCATCTCTGGAGAACATGGATGGTGAAGATCCTTCTTCTCGACCAGAAATGCCACCTATCCATGTTCTCTGGAGACGCTATCTTACCTATTGAGTTACTCCAGCACTTTGTGCCCTTCGGCAGTTCTACCTTTCTTATTTATTACAACAATTTGGTGTCATAATTGAGATCTGTCAGCATTGAAACAAAGCTTCCCTGTGCAAACATACCTTAATATAACAATGGAGATACAAGGAACTACAGAAGCTGGAATCTAGAGTAGCCCCACCCACCCTTTGTGCTCACCATTTTGCATCCACAACATTCATTCAGTCCTTCATTCGCAGATGGGTGGGTAAGCGTTTCCAGCATTCTCTGTGCCAAATGAATCTTGTGGAGGATCCAAGAAAGAAATCCCCCGTGCCGGTTCTTTGGAAACTCAGTAAGACCCCACTCCTACAGTGGAGCACAGCCAGGACATCACCTGTAAATGTCAGAGAGTGTCATGAACTTGCTGCCATTAATGGGAGCAAATGCTCACAGTTCCCGCTTTCAAAATGGATAAAAATTCCAGCCAATGTTTTTAAACCCAAAAGAGAGCATGAGCGAATTAAGCAATAATTATATAGCAGACAATAATGAAGCAATGAGAGAGTAAGCGCTTTTACATCAGTCATTAAACCTTTAGACTTTAGAGATGCAACACATAAACGGTCCCTTCGGTCCACCGAGTCCGAGCTGATCAGCGATCACCCTGTACACTAGCACTATCCTACAAACTAGGGACAATTTACAATTTTTACTGAAACCATTAACCTACAAACCTGTACATCTTTGGGGTGTGGGAGGAAACCGGAGGAGACCCACGTGATCATGGTGAGAACGTACAAACTCCGTACAGACAGCACCCATAGTCAGGATGGATTCCGGGTTTCCAACGCTGTATGACAGCAATTCTACCGCTGCGCCACTGTGCCGCCCCAAATCTATATACTAAAACTCTCGTTTGTTTGTTTGTTTGTTTGTTTGTTCCTATACTACAGCCAAAACGGTACACGATAGCGCGACACTTTTAGGCCCACCTTACTCACCGTCTTCCCTTTGGTGCTAATGGAAGAAGTTTCATTGAATTCGGTGTTATATTTTAAAAGTTATTCACATTTAAAAGTTTAAATCTATCTCCTAGGGAGGGAGGGGGGAGGGAGGGAGGGGCATGGAGGGAGGGGAGGGAAGGGGGGGTTGATGGGAGAGGGAGGGGGAGGGGGTGATGGAGGGGGGAGGGGGTGGTGGAGGGGGGAGGGGAGGGCGGAGGATGAGGAGTGAGGGAGGGAGGGTGAGGGAGGAGGGGGAGGGGGCCATGGGGAGGAGGGGAGGGGGGGAAGGAGAGGGTGCTGCACCAATGCAGGAGAGGTTTGGGCCCAACGGGTCCACTTGGTGTAGTGTGGAATAAAAATGGAACAAGTTTTTACCTCTGCATCTAGCAATATAGCGTTTGTTAAAGAAAATAACTATAATTCACACATAGTTTAAATTATTTTCTGGAATGAATGGAGAAATTGCCACATAGATCCACATGGACGTTTCTAAGTTGGTAGTGCTATAACTTGAAAAATTCAAACATTTTTAATTCTTAACTATGAAAGTTACAATGGTTAAATATTGATAAATTGGATGGTAAATGAAAATGAGTCCGCACAAATCTGTAGGCAGGAACTGCAGATGCTGGCTTAAACAAAAGACAGACACAAACAATTGGAGTAACTCAGCGGGTCAGGCAGCATCTCAGAGAAAAGGAATAGGTGACGTTTCATGCCGAGTCCCGTCATCAGACTCTAATCTACAAATCTCTGCCTTAAAAATATCCACTGATAGCATCCACAGGCTTCTGTGGCAAAGAATTCCACAGATTCACCACCCTCTGACTAAAGAATTTCTCCTCATCGGGCGTCGGGCGGAAGAGGAAGGAGGTGCTACAGCGGGAGTTTAGAGAGTTAGGAAAAAGACTGAGAAGTAGGACGTCGAAGGTGGTTATCTCTGGACTGCTACCGGTACCTCGTGCTGGTGAGGCCAGGAACAGAGAGATAGAGGGTATGAATTTATGGCTGAGGGGCTGGTGCAGAAAGCAGGGATTTAGATTTCTGGACCACTGGGATCTCTTCTGGGCTAGGGGTGACTTGTACAAAAGGGACGGGTTACATCTTAACAGCAGGGGGACAAACATTCTGGCGGGCAGGTTTGCTAGTGCGACACCTGTGGCTTTAAACTAAGTAGTGGGGGGGAGGGGTTAACAAATTGTGAATATGAAGATGAGGTTAAAGGGAATACAGGAGATATTGCAGAAGACTCTCGGAAGAATGGGAACAGAAGTTCTAGAGAGGAAAAGAGATTAAGGGCAGGGCCATTTGTGACCGATGTGAGAGGGGAGGTAAATACAGAAGTTAAAGTGTTGTACTTAAATGCGCGTAGTATAAAAAATAAAGTGGATGAGCTTGAGGCTCAGTTAGTCATGGGCAAGTATGATGTTGTAGGGATCACTGAGACATGGCTACAAGAGGACCAGGGCTGCGAACTGAATATTCAGGGGTACACAACGTATAGAAAAGACAGACAGGTGGGCAGAGGGGGTGGGGTTGCTCTGCTGGTAAGGAATGATATTCATTCCCTTGCAAGGGGTGACATAGAATCAGGAGATGTTGAATCAGTATGGATAGAAATGAGGAATTGTAAGGGTAAAACGACCCTAATGGGAGTTATCTATAGGCCCCCAAACAGTAGCCTTGACATAGGGTGCAAGTTGAATCAGGAGATAAAATTGGCGTGTCACAAATGTAATGCTACGGTGGTTATGGGAGATTTCAACATGCAGGTAGACTGGGAAAATCAGGTTGGAAATGGACCCCAGGAAAGAGAGTTTGTAGAGTGCCTTCGAGATGGATTCTTAGAACAGCTTGTACTGGAGCCTACCAGGGAGAAGGCAATTCTGGATTTAGTGTTGTGTAATGATCCTGATCTGATAAGGGGACTAGAGGTAAAAGAGCCATTAGGAGGCAGTGATCACAACATGATAAGTTTTACTCTGCAAATGGAAAGGCAGAAGGGAAAATCGGAAGTGTCAGTATTACAGTATAGCAAAGGGGATTACAGAGGCATGAGCTGGCCAAAATTGACTGGAAGGAGGCCCTAGCAGGGAAGACGGTAGAACAGCAATGGCAGGTATTCCTGGGAATAATGCAGAGGTTGCAGGATCAATTTATCCCAAAGAGGCGGAAAGACTCTAAGGGGAGTAAGAGACACATGTGGCTGACAAGGGAAGTCAAGGACAGCATAAAAATTAAGGAGAGGAAGTATAACATAGCAAAGAAGAGTGGGAAGACAGAGGATTGGGACTCTTTTAAAGAGCAACAAAAGTTAACTAAAAAGGCAATACGGGGAGAAAAGATGAGGTACGAGGGTAAACTAGCCAATAATATAAAGGAGGATAGCAAAAGTTTTTTTAGGTACGTGAAGAGGAAAAAAATAGTCAAGGCAAATGTGGGTCCCTTGAAGACAGAAGCAGGGGAATTTATTATGGGGAACAAAGAAATGGCAGACGAGTTAAACCGTTACTTTGGATCTGTCTTCACTGAGGAAGATACACACAATCTCCCAAATGTTCTAGGGGCCGGAGAACCTAGGGTGATGGAGGAACTGAAGGAAATCCACATTAGGCAGGAAATGGTTTTGGTTAGACTGATGGGACTGAAGGCTGATAAATCCCCAGGGCCTGATGGTCTGCATCCCAGGGTACTTAAGGAGGTGGCTCTAGAAATAGTGGAAGCATTGGAGATCATTTTTCAATGTTCTATAGATTCAGGATCAGTTCCTGTGGATTGGAGGATAGCAAATGTTATCCCACTTTTTAAGAAAGGAGGGAGAGAGAAAACGGGTAATTATAGACCAGTTAGTCTGACATCAGTGGTGGGGAAGATGCTGGAGTCAATTATAAAAGACGAAATTGCTGAGCATTTGGATAGCAGCAACAGGATCATTCCGAGTCAGCATGGATTTACGAAGGGGAAATCATGCTTGACAAATCTACTGGAATTTTTTGAGGATGTAACTAGGAAAATTGACAGGGGAGAGTCAGTGGATGTGGTGTACCTCGACTTTCAGAAAGCCTTCGACAAGGTCTCACATAGGAGATTAGTGGGCAAAATTAGAGCACATGGTATTGTGGGTAGGGTACTGACTTGGATAGAAAATTAGTTGACAGACAGAAAGCAAAGAGTGGGGATAAATGGGTCCCTTTCGGAATGGCAGGCAGAGACCAGTGGGGTACCGCAAGGTTCGGTGCTGGGACCCCAGCTATTTACGATATACATTAATGACTTAGATGAAGGGATTAAAAGTACCATTAGCAAATTTGCAGATGATACTAAGCTGGGGGGTAGTGTGAATTGTGAGGAAGATTCAATAAGGCTGCAGGGTGACTTGGACAGGTTGTGTGAGTGGGCGGATACATGGCAGATGCAGTTTAATGTAGATAAGTGTGAGGTTATTCACTTTGGAAGTAAGAATAGAAAGGCAGATTATTATCTAAATGGTGTCAAGTTAGGAAGAGGGGATGTTCCACGAGATCTGGGTGTCCTGGTGCATCAGTCACTGAAAGGAAGCATGCAGGTACAGCAGGCAGTGAAGAAAGCCAATGGATGTTGGCCTTCATAACAAGAGGAGTTGAGTATAGGAGCAAAGAGGTCCTTCTACAGTTGTACCGGGCCCTGGTGAAATCGCACCTGGAGTACTGTGTGCAGTTTTGGTCTCCAAATTTGAGGAAGGATATTCTTGCTATTGAGGGCGTGCAGCGTAGGTTCACTAGGTTAATTCCCGGAATGGCGGGACTGTCGTATGTTGAAAGGCTGGAGCAATTAAGCTTGTATACACTGGAATTTAGAAGGATGAGGGGGATCTTATTGAAACATATAAGATAATTAGGGGATTGGACACATTAGAGGCAGGAAACATGTTCCCAATGTTGGGGGAGTCCAGAACAAGGGGCCACAGTTTAAGAATAAGGGGTAGGCCATTTAGAACGGAGATGAGGAAGAACTTTTTCAGTCGTAGAGTGGTGAAGGTGTGGAATTCTCTGCCTCAGAAGGCAGTGGAGGCCAGTTCGTTGGATGCTTTCAAGAGAGAGCTGGATAGAGCTCTTAAGGGTAGCGGAGTGAGGGGGTATGGGGAGAAGGCAGGAACGGGGTACTGATTGAGAGTGATCAGCCATGATCGCATTGAATGGCGGTGCTGTCTCGAAGGGCTGAATGGCCTACGCCTGCACCTATTGTCTATTGTCTATTGTCTCATCTCCTTCCTAAAAGAACGTCCTTTAATTCTGAGATCATGACCTCTCGTCCGAGACTCTCCCACTAGTGGAAAGATCCTCTCCACATCCACTCCATCCAGGAGGAGATGCGTTAATGTTTCTGTTTAAACAAAGAGGATTGATGTTTTTTTTAAATGTTGGGTTGGGAGTCTTATTGAGGGATACACTGGGAAAGAGATGTAACATATATGGTTGTTTTTAGATTATCCAGGAGTTAATGATTATCACTACAACATAGCAGCTTGACAATCTTTTTAAAATTCAAAATCCCTTCACTTCCAGTAAAAATATTTTAAAATATTAGCTACATTTTGGCAGTCAATCTCAATCCTTTGTCAACTATTAGACATATTAAAGAGTTCTTGCAAGACAGGGACATAAATATGGCAGTCTGGAATTTACATTTTACGTTTGTAGTGTCAAGGCCTTAATGAATTTAACATGTTTTCTTTTTGGTTAGCATCGTACACCCACATTCTCTCTCCCGATCACTTTCAGTACTGTACTTAATTATTTCATCAACCCATTTGCTTTGTTTAATTCAAAAGCAAATGGCAACGCACGACATATTGGATGCATTTAAGATCATGAGAGAATTTGTTAAAGCAATCCAAAAAATAGTTCAGCATCCTAGAAATTGCAATGCACCACAAAAGGTTCAATATGTGATTGTTGCGCACTGTTGTTCCAGGGTGGGAGTGAATGATGTGGAGAGATTCTGGGAGTTGAATGACCAGGTGGTTCAGGAGTTTGCAGGAATGAATGATTGTTATTTTGGGGAATTTAAGAGGGAGTGATAGGGAGGAGAGAGAGAAATGTCAGGAGGTCAGGTAATCAGGAGCCTGACATCAGGTGCAATCAGCATGTTCTTCACCCGAGTTTCATCCACAGCCCATCGGCAAGATGGTAGATTAATTGGTGAGAGTAAATTAACCCTTGGTGTAGATGGTCGGCATGGATTCGGTAGGCTGAAGAGCCTGTTTCCATGCTGTATCTCTAAACTAAACTAGATTCATATTTTGCTAGATTAATGGCATGTGTGAGAGAGAGAGAGAAACAAAAGTAGCGTTACAGGGAATTAAGATGGGGAATGAAGAAACAAGGAACTGCAGATGGGTGGTTTACAGAAGAAGACACAGAGTGCTGGAGTAATTCAGCAGGTCAGGCAGCATCTCAGGAGAACATGGATAGGCAATGTTTTGGGTTGGGGCGCATCTTGTGGTGTCTGACCGCTTCTTCAGTCTGAAGAAGGGCCTCGACCTGAAACGTCGTCCATCCATGTCCTCCTGAGATGCTACCTGATCCGCTGAGTTACTCCTACACTATGGGGGAATGGGGCTAATTGGTTTGCCCTGCTGGGAACTGGTGTGCACTCAACACGTTAATTGTACAACCCTGATTGTAATAAGTGAGTGAGTAACATGCTGACCTTTCTTTGGTGATAGGCACACACCTAATTAAATCGCAAGTCACACACTGCATATTTTGCCCACATCAACATAATGTAGTGCTCAAAGTTCACACTAAGACCATGATAGAATACTCTTCTTTGAACAATAGAAGCTTGTTTGTTGTTTTTCTTGCTATCTAAAGGGACACTCCACTGATATCGGGAGACTGGAATGTGTATCTTTAGAATGGTCAGACACCTACCAAAGTCCACAGAGTGTGCTGCAGCTCACAGGAAATGTTTTCTCCAGTAATTAGCTGCTGCAACAGTGACACCAACGCTGGCACTCCATTCCTGAAGGTGTTGTTATGGCAACTGCAATTTCTAGAAGGCTTAACAATTTTTTTGGAAGCTCCACATATTCTCTCATGATCTTTCACACATCCAGTCTGTGGGCTGGGGCCCTAAGGGCATAATCCATGGACGCCAACAAGGAGTCTACTCCCACGGAGTCTTTGGAGTCACCACATCTCACCTGGGTCCTTCTGATGAACCATGCTTCAGCTCAGGTTTTCTGAGGCTGCCATCACTGAGACACGTGACATACAGTGCAAATATAGACATAGAAACATAGAAAATAGGTGCAGGAGTAGGCCATTCGGCCCTTCGAGCCTGCACCGCCATTCAATATGATCATGGCTGATCTAAGGCAGGTATGGGATACTGAGTTGGATGATCAGCCATGATCATATTGAATGGCGGTGCAGGCTCGAAGGGTCGAATGGCCTACTCCTACACCTATTTTCTATGTTTCTATGTTTCTATGTACCTGCCTTCTCTCCATACCCCCTGATCCCTTTAGCCACAAGGGCCACATCTAACTCCCTCTTAAATATAGCCAATGAACTGGCCTCAACTACCTTCTGTGGCAGAGAATTCCACAGATTCACCATTCTGTGTGAAAAAAAATTTTCTCATCTCGGTCCTAAAAGACTTCCCACTTATCCTTAAACTGTGACCCCTTGTTCTGGACTTCCCCAACATCAGGAACAATCTTCCTGCATCTAGCCTGTCCAACCCCTTAAGAATTTTGTAAGTTTCTATATCCTGTGCCCTCATGCCTGGATTGCTATCTGATGGTTATCACCTCAGTATATATGCATCCTTGTCATAAGTGTCACAATGATGCACCTCATCTCAGGTCTCTGGTTGTGAGGACCTGCGTACTGATGAGTCCCCATACCAGATCCCCATAGCCCAGCCTAGTAGCACTTAAAAGAATAACTCCTTGCGATAGTTGTTTGTAGAGTTTAGAGATACAGCGTGGAAACAGGCTCTTCAGTTACCAAGTCCATGCTGACTCTTGTTCTATGTAATCTCAAACCATGGACAATTTACAGAAGACAATTAACCTAAAAATCTTCACGTCGTTGAAATGTCGTAGGAAACCAGAGCAGCTGGAGAAAACCCATGCGGTCGCAGGGACAATGTGCAAACTCCACACAGATAGCACCCATAGTCAGGATCAAACCTGGGTCTCTGGTGCTGTGAGGCAGCAGCTCTTCTGCTGCGCCACTGTGCCACCACCTGCTCCTCAAACCCAGTAGAGCCTGTTTCTGAGGTGATCAGGTGGGGTATTGGGTGCAATGACACATTTGAATCTTCATTACCATTCCCCTCCTCATCATTTCCCTCTAGTCCCCCTTCCGCTCCAAATATGGTTATTGGGAAGAGGAAACTAGAACCTTCTCTCAAAACCTTGAAAGGACCAAGGAAGGAACGTGCACTTGCAAGCTCATCTAAAGCACCTTGATGGTTATAGAGCATGCATAAGTGGTAATGGGCGTGCCTAATGAAAGTTAAATCGAAGAGGTAACCGTAACCAGAATGAGACATTATTCATGAGCAAAGCTGGCTGATGCCATACAGTGTCCCTCTGCCCATGTATAGGTGGATGGTCACCATTTTTGGGGTGAGGTGCTGAATTGAAAGGGCTTTCTCCCATGTGATTGCTTTCCCTCATATTCCTTTCTGCCTTACTCAGAATGGAAAAGACAAATAACTTTGAGTAATCTTTTCATTATCCTATCTTTGATTATGTTTATGGAGAGGGTAACATGTGCATAGTGGTTTTAGGGTGTTGAGATCATGCCAATAGGGTGGGGTGTGAGGAGGATGTGAATGAAGTAACAGTTGGTGTAACTTGTTGCTTTTGTGACTGTGTGTTAGCTGGTCCCTGAGTATCTGAATCAGTGTGTCTGCAGAACACAATGTAGTTTGAGAGGCTTGTAGCTCACTTCTAATGCATCTTGTGAGATAATTACATTTACTCTAATTATACTCCATTACCTGTGGATTCCCATTCTTGGAGGAAACAACTCTAGCCACCTACCGCTACGCTCTTTTCATGATAACCCAAGCCGATTTCACCCCCCACCCCCTCTTCTCCCTATCGCTAGCCCACAAGACCTCTCTCCTGGCATATATTACATGAATTTAGGGCAGCCCAGTGGCGCAGCGGTAGAGTTGCTGCCTTACAGAGCCAGAGACCGGGGTTCGATCCTGACCTGTCCTCACGGAGTGTGTATATTTTCCCTCTGGCCACGTGGGTTTTCGCAAGGTGCTCAGTTTCCTCCCACACTCCAGACATATAGGTTTGTAGGTGTAAATTGTCCCCAGTGTGCAGGATAGAACTAATGCCGATCATTGGTCGGCACGGACTTGGTGGGCTGAAGGGCCTGTTCCCACGCTGTATCACGAATGTCTAATGTAATGTCTAGCTAGGAGTCGTTATCTTTTCTGAACATGATGCAGCTCTCTCCCTGCAGCCTCAATGGATACCATTACTGTGTTTGTTCTGGCGGCGATGGAGAGTTTGTCTTTTGTGGCTATTGTGCAATAAAGTGACTATTGAGCAGTTGGGTTTAATTGAACCTGGTCCAATCAGGAAATGCACAGAACCCGCTTCAGTGACTCTTCCTGTTTCAGATGTCTTTTTGACTAATTTCCTTTTTTTTAAAAAACGTAACACAATATAACACCAACTTAAAAAGAAACCATTCCTCAGTGCACAAATATATAGCTGAAACCCAAGAAAGACACAAAATGCTGGAGTAACTCAGCGGGTCAGGCAGCATCTCTGGAGAAAAGGAATTGGTGACGTTTCTGAAGAAGGGCCTCAACCTGAAACGTTACCTATTCCGTTTTTCTAGAGATGCTGCCTGACCCGCTGAGTTACTCCAGCTTTTTGTGTCTATCTTCGGTTAAACCAACATCTGCAGTTCCTTCCTATACATTTTAGCTGAAACCCTGTACCAAACAAATGTTTAAGGGCTATCAGCCCATCTACTTCACCGTTAAAAAAGTTAAGAAAAATTCATGACATTTTTGTCTTAAGCCAAAAAAATCGAAATGTTACAGTTTTGGGACAGGAGTTGGGAGGGAATTGTGAACAAACACTACCAGAGAGATAAGAGAAATATGCTTGGACATTTTATTTTTATTTTGCCTTAAAAGTGGCACTGTTTTAATGTGAAACTGTTTAGCAACTTTTTTTAAATTCGCAGATGTTTGAAATGATCCTAAGGAGCAATAAACCGCATATTTGTTTTGCCTTTGGCACACTTGGCCAAATTGTGGCTACTGATAGTCGGAGTGCCAATATCGTGAAGGTCAGATGTCGATGAATCTGATTGTACCACATTCCAGGACTCAGCACTGAGTCCAGGGTAGAACAGGACCTTGTTGAAGAGAGGATCCAAATGCAGGTTATGTTTGGCCCTCAGCTTTATGCCCGGGAGACTGCTGAATAAACAATCTCCCATTCATATGAATGGGGCCGATGTCCCTGTGGATTAAAGTAAGTGGAGGTAAGTGTTTTTATTTATTTAAACCTGTTTAATGTAAGATTATAGGGCATAGGAGCAGAATTAGGTCATTTGGCCCATCAAGTCTACTCTGCCTTTGATCATGGCTGATCTATTTTTGCCTCTCAACCCCATTCTCCTGCCTTCTCCCCGTAACCTTTGATGCTCTTACTAACCAAGTACCTATCAATCTCCACTTTAAAAACACCGAATGACTTGGCCTCCACCACTGTTTGTGGCAATGAATTCCACAAATTCATCATACTTTGGCTAATGAATTCCTCCTAATCTCCATTCTAAAGGTACAGCCTTTTATTCTGAGACACTGCCCCTGGTCCTCTGGTCCTAGACTCTCCCACTTATTATCTAATATTAGTGTTTACAGTGCTTTTAACTGCATTTATTTTTATTAAGTTATTTGAAGACACAAATAATAGTGGATGCTAAAATTTTGTATAGAACATAAAATACTGGAGTAACTCAGCAGGTCAGACAGCATCTCATGAGGACATGGAGAGGTGATGTTTTGGATCTGGACCCTTCTTCAGAAGACTCGAAAGGTTGACTACCCATGTCCTGCAGAGATGCTGCTTGTACTGCTGAGTTACTCCAGCGCTTTGTATTTTATTATTTGAAGTTTGGTTTAGGTTTATTATTGGCACGTGTACCGAGATACAGTGAAAGGCTTTTGTTTGTGTGTTGTGCAATCAAATCAGATAATACTGCAGATGTACACAATCGAGTCAAACACAAGTACAGCTGGTAGAGAGAAGAGAAAAATACCAGAGTGCAGAATATAGATCCTCCGCATTGTAGAGTTATAGAGTCATAGAGTGATACAGTGTGGAAACAGGCCTGTAGGCCCAACTTGCCCACACCGGCCAACAATGTCCCAGCTACACTAGTCCCACTTGCCTGCGCTTGGTCCATATTCCTCCAAACCTGTCCAATCCATGTACCTGTCTAACTGTTTCTTAAATAATGGGATAGTCCCAGCCTCAACTACCTCCTCTAGCAGCTTGTTCCATACACCCACCACATTTGTGTGGAAAAGTTACTCCTCGGATTCCTATTAAATCTTTTCCCCTTCACCTTGAACCCATGTCCTCTGGTCCTCGATTCCCCTACTCTGGGCAAGAGACTCTGTGCATCTATTCCTCTCATGATTTTGTACACCATGTTAGGCTAAAAAGTCAGATTTACAAGTGAAAATAAAGTGGAGCGATTGTATCGGATGATATTAGATGCTCTTCCGGGGTCAGCACATAAAGAGTTGTCGTGTTCTGGCTCCGTGATGCTTCTTTCTCTTCAAAAAGAGCGGGCACTTACATGATTTAAATCTATATTAATAGTTTTAAAATATCTTTGCCTGTAGCATTTAAAATCTTTTGGAAAAGAAGTTAATGTTATTCGGAGTGGGGAGAGCAGAGTCTCAGAATGCACTACTTGGGTTCTGCTCCATATTTGGAGTACGTTTCAATTTGCCGGGTGCTTGTCAGATACACAGTGGGACGCAGTGCTGGAGTAACTCAGCGGACCAGGCAGCATCACTGGAGAACATGGATAAATGACCTTTCGGATCGGAACCCTTCTTTCCCACCCCATAGGTGTAGTAGAGTGGGGTCAGCTTGCCCGAGACTGTGCATCGAGAGAAAGTAAATGTGGAGTGACTGAATCCATAGGCTGTGAGGTATAGGGTATCAGGTATTGTAGCCCAATTAAAGATTCCCAAACCACTTCAATTACGTTAACAAAGCAACAATTATTCAAACAAAGCACAGAGGTTTATATCCAGAGGAATGGAATTTTAAAACAGATAAATTATGTCAAATTCGTACAATATCTTGATTAGAACCATACATACAATGCGCTCAGTTAGTAAAAGAGATATAGAGGCAGTGATATCATGGATGACATTGGAACAGAAGAGTCTGAACAGGCTGTCGTCTTTTTCGCCAGAAAGAATGCTGAGAGTTGACATAACTTTATAAATCTGAAGAGATTTTATTGGGTATATTACCAGATGTTTCTCTTTAGAACTAGGGAGTCACTAATATGAGACAGTTGCTAATAAATCTAATGAGGAACTGCTTTAGCCAAAATGTTATTAGGATGTGGACTTGGCTCCTTTTTCATGTTTTGAAAATAAATGTGATAGGTAATATTAACACGTCTTTAATGTGCTAAAAATGAATAAAGGGATTTTGTGGGAGTTTTATCAAACACTAAGCATAATTTTTTTTAAACAGTCAAGAGATATTAGACACAAAGTAAAGGGGTTGACTTTAACTTGAAACAAATACAGAGGTAGAGATCTATGGTGAGTGGAGAATGAATATTGGAGGGGTATTAATAGGGCAATCCAGCTGCAGTCTAACAAGTATTTAATACAGTTTTAATACAATATCCTAAGTCTGAGGAAGGGTCTCGAAGGGTCTGAACCCGAAACGTCACCCATTCCTTCTCTCCAGAGATGCTGCCTGTCCCGCTGAGTTACTCCAGAATTTTGTGTCTATCTTTGGTGTAAACCAGCAATTGCAGTTCCTTCCTACACAAGATTGTATTAAAACTATACGAAATACTCGTTAGACTGCAGCTGGAATATAGCCCACAGTTTTGGTCAACTTAATTACTGGAAGGTTGTGATAACATTGTGGAGGTTGCAAGGAGGGCTAGAAATGTTTCCCTTTGAAGAGGCTGGATGTATTTCCTTTGGCAGAGAGGATATTGTCAAGAGATTTAATTGGGATTTAAGTATGAAATACCTGTATAGCGTGCATAGAGAGAACCTATTTCTCTTACATAAAGATTCAGCAGTTGTGGGCATAAGTTAATGTAGTTGCTGGAAAGATTAGAGGGAAATTAAAGGAAAAGAAAAATCACCGAGAGGTAGGTACAGTGATGTAACATGGCAGCAGGGTGCTGCAGCAAGTAGAGTTGTTGCCTCAGTGTCAGAGAGCCAGGTTCAACCCTGACCTCGGGTGTTGTCTGTGCATAGTATGCATGTTCTCTGTGACCACAAAGGTTTCCTGTGAGTGCTCCGTTTCCTCCCACATCACTAAGTCATGCGGATTGTCCACTGTAAAGGTGAGTGGTAGAATGTCAGGGCAGTTGATTAAAAAGGGATGAAGGTAGGATTAGTTCAAATGGGTAGTTGATGGTTTGGCATGCACTTGGTGGTTGAAAGACCTGTTCCTTGTCTGACCTATGTCTTTCTCTGACTCTATGCTAGTGGGTTTAGAAACCCACTACCTGGAAACCCTTAAATCACTTAAAAGAGTACTTGTATGGGAATTTTATGTGGATAACACTTTCTTACTCAGTGTAGACATGGGTCAATGTTCTACTTAAGTGCTGTAAACTTTTATGACTGTAATACCACGGCACTTGTTTTGCGCTCCAGATGGTGTTGTAGCAGATGTTAATACGATGGGACATTTTCAACGCAGGGATAAAAAACTGGTTAACTGGACTTCCAAGTTTGTGGTGATCAGATTCAAATGCGATTTTGTTCTAACCACGCATTAGAACAAGTTAACTGGAATGCAGGACACTGGGTGGGTATATGGCTGCAGAAAAGACCAGCAGTGGTTCCAGGATGGAACTGAAAGTGTTGAAGGCAGCAACAGCATGCAGGTTTTTAAAAATTAAACCACTGGATTTATATCTAAAATGTTGATAGCATTGCCTGGTATCCAACATTGGTCCCATGAAGCTGGCAAAGTAGTTAATTAGAATGAAGATTTTTCATAGGCTGCAGAGCAAGAAGTAAAGGGTGTTGACATAAGAATATAAAAGCAGAAAGATCAAAATAGAATTTTATAAACCACTATTTAGGCTGCAGTTAGAATACAACCCATGGTTTTAGTTATCACGGGGGGCACGGTGGTGCAGTTGATAGAGTTGCTGCCTCACAGTGCCAGAGACCCGGGTTCGATCTTGATCTCAGGAGCTGTCTGTGTGGAGTTTGCATGTTCTCCCTGTGGGTGGGTTTCCTCTGGGTGTTCTGGTTTCCTCCCACATTCCAAGGACAGGCAGATTTGTAGGTTAATTGGCACCTGTAAATTTCTACAAGTGTGTAGAGAGTGGATGAGAAAGTGGGATAACATAGTGCAGAGGTGATCGATGGTCAGCGTGGACTCAGTGGTCCGAAGGGCCTGTTTCCTCTCCGTATCTTTAAACTAAACTAAATTAAACTAAGTACATGACTGAAAGTCTATGATAACATTGTAGAGACTGGAAGTAGAACTAGAAATATTTACTTATGAGGAAAGATTGGCAAGGCTAGATATATTTTCTTTGGCATGGAGGAAATTGCAGGAATATTTAATTGAAGTATACAAAATAATGAAAGATCTGGAAAGGAAGGACCTATTTTTCTTGAGTGAACTTTCAACAATAATAGATATAAACTCAATGCTTTCTTTGTGGATAAAAAAAAAGCCAGTACACATATACTAATTAAAAATTAAGCTAGTTTTTTCAACAATGTTTCCCTTCAATACACACAACTTTGGGGACTCTGGAATCGCAATAGAATAACTTATCAGACTTCTGAACTGTCCTTCCACAAGCTAGCGTACAGTTCAATTCTCCTCTACCTCATTGTGGGCATTGGACTTTGTCCTCAGAACTGTTGTGCTATAATGCTGAGAACTATATTCGGCACTGTATCTTTCACTTCGCTTTACCTATTGTACTTGAGTTTGGCTTGATTGTATTCATGTATTGTATTATCTGATTTGATCCAAAGACGTACAGGTATGTAGGTTAATTGGCTGGGTAAATGTAAAAATTGTCCCTAGTGGGTGTAGGATAGTGTTAATGTACGGGGATCACTGGGCGGCACGGACTTGGAGGGCCGAAAAGGCCTGTTTCCGGCTGTATATATATGATATGATATGATATGATTGCATACCATGCCAAACAACGTTTTTCACTGTACTTCATTACACGTGGCAATAATAAACCCAATAACTGAACCCCAAGTCTAAACAAATACATGTAAGAAGGAACTGCAGATGCTGGTTTAAACCGAAGATTGACACAAAAAGCTGGAGTAACTCAGAGGGACAGGCAGCATCTCTGGAGAGAAGGAAAGGGTGGCATTTCGGGTCGAGACCCTTCTTCAGACCATGTTTTAATTCATTCATGCGTTATCCATTAGCTAGGCTCGGGTAACATGTCATGTTAGCGTTGCCATAACAAGCACTGCATGAACTTAATGGAATTGCTAGAAATGGTGATGAGGAATTCAATGCTTCAATGTGCCTGAGACTCTGCAGCACCACGTCAGAGACTGGCACCATGAGAGATGATAAGATTAGGTTCAGTAAGACATGTCACAGGGCAGTATCTGGCATCATTTTCAGAATCAGTTGGAGGACCCCTCCAAAGGATAGGTCCA
This sequence comes from Rhinoraja longicauda, assembly GCF_053455715.1. Taxonomy (NCBI): domain Eukaryota; kingdom Metazoa; phylum Chordata; class Chondrichthyes; order Rajiformes; family Arhynchobatidae; genus Rhinoraja; species Rhinoraja longicauda. The sequence goes on along the minus strand of NC_135981.1, from coordinate 2,846,083 downwards.
TGCATCCTTACTGCCCTAGTAAGCATGGAAGACAACTGCAAAGCCATTTCAGCAAGACTGATGCGAATACATAACATGATAGTTAGTGAGCAGTCATGTCTCTCTCGCTGATACAGCAGATGACAAGGAGCAAAGAGAAACACACCTCCAAGCTGCTGCAGAAGCGAGTCTCAACACCATGGAGGCAGTTTGATGACATTGTTGAACAACCTCTTATGACCAGATTTCTGTTCTTAATCAACACAGGGATGCAACCCAAGAGAGTCCGCGGATCTCCAGAAAGAAAGGAATGGCGCACATCAATAGGTAGCCGCTCTCCACATAGATTCTACATATCAGCACATTGATCTCCTGAGCAAAGGGATGCCAAGTGTGAACAGATTGCTCTCTTACAGAGAAAGAGATAAAAGTGCACAAGGACTTTCTATTCCAAATGCAACAGGTTGTTTCTACCTTCTTAGAGAAGACTCAGATGGGCTGAGAACACTGAGCAATTACATTTAATGCAGTGTTGCATTGCATATGTTATAACAGTTTTAAGATCAAAGCAGTATTTGACGAATTACTAAATACTAAAAATACTAAATACGAATTACTAAAAGCAGAAGCTGTAAATCTCCATCTGTATGTTAACCTGAACTATAACCATTTATTGTTAATGATCTACCAGTTGACAACGTCACTCTAGTCTAAGGAGGATTAGGATTTATACAGAAAAGTCAGACCTGCAATTCAATAAGACTTCATTTACAGCAAATGTACACAGTCTAGGAATCATGTGAAATGTCTAATGCAAGAAAACATATAATAAAAGTTGTTGATGATTATGACTGGGGATTCATTATGTTGAAATTCAATGTAGATAGCAGAGGAACGAATAGAGGTGGAGTCTGATGCATTAAATGAACAACAGTTGTTGGAATATCTAGATTTAATTAGTGTGGTAGTACAGACATTATCATATCATATCATATATCATATATATACAGCCGGAAACAGGCCTTTTCGGCCCACCAAGTCCGTGCCGCCCAGCGATCCTCGTACATTAACACTATCCTACACCCACTAGGGACAATTTTTACATTTACCCAGCCAATTAACCTACATACCTGTACGTCTTTGGAGTGTGGGAGGAAACCGAAGATCTCGGAGAAAACCCACGCAGGTCATGGGGAGAGCGTACAAACTCCTTACAGTGCAGCACCCGTAATCAGGATCGAACCTGAGTCTCCGGCGCTGCATTCGCTGTAAAGCAGCAACTCTACCGCTGCGTTACCGTGCCATTGAGCTGGTTGTTTTGTAGCTGAATGCTTCTTGCTGCCCCACATCTCTGGGAACACAAGGGCTAATCGATGAAGCTGAGACAAATACTTCCAAGCTGTCTTTTTTACTTTTCAACACCATTCATTATTACTTTTTATAAAAATAAATACTTCACCTGCCTTCTTATTTATTCTACACAGGTGAACAAAATCTAACAGGGCAGGTGGAAAGCATTAACCTCACTCATAACCCAATGAAGTTGCCTGTCAAAACTTGTTGAGTCAATTGCTGAGTGCAGATTAGATTTGTCCTGCTTTTTGGAAACAGAACAGACTTATGAAATTCAAAGTATTTTAGTAACTCAGTGGGCCGGGCAGCTTCTCCAGATGGAGTGGTCAGGAAAAGTTTCGGTCAGGACTGTTCTTCAGACTGGTTAATGAACAGACTTAATTTGTCTGGAGCAAGGTCCCAACTTGAAATATTACCAGTCTGAAGATAGGTCCCAACCTGAAACATTACCTATTCATTCCCTCCAGAGAAGTTGCCTGACCCACTGTTACTCCCACTGAATTACTTAAAATTCCAGCATCTGAAGTCCCTTATGTCTCCAGCCCTGTGAAATGTACCACTTTATTGGGTAAGTCCCAGTGTTATAATTATACTGAAGTTCTCTGCTCCAGAACTAACTGCTGTCTCTGGCTAAAAGCACAGCTAGTTCTGGAGTATAGGACTTTAATACTGCAGCTTGGATGTTGTTTAGTTCCAGAGCCTTTACTGTATCCAATCCTCACAGCCATTTCTTCAAAACACATGGAGTAAAATAGTGGCAATAGAAATTGTTTGTTTTTTTAAATGGTGGGAAACTCAGGAGTCCAAGATGGATCCAGCTGCACAGGTTTTGAATGCTTTGCCCTTGTTCTTAGTAATCACGTGCAGGAGAATGCATGCAAGCTATTTCTACCAATGCAGCCATGGACAGATGTATCTGCCACATGTTAAGTAGATACTGTGATTTACTCGCAACTGAATCTCTATTTTATGATTTACATTTGACTTGTTTGTGTTGAAGTGTTGCTGGATCCAGAGCCCCATGCGGATACTTACTTACTCAGATGGATATGTTTTGGACCCAGTTTGGTATCGATGTCTTGAAATTAATGACTGGTTCCCTTATCACAGAAATGTATCTGGCACAGGTGAGGGTGAGCAGAAAACAGATCAACATACAGCAACTCATGAACAAAGTTAGCCCACAATCCTCTCCTTAGCCAAACACTGCTGTGCTTTACTGAACACAATCAGTATTTAATCACTTATGGAGTCCACTATATGATTTCATTAAAATAAATAACATCTACTTCCACATTGCCTTTGCTGTTAAGATGATGCATTTTGTGATGGAGTTGGTGGAAGGGTGTGGGTGGAAGGGTGTGGGTGGAAGGGTGTGGGTGGAAGGGTGTGGGTGGAAGGGTGTGGGTGGAAGGGTGTGGGTAGAAGGGTGTGGGAGTTTATGAAACAGAAAGAATGCTGCCTTTGGTTATTGTCCATGCACGGGCTCGTCAAGTCAAGTTTATTTGTCATATACACATACAAGATGTGCGGTGAAATGAAAGGTCACCCACAGTCCAGCAATAGAGCAATAAAAATAAACAATTTCACACACAATCACAACCAACACAAACAAAAAACAAAGAAACATCCATCACAGTGAGTCTCCTCCAGTCACCTCCTCACTGTGATGGAAGGCCAGAATGTCTTTTCTCTTCCCCTGCCGTCTTCTCCTGAGGTCAGGCTGTTGAAGTTGCCACGTTCCAGGATGGTGAAAGTTGCCACGTTCCAGGATGGTTCGCAGCGGGATCTAGCAACACTTTCACACAAATGAGTCAAACGTAAATCACAAAGTAGAGATTCAGGCACTCTTTTCCTGAATCACTGGGTTCAGTCCTGTGGGAATCTTACCTATTAAATAAAATTTATCAACCTTAAAATGTTAAATTGATCATCTTGGAGTTTTCAATTTGTTGAAAGGAGAGGAACTTAAGTTTTATCATCCAAGATGATTTGTTTCTATATAGTTATTTATCCTATTTCATTAAGTTGTGTAGAATGCACATTGTCTGTTGGGAATTTTCCTTAAAAATTTCAAGTGTGTGGGTTATATAAAAATAATCTCTACATTAATAAGCACTACACTGAGCCACTAACTTTGGTCTCGACCTGAAACATCACCCATTCCTTCTCTCCAGAGATGCTGCCTGTCCCGCTGAGTTCCTCCAGCTTTTTGTGTCTATCCTCGGTTTAAACCAGCATCTACAGTTCTTTCTTACACTAACATTTATGATTTAAGAGGGATGAACGAAAGAATGGACAAATGTTATGGTGAGTAGCAGGGTAGATTGCAGTAGTTTAAAATTAGTGATAACACTAACTAAATAATGATCGCCATGGATTAACTGAACATCCAAAGATGGGTCAAGAGGAGATACAAGTGGAAATATCTGGAATTGTTGAATACAATTAGATACCCTGCAGCATTCCAGAGTCCAAGGACTGCAGTGTGCTTAACAAATGGACAAAGTGTTGTTTCTTGCACTTCTGTTGATTTAGTTTGATTAACACAATTCAACTTCACCTCAAACAAACATATCGTGTCCTAAGTCTTGCTGCTACATTTAGGAGCTTGCCGGACTTGCAGGTTTTCCGTCTGATAAATACCACAGAGTGTAAAATCAGCTAAAAGATGTAGTTATTGTTGATGCCTGGGCAATCAACCTCTCTGACCCATAAATTGAACAATTTAAACAGTCATCTCATTCCTGCTCAGTTAGACACAAAATGCTGGAGTAACTAAGTGGGTCAGGCAGCATCTCTGGAGGACAAAAGATATTGCTGAGAAATACAGTATTTCAAGGAAAAGCAGGGGAAATCTCTTTTTGTCCCTACCAATATTTATACCTCTTCCAACTTCACAAAAAATGGATTGTGTGATTGTTATCTTGTCGTGGATGTAAGTCGTGAACAGGACTTCTATGTTACAATGGTAATTATACTTTGAAAAGACTTTAAATTGGTGTAATTGCTTGAAGCTATAACTTTTTTGGTCAAAATCCATTTGGTTCACTTCAGAGAACGGAATCTGTCACTTCACTCAGTTTAGCATAACTGCAATTCCAGACCCATCCTCTCCTTCTGAAATGAGATAAATAACTACTTGGTACCAGGAGGAATTGAAGATACATGATAAATGCTGAACTTACCAGCAATTCTCACACTCTAATAACCTTAGATGAATAATCTGGAGTCCTAAATATTAGTTAGAATTTGTTTTTAATGCAGAGAGAATACATCAATGTTGGAGTTTAACTAGAAACAAGGAACTGCAGATGCCAGTTTACCATGGAAAGATACAAAACGCTGGAGTAACTCAGCGGGTCAGGTAGCATCTCTGGAGAACAAGGATGGGTGCTGTTTCGGGGTCGAGGCCCTTCTTCAGACGCAAGAGCATTCTCCAGCATTTGAGTCTTTCCTTGTTTAGCCAATGCCTTGATGTAGAACCCTCGAGGATGAACAGGTGGTGTACATACACCTAAATCTATCTCTGCTCTCTGGTGGAGCTTTAAAAAAAAAATCCCACCATATTATTTGAAGAATGGGAAGGTCTCCTGCATTGGACAAATTTATGCTGTATATTTCCTTTCAATGACACTGTGTTTTAAAAGTACTTGTGAAATCATAATCAAAGTTTTTTTTCTGAATTCTTAGTTTAGTTTTGACATGGTTAAATACAGTTTGTTATTCATAAGTGGAACTAGTTCTACTTATCATTGGATAACTGCCAAAGCTTGCATTAATGAGGAAATTAAGAAACACTGGCATTTTGCAGTTGACTAATAGACGTTGCTTACATGTCACATGTCAGCAAAACTAAAGAGATGATCGTGGACTGCAGGAGACAGCGGGGGAGTGGACACCTCCCCATCCACATCGGTGATGCTGAGGTTGAAAGTGTCAGCAGCTTTAAGTTCCTCGGTGTGCACATTTCCTGGTGAGGACCTTTCCTAGACACTGCACACGGACACAATAACAAAGAAGGCCCACCAGCGGTTCTTTTTCCTGAGAAGACTCAGGAAATTTGGCATGAACGCCAGCATCCTCACAAACTTCTACAGATGCACCATTGAGAGCCTGCTGATGGGCAGCATTACAGTCTGGTACGGGAGCTGTTCTGCCCACAGCCACAAATCACTAGAGAGTGGTGAAGACGGCACAGCACATCACTGGCAACTGTCTCCCGGCCATTCAGGACATTTTCTACTGGCGGTGCCTGCGGAAGGCACGCAGCATCATCAAGGACCACAGCCACCCAGGCGTATGGCTGCGTGTACCACCAAACTTAAGAGTATGGCTGCGCGTACCATCAGGCTTCTGAACTCATAAACTCATTTCAAATCATATATGTTGATTATTTTTAATATTGTCTTTTTACCTATTTTTAATATTGTCTTTATACCTTTCTAATGTAATTTTTAAAATCTTATTTATCCTTGGAATATTACTGCTGAGGTGACCCGTTGTCTTGTCAAATACATTTCATTGTACCGTTGACCCTGTGCCAATCTACATATGACAAATAAAATGTATTATTATTATAAATTTATTATATATGATTGCAGTACTATGGCACAGCTGGTAGAGCCACGGCCTCACAGCGCCAGAAACCCAGGTTCGATCCTGACCTTAGGATCGATTGTGTGGAATTTGTTGAATTTGCATGTTCTCCCTGGATCCCCGCGTGGGTTTCTTCTGTGTGCTCTGGTTTCCTCCCACAGCCCAAAGACATGTGGTTTCATGGGCCTCTATATTGCCCCTAGTGTGTAGGGGATGGATGTGTAAGTAGGATAACATCGAACCAGTGTGAACGGGTGATCGATCAATGGTCGGCGTGGACTTGGTGGGCAAAGAGGCCTGTTCCCATGCTGTATCTTTGAGTCAATTAATCAAAAAACTGGGTAACAGCACTGACAAGGGTTGGATGATGGCAGAGCCTCAAGGGTGAACAGGTGGTATATATATACCAAAATCTATCTTTTTTTGTACTAATTGTCTCATGTGTTTCAACATGACTTAAAATTTCTAACAGCATCACTAAGTTTTTTAAAGCTGGGTATAAGCAGTGCAGAGCTTATGGTATTCTAATAAAACTGAAAAGTGAATAAAACTGATAAGTCTTCCATGTTACAACAACCAAGGAAACAAAAAATGTATTTACACTTTAGAATAAAATATTGGCAGATGTCTTGTATAGTTGATAACTTTCCAGACAAGAGTACACAAGACTAAATTGGGCAGATAACACTGAAGCCAACAGGTCGATGATTTGCGGTATTTGTGGCTTAAAACTGCAACACATGTTGAGTGTCCAATTTTAAATAAATGACCAAGGTCAGCCCAGAAATCGTAAGTATGACAATTCTATACATCTCAGGGCAGGTGGGCTGGATATAAATGGCTTAAAAAACCTAGGATTGCTTGCAATAGAGACAGCTGGCGTATGATTTGCATGTCATGTGCAAGTAATGCCATGAGTTACATTTTTGTAGAACCCTAGCCTCCCCTCTCTCCTGAAGGCCCTGACTCAGATTCTCATATTGAAGTGACAGCCAAGAAAGCAAACCAATGCCACCATTCCCTCAGGAGACTGAGGAAATTCAGTGTGTTTCCAGATGCACTATAGAAACCATACTGTGGTTGCATCACAGCTTGGTTTGAGAACAGATCAGACCAAGATCACACAGGAAATGGCCTACTCCTGCTTCTATTTAGTATGTTTCTAGGAGAGGGAAAGATAGTAGATCTGCCATGATTGAATGGCGGAGTAGACAATTCTCTGAATGTATTCAAGAGAGAGCTAGATAGAGCTCATAAGGATAGCGGAGTCAGGGCGTATGGAGAGAAGGCAGGAACGAGGTACTGATTGAGAATGATCAGCCATGATCACATTGAATGGCGGTGCTGGCTCGAAGGGCCGAATGGCCTCCTCCTGCACCTATTGTCTATTGGACTCGATGGGCCAAATGGCCTAATTCTGCCCCGAGAACTTATTTTCTCACTACATTCTGTGTGGTGTTCCTTGCTACCTTCATTTCCTGACTCCCACAGGTGATTACTATTTGATGCAAGTAGGGTTTTTCTTCAACCTGGCAGGTGTCTTCATTATTCAGGCTCATCGTCGTTTTTTAAATGGGGAAAAAGGACGACGCACAAGGATGAACCCTTCGTCCGTCCGTCCGGCCGGCCTCACACTGCTCCCGCCGCGCATGCGCACCCGGCCGTCCGTCGCGGGACCCAGCTGAGAGAGGAGGGGGAGGAGGAGGGGGAGGAGGGGCTGCGCCGTGACGTCGGCGGTCGGCCCGCGCATGCTCGTGCCCGGGAGGGGGGGCACGTCCCGCCCGCTCTCCTTGGCCTCGCGTGCACGCACACACGCACACCGCGGAGGCGCGCACACACACACGCACGCCGCGGAGGCGCGCACACACACACACACACGCACGCCGCGGAGGCGCGCACACACACACGCACGCCGCGGAGGCGCGCACACACACACACGCACGCCGCGGAGGCGCGCACACACACATGCACGCCGCGGAGGCGCGCACGCAAGGACGGCGACGGCGGGAGGAGGGGGAGGGGGAGGGGGAGGAGGAGGAGGTGGGGTAGGGTAGGAGGAGTGGGAGGCGGCCAGTTTGTCAGCTTCATTGATGTTGCTCGGCGGGTCCGCCGCGGTTCTCGTTTATCGCCGCCTGCTCACCACCTCCGGCTGCTGGAGAGGCCGCGTCCTCGGGGCCCGAGCCAGATCCGCTACTCCCGCACTCGGCAACTGGGCTAACGGCAAGAAGAGGCTTCTCGGCATCAGCACAGCCACAGACAAAATGCCGGCCAAGAGACCTTTCGAGCGACTCCCCACCGACGTGAGCCCGGAGAACTACGCGCTGTGCTTGAAGCCCGACCTCGTCGACTTCACTTTCGAAGGCAAGCTGGAAGCGTCGGTGGAGGTAAGAGAAAGGCCGCCCCTTGCACAAGTGAGAGAGTGAGGAACACAATCTAATTTACCTTGCAGCCCGTGGGGGTCAGCAACTGCCTTAAAGGCCTTAAATTCACCTCAAAAACCCTGGGGCGCGGATGAGGAAGCAGCCCGGTGCTGAGGGCTCTGTTACAGCCCCGGGCCTTTACCTGTAGTCGCATGGGGAGTGGTGCTTTTAAACCTTCCACTATTCTCAGGCCAACTCTGAATTAAGGGGGTGGGTCGAGGAAACAATTAGTCCTGGCTTGCATCCTGAGTATTTATTTTTTATTCTCCCTGTGATTGCGAGAGGAGGATGCTTTTTTTTGGGGGGGGGGTTGAAAGAAATATATTAAGATTAAAGCATGGGCTAGATCTGTACGGAATGCTGGTGCTCCCCGCCCCCTTCTCGTACTACTACAGTTCTTTGCAATAAAAGGCAAGACTGGAAAATTACAGAGTGAAGGCTGTGCAAAGTAAACGGAGAGAGAGAGAGAATACACACATCTTGCGAGGAATGTTGAATCTGTCGCTCACTATCCTCCAGTGTCCGAGGCGCAGGCGCCGTGTTCACACTGTTGCCATTGACAGCAACAATCTAGAGTTTAATTTTTGTGTGTTTAAATAAAGGGCTATTTCATCGTTCGACGTGAATGTTCTTGGGTCTTAAAAGACGCAAATCTCATATTTTATCACTCAGTGGCGTTTATGGGTTATATATAATGTCACAAACGTTACGTTTTGAAATGTTCTTTGATTTTGCATGTAAAATATCAGCTAAGGTATTTCCGTGTGCACAAAGCATTGGATGCCAGCCAATATCTGTTTCTTGTATATCTATCTATCTGGGCAACTGTTACGACTTATTGCTCTTTCATTGACGTTTACCTTAGTTTTGTTTAGGTTGTCTTTCGAATACTTTGCAAAAATATAGAACCAGTTTAAAAAAAAAAAAAATCTGAATCTGGATTCTGTTCTAATTGAACTCGCCAAGAGATGTGTGTATAGTGCTTGGATCTTGTGGTGCGAATCGGATATTTCACCACTGACAACACCAAACCATTCTCAGCCCGTTCATGTTGGCTGTTTCTTGGTATTTAGTTGCGAATGTAAAGTTGTTCTTGTTACTTGACCCTTTTCTGGGCTTGATTTAAGAATGGTTGTCTATATTCTTTTAGATCTTCCATGCCCCTGTTCATATTTGTAAAGAAGTGCCTTCTGCAGCCTGTTGCTATTTGGGAGCATTTTCACAAGTTTGTATTTGTCACTTGACACTTTGTTCAAAGGCACTGTGTTGGACATTTAATATTATTAATAGACCACAAAGTTAACTGTTGGGAATACTCACCAAGGGAGTTGTGATCCATACAATGCTTTTTGTTCCAGTTTGATAATGTGACCTAAATGTGTGTCCGCAAGTAAGCCAAGTGTATGCTTTCACCACACTAGAGTGCATTTAGATCTGAGAATTCTAGAAGGGACTGAACTAGCCAACTGGCTGAAGTAGGCAGTAAATAGATCAGGAACATTAGGTTTATTAACTTAGAGAAATACATCCCGGGATGTACTTTTCCATTTAGAATATTGGAAATTAAATTCACAGGAAGCAGGTCAGGTGATAATTACATTTGTCATAGAAATTCTGTGCTTTTTGTTTCCATACATGTTCAGATGTGCAGAATGTACAAATTACCACATCAAGGAAACCTTTGAGAAGATGTAATAGTCCTGAAATTAAAATATGGAAGTCCTTGCAAGAGAGGACTAAAGTCAAAATGCAGAATATTGTAGATGAAAAGACAAAATAAAAATAAAGATGGTGGAAGTACTTGGGTCATGCAGTACCTGTGGAGAGAGAAATCAAGCTAATTTTGGTTTATGATCTATCATCAGAGCTCATGTTTGTTTTCCTTTGTGTCTTGAGTCACTTTTCTTTGGCAGGGACATACATGCTTGGAAATTACTGCTCACTTTCCTTTGAAGTTTTGGCAAATTGAACTCAAAGTTTTATCATTCCACTTAAGAATGTGGTTGTATTTGGGTGATGGCTCTTGTAGTGAGGTTTAGGTCTCTGTTTTTTTTTTCTCAATGTCAACAGAAGCATGTTTTAAGGTCGTAACTGGAATGTGATTGCTCTGACTTTAAATAACCCGCAGATGTTTTCTCTACGGGTTATTATATGTGGGTGAAATATAGACATTTTAGGTGAGTTATCAGATAGGTACCAGTATTTTTAAAATAATGTTTCCTTGAGCAGGCTTTCTTCACTAAATTCTCCCTCAGTTTGAACATGAGAATAAGCAGAGCTTTACACAAAAAACACTTGTTTTATAATTTTCTGAGGAAGGAAATAGTTCTCTTGAAGGAAAATTTAATTAGTCCCATGATGCTTTAATTTTTGCTGCTCTCAAGTATCTATCCAATTCACTTTTGAAAGCAATGATTGACTCTAAGGCAGTGAATTCCATATCATAAGTACTGAATGAAAATCTTCTTTCATGTCAACGCTATTCCTTTTGCCATTTATTTTCAATAGGTCCTCTGCTTCTTAACCTTCTGCCAATGGAAAATGTTCATTTTTATTCACACAGCCTAGACCCTTTGTGTGTTGCATGCATCCAAATCATGCCTCAACTAAGGATAATTCCACCTTCTCTCTCCTATTTGTGGAATTACTGTCCTTCTTCCCTGGGGGACAAGGAACATTTTCATTCGGCACAGCTACGTCTTTTTGCATGTTCTCTTCAATGTTCTCTTGACCAGAATTGGAAGTAATATTCTTGCAGTGGTTGAAATGGTGTTGGTTCTCTGCAACAATCTTGTTTGAATCTTTGCCTCTTTATAAATAACGACTAAGATTCTATAAGTTATGTAGATTGCATTCTCAACCTGCTGTGCCTTCATGATGCACTGTTTGGTGGTATTGCACCCTGGAGAAGTGATGTTATAGAGGTATTGTGATTGTTTCCAGTACAGAACAATTCAAAAGCAGGCAATATAAATATAAAGTGATTGGCATTGAAGCCAGAGGGGACAAGAATCATTTTTACTTTGAGTTGTTTTGAGCTGGAGTGTCCTGTGGCTGGAAGGCCAGTGGAAACAATGTCAATAGTAACTCGGATATGAAGAACTAAATGTGGAATGAAAATAATGGATAGATCTTTCAATCAGTTGACATGGCTAGAATAATATGAAAGGCCTCTATGCTTTGATTATGAGTGGAATGAAATGATGCAAAGTTTTGCCTTTGTCACAACTAATTATTGTTCAGAATTCAAAGGAAATGTTTTATGGTTATTAGTAGATCTATGTTAGAAAATTAAAAGGATGAATTTTAAGCCAATATGCCAGTGAGCAACTAAGAAAACAGACTAATTTGCTGCTTGGGCTTTTAAAATTTGAAAATATGGAAGCAGTTTTGGACTAACTGTTGAAGCAGAGTTAGAATACATGCAGCCGAAGTGTAAGATATATTTGTGTAGGAAGGAACTGCAGATGCTGGTTTAAATCGAATATAGACACAAAGCTGGAGTAGCTCAGTGGGACAAGCAGCATCTCTGGAGAGAAGGAATGGGTGATGTCTCGCATCGAGACCCTTCTTCAGACTGAAAATCATGGGAAAGGGAGAGATGTAGATGATGATGTCGAGAGATAAAGAACAATGAATGAAAGATATGCAAAAGAGTAATGATGATACAGGAAACAGGCCATTGTTAGCTGTTATTGGGTGAATATGAGAAGTTGGTGTGACTTGGGTGGGGGAGGGATGGAGAGGGAGAGGGAATGCCGGGGTTACTTGGTTAGAGAAATCAATATTCATACTACTGCGCTGTAAGCTGCCCAAGTGAAATATGAGATGCTGTTCCTCCAATTTGTGTTTAGCCTCACTCTGACGATGGAGGAGACCTAGGACAGAAAGATCAGTGTGGGAATGGTAGGTCCAGGTGGAATGAGCGCAGGTGTTCAGTGAAACGATTGCCCAGTCTACATTTGGTCTTGCCGATGTATAATAGTCCACATCTTGAACAATGGATATAGTAGATGAGGTTGGAGGAGGTGCAAGTGAAATTCTGCCTAACATGAAAGGACTGTTGGGGTCCCTGGACAGAGTCGAGGGAGGAGGTATAGGGACAGATGTTGCATCTCCTGTGGTTGCAGGGGAGGGTGTGGTTGGGGTAGGAAGGGATGAGATATATTTCCTGAGTTGTCTCACTCTAACTGTCTAGGGTCAAGCACTAAGGTCACACTAGAAATAACGGAGTCACAGATAGCCCTAGAATTGAACTGTTTGATTGAGCTCAGAAAAGGGGGACAAAAAGATGAGTTGGGGGTCTGCTACTCCTGGCTAAAGTGGGGAAAGTTGCAATCAATACAGGAACAGAAAGAGTAAGTTATGGTCTGGTGATAGTGGAAGAGGGAGATTGGGTCAGACAGGGCATAGGCATGGAAAATGCGATGGATCCAGTTGTCTTCCTGAAACATTTCAAAAGCTGTGGTTTGGAAAGTAGTCATTTGATCAAAAGAAAGAAAGCAAGGAAGAGGGGATAGAAATGAGAATGTTGCATACTGCCTATTACTCATAGTTGGAAATGCTGGCTGGGGAGAGTTTATTCTGGGTAAATGGAATTTAGGGACCGGACTAGAAGACTATGGAAAGCCCAATGGAGAGAGTGAGAAATGCACAGGAGGTTAAAGAGCAGCACATGATTGGTGAGGAATCTGTTGTAATTGTAAAAAATTATATTCCCAAAAGTAGCAACAGAGTGCAGATTATAAGAGAAAGCTTGGGAGAACAGTTGTGCAGAATGGGAATTGGATTGTTCTTGTCGCAGGAGGACAGGAACAGTGGATCCTTTGGTAATTGTAGTCATTGCATCTTTTATTTGAAGGAAGTGAGCGGAGTTTTCAAAGTGAGACCAAATTCAGTTAAATTGAAGAGGAGAATCATTGGGAACCTTTGCAACCACAGTTTTCAAATGTGGACGGCAATTTTTGGATTAGCAAAACAAATTAAAAAAATATATATATTTGAAGGAATTGAGATGAAGCTTATAAATTTTTGTTGGGGCAAAAGCTGAATGTAGCCTTCTATTGAGGCAAAGGGTGGGTATAAATAAAAGCAACCAGCAGTCATTAAGTGATCACTGGAAATTTTACCATGTGAGCATTGTCTTTGTAATTTATTTAGATGCAGTTTTCTAATTTGAATATTAATAACTTGCGTCTTTAGGAGTAGATTTGGTTGTTTGTGTTTGTCTGGAGATATGGCAGCTCTGAATATATTTATGTAATATACTTTTTGCTATTGTGTATGTCCACCAGCAACATATGCAGCATTTTTGTAGGTTAATTGGCTGGGTAAATGTAAAAATTGTCCCTAGTGGGTGTAGGATAGTGTTAATGTACGGGGATCGTTGGGCGGCACGGACTTGGAGGGCCGAAAAGGCCTGTTTCCGGCTGTATATATATGATATGATATGATATGATTAATGGCGCTGAGTGTGTTATCATAAAGAAACTGAAACTGGTCCATGCTGTCCTTTTTTGCCCATCTACTCTGGCCTCTTGTCCATGGGCACTGATCCAATTTTCAGATTAAGGGTGTTTCTATGTCTATCCAAATGCCTACGGAGTGATTGAATCACCTGCTCTGGTAGTACATTCTAAAACTCAGCCACACTGTGTATAAAAACTACCTCTGGCCCTCTTTAAACTCCTTGCTCTCATCTTAAACCTATGTCTTGCCATGGAGAAAAGATTTTGTCTGCTGTCTATGCCCATCGTAATCTTATACACCTGTGAACTCTCCCCTCAGCCTCTTTACTCCAGGAAAAGCAAGCAGAGTTTATCCAGCTCTTTCCATTACTAAAGCACTCCAGTCTAGTGTATGCTCTGGTGAATCTCCTCTGCCCCCTCTCCAGCACTAATGGATCCTTTCTTTAGTGTGGCAATCAGAACCATGCACAGTGCACCAAGTGCAACTTAACCAAAGTATAGCAAAGTTGACTGTTTAATTATTGGTTGTCTTTAACTGAAAGGTCGTGACCCCACAAGGGTGCTGATAAATGGGTAAATGATGTCAGCTTCAATATTTCCACATTTGACTCATAATAATTCTAAGAATAAAGCACTAAAGTAGTTTGTTCGATTTTGGGTAACATCTGTGCTGTAAGAAGTGATTTTTGATGTAAAGTATGTAAAGTTCTTTAGTTAATGATAGCTATTGAAGCAGACCTTGATAGGAGTGGCAGGAGTTCCTGAGACAAGAAAATCGTTGGGAAGGGAATAGAGCAAATAATTTGGAATTCAAAGGTTTCACTTTGGAAAGCACCCGGAGAGCCTGCCAAGCAAAACAAAAATAGTACTTTCACTATGAATTGTAGAGCAAAGTTGTCATTTAAAAAAACACAGTGATCATTCACAGGGAATGTTTAAACTTTTGAGATTGATTTTGAGGCGGCACGGTAGCGCAGCGGTAGAGTTGCTGCTTTACAGCGAATGCAGTGCCGGAGACTCAGGTTCGATCCTGACTACGGGTGCTGCACTGTAAGGAGTTTGTACGTTCTCCCCGTGACCTGCGTGGGTTTTCTCCGAGATCTTCGGTTTCCTCCCACACTCCAAAGATGTACAGGTATGTAGGTTAATTGGCTGGGTAAATGTAAAAAAAATTGTCCCTAGTGGGTGTAGGATAGTGTTAATGTACGGGGATCGCTGGGCAGCACGGACTTGGTGGGCCGAAAAAAGGCCTGTTTCCGGCTGTATATATATATATGATGTGATGATATATGATATGATGATTTTCCTCATGAAACCATCACGGCTTCAATGTTATTAATCAGTTAAAACTGCTCTTGCTTGATGGCCTTGGCACGGAAACAGAACAAACCTGAGTTGACTGTCTTTTAATGTAGAAAACCATTATTTTATATTCAAGAAAGACTTTTGGACGTGTGTTGCTTTGATATCAAGGGAAGTGTCTAAGATGTGTCGGAAAGAACTGCAGATGCTGGTTTAAATTGAAGATAGACACAAAATGCTTGAGTAACTCAGCAGGGCAGGCAGCATCTCTGGAGAGAAGGAATGGGTGATATTTCGGGTCGAGACCCTTCTTCAGACTGAGGGTCTCGACCCAAAACGTCACCCATTCCTTCTCTCCAGAGATGCTGCCTGTCCCGCTCAGTGACTCCAGCATTTTGTGTCTATCTTCGAAGTGTCTCTCATGGTTACAGAGACTTTGTAAGTGGAATAGGTGTAGAAGTAAGTGAAGGAATTATGAATTTTATAGTGCAGAGGGACAATGATTTGATGTTTTCCTGTAATTAAAGAATGAAGATGTTTCAGCTATAATTTAGGTGCATTCACCTGAAATGAAAGTCAGAACTCTATGGATGACCAAAAGCAGAAGGAAAAAAAGCACAGACTAATGCCAAGTTGCTAACAGAAATTAAAACCATTCTGATTCCAGTAAGTTCAGATGGGATGTAAAATAAAAAGTGAGGCAAATAGAGCAGTGCTTCTTAAACTCATTCACCCTTGAGTCTTTATCACAAAATTTCATTCGCCCTCGACTAATTTTTCTTATGTTTTTTTGGTAATTTTCGTTTTCTTCTCCCTTGTGTATAATTTTATATATATTAAGTCATTCACCCTTCATGCACCCCTCTAGTTTCATTCACACTTGGGTGAACCATTCACTAGTTTAAGAAGCACTGAAATAGAGCATATCGAATGCAAGCAAAGGTTGCTTCGGGAGGTGAGGAGAGAAATTGGAAATGTCTTGTCCACAATTTTCCAAACATCCAGATTCAATAGTGGTACGCGAAGTCTGCAAAGTTTGAAAATATACTCTTGTTCAAAATAGTGTAGAGATAAATTCAATAACTACTAATAAGTTAGTTTAACTACAGTGGTGGGGAAAGTTCCAGAAACTGGTAAGAATGGACGTGTGGGATTGATTGGGGAAAGCTAGCATGGATTTGATGAAGGAAAAGCGAATTCTAACTAAACAGAACTTTAAATAAAGTAACGAGAAGGGCCAATGCAGTTGTCGTGGTATATATTGACAGCTAGAAGATATTTAGTAAAATGCCACATGATGAGTTTGTCATCAACAGTGAAGCCCGTGGAGGGAGAGAGAGACAGAGCAGCATGTATGGAAAATTGGTTAAGTAACGGGAAATAGTGGGCACAAGTGAGAGTTCCTTTAGACGGGGGGGGGGGGGGGGGGATTGTGGTTGCAACTCGGCTTTCGTTAACGTGTACAATTACTGAACTTGGTTATAACGGGTATAGTTGCCAAATGCATGCAGACAATCATAATGAACTGTGAGGAGAATAGTAATAGACATCAAGAGTAAATGGGCAACGTGCTGGAGGAATTGGTGGTTTCATGCCAGATGAAACAATGTTGAGAAATTTTAATTGATACATTTTGAGAGGAAGAAAGGGAAGAGGCAGCATAAGCTAGAGTACAATGCTGAAAGGAGTACGACAAGGCAAAGATCTGGTTGTAGGTGTGCATAATGCTTTGTAGGTTGAGCAAGAGGTTTGACAAAAGCAAGTTGGGCCGAGGGTTTTATAAATAGAGGCATCAAGTATTAGTCATGGTGGAACTTTGTTAACACTGGTTTAGCCACTGCTGGAATACTTTGCTCAGTTCAGGACTTCACATTTTGGAAAGATGTGAAGACTAGTGAGCATGCAGTAGGGTTTTACCAAAATGATTCTAGAGGTGAAGGACTTTTGTGGATAGATGGGGAATGTTTGGGGTTGTTCTCCTCGGAATAGAGGAAGTTGCAAGGAGAGTTGATAGAAGTATTTAAAATAATGACGGGTACAGGCAGAATGGATAGAAATTGTTATCTTTGGAAATAATGTCAAAAACAAGGGATATAGACTTAAGATTGCCAAAAGAAGCAAAAATTGTTAGAGGTGAATTTGTTGTAACAAGTGGATTGGAATGCAGTAACCGGGGAGGTAATTGTGGATTTGATTGTAGTGCTCGAACAGGAGCAGGTTAAAGATCTGAAAAAAGAAATTTTCTAGATCTTGGGGAGAGTTTGGGGGAGTGGGACTAGCTAGAGAGTTCTTCTGTAGATTTGATGGGTCGTGGGTTCTTTCCATGTTGTTATTTTCTGTGGTATGCTACAATGAACATTATTGTTGCAGTGCATAATGCAGCCAATTGCAATTGAAAATCTTTATTTACGGGCCTTTTTCATCCAAAGAAAATAGGTCTTTGGACATTGAAAACGTATTCTTCCAAGCTCATGACTCATTCATGTTCTCTTTCAAATGGTCCCCGTAACTTTAACTGAACTGATTTACCCGGAAATTATTCAAAATTTTGAAATTTGCTGGTGAAATGAATTTAGTTCACAATGCTTATTCCTGTGTCACACTGTTTCAGTAATGATTTTTATGTAAACATATATAATGGAAACAAAATTATATATATGTAAACATTGTTTTGTCACCTGGTAAACCAATATAATATTTCTTTAGTTCCCCACCCCCTCGTCATTTTGTGGAGAAAACTTCATTATTCTTCTCCCACTCTCTTTCCTCCCTTGTAACTAATTTAAATTTGTTGATTTGGTTTAGTTATCTTGCACAGCAATCACATGAAGATGGCTTTTTAATTTTTTTTACATTGGAACATTGCAGGTGAGTCCGAAATTATCAATTCCTTATTCGTTTGGGAAGATGTTGGTGAACTGCCATCTTGAACCACTGTGGTCCTTCTCTTGACAGTACTCCTGCAGTGTTATTGGGTAGGGAGCACCAATGAAGCATGATAATGTATTTCCCAGTCAAGATAGGGTGTGATTTGGAGAGGAGCCTGCTACTGGTGGTATTCCCACACAACTGCGGCCCTTTTCTGTGGTAGCGGTCATGTGCTTGGGAGGTGCTGTTTGATTAGCCTAGGTAAGTAATGACTGCGTGTTGTAGATTGTGTACAATGCAATCACAATATGCTGGTGATGGATGGAAATGAATGTTTAGTGAGGTTGATGAGCTGCCAGTCATGTGGTGTGCGTTATCTTGGATTGTGTCCAGTTCTTGAGTTGCACTCAGCAGGCATGAAGAATATTTCATCACATTCCACACTTGTAGGATGTCAGGAAGTGAGTCACTTGCCAAAGTATATCCAGACTCTGACCAGCACGTATAACCACTTTATTTAGTTAATCCAATTGGGTTTCTGGTTATTGGCGAGTCCCCAGGATGCTCTTGATGGGGAGCTTGATGATGATCACTTGCGGTAAGCGTTTAGACATTCTTGTTGACCTTCGATAGACCAAAAAAGCTGGAGTAACTCAGTGGGACAAGCAGCATCTCTGGAGAGAAGGAATGGGTGATGCCCTTCTTCAAACTTCTTGTTGACCTTGTTGGAGATGGTTATTGCCTGACACTTTTGTGGCATGAACCTAACGTCACTTATCGGTTGATGTCTAAATGTTGTTTATCATATCATATCATATCATATACATACAGCCGGAAACAGGCCTTTTCGGCCCTCCAAGTCCGTGCCGCCCAGCGATCCCCGTACATTAACACTATCCTACACCCCACTAGGGACAATTTTTTAAAAAACATTTTACCCAGCCAATTAACCTACATACCTGTACGTCTTTGGAGTGTGGGAGGAAACCGAAGATCTCGGAGAAAACCCACGCAGGTCACGGGGAGAACGTACAAACTCCTTACAGTGCAGCACCCGTAGTCAGGATCGAACCTGAGTCTCCGGCGCTGCATTCGCTGAAAAGCAGCAACTCTACCGCTGCGCTACCGTGCCGCCCACTAGCTCTTGTTACATGCAGGCATGGGCTGTTTCATTTGCTAAGAAGTTATAAATAGAATTAAATGCTGTGTAATTGTGAGCGAGCATCCCCACCGCTGACCTTGTGAGAGAAATGGAAGGTCATTGATGGGACAATAGAAAATGGTTGGGCCTATAACACTGTCCCGTGGAACTCCAGCAGTGATGGGATGTGGCAATTGAATTCCAACAGCCACAGACATCTCGCTTTGTGCAAGATATTTTCCACTTGATTCCCACGTGCTGCAGTTTTACCAGACCTTTTTGATGCCTACTTGGCCAAATGTTGCCTTGATGTTAATGGGAGTCACTTTTACCTCCTAGGTCTAGGTAATTCCTAAACTGGGCAGTGAGGAGTAGGTTATTGGTGAGCAAGTAATGCTTGAGACCAGTGTATGTGACTATTTCAACACTTTTCTATTGATTGGAAAAACTGGAATGTAAATCAATCGATCATTGGGATATGGGATTACTTGGTTATTGTCCAAAGCGTGCCATTGTGCTGTTCTTGCTGTCGAGTGCAGGCATGCACATGGTGCTGTGGTATCGCTTCACTGGTCTGGCAACATCATCTTTTGGCATGTCTGCTGCCCCTGGTATCCACTTTTACACTTCTGGATTAAGACTGATTGATTGGCTTGATAATAATGGTAGAGTTGGATATTTGCCCAGTTTTGAGTGCTCGAATCTGTTAATGTTTCCCATTCGATGTTACACACAGCCCGATTAAGGGTGTCTTTGATGTAAAGATGGGATTGTGCCACCTCTGTGGTGGTTAAGTCAACCAGTGCTTTCATGGTCAGAAATTTCATGGGAAATTTGTTAATGTTGAATGTAAATACATTTAATCCTCGTGTTGATCCATGTTCTCCTGCTGGCCTGGTTTGCCAACTGGATACTGCAGAGATTGAGCACTGGTGTTACCGGGTTACTCGGTGATAGATTTTGACAATCTTCTCCCCCACCCAACCAAACATACCCACCCAAAGGACATTCTGTAACTTTTCAATTTCATGTTCTTCCAAGTGTGGTTCAACATGCAGGAGCTCTGGTTAAACAGTTGAGGGTCATCGATGTGCTGGTAATTAGGAGAACGTTTTCATGTCTATGTTGTCATGATGCCACAAGACGCAGCTGCTGGAGTTAATGTTGAGGGTACCAAGAACTGCTCCCCCTCAACTGTACTACCCCTTCTGGTGGATCTGTCCTGCCAGTAAGATAGGACATACCTAGAGTTTGTGAAGAAAGGTTAAGGCACTGCTTGTAGAGTAAGATTCCAATGAGTACGAATACTCATCCAATTTAAACTGTCCCAAGATGTTTATGAGGCGCATTTGCATCTTAGTCGGCCTTGAGTTTGTGGGGGTCTGAATTTCATGTCTTGATCAAAGGCAAGTGGTTTAACAATTTTTCTTCTTTCACTGAGTGTAGCAGGAGATTACAATCAAGTGGTTTGCTGTTCATTTAGGAGAGTATTTAAATGTCAACTAGATGGAATGCATCAGGAATTACACAGGCCAGATATTGTAAGGACAGCAGATTTCCATTCCTGATGGGAATTAATGATCGGGTTTTTTATTGAGAAACTGGCAGTTTTTGTGGTAATCACTTCTGTGACTGATGCTTTTCCACATTCCCGCGTTTAAATTCCATGGTTGCAGAGATGGAATTTGAACTCTGATTTCCGTTAGTTCATGTTTCTGGATTACTTGTCCATGTTTTTAAACGCTGCTGCACCTCACAGTTCCATGCTTGTCCTGAATTCTAATCTGCTATGCTTGGAAGATTTAGTGTGAGACATAAAGGCGCTTGTTTCATATAATAAGCAAGAGTTATGAAATATTTCTAACCTTTGTCAAGATTCCAAAATAGATTTTTTTTTTTAGTGCAACCAGTGACCTGTTGGTTCTCCTTCAAACACTGATGATCCTCTAATCCCTGCACATCTTTCCATTCATCATGACTAATGTCATGGAAGTTCACTAGTTTATTGTCATTGACCTCTCACTTTTTAAAACTCTCCTGTGGAATATTAAAATACTTTAAGATCTCACAATAGTCAGGTTTTCTCCAGGTCGTTGATTTTTAACCTCTATTTTGGCACACATTTCCTTCACACTTGGATCTTGATAAAGTGATTACTAATTTTTGTTATCAAGACAGTATTCTTTTCCTTATGCATACTGTCCATTTACGCACATCGGATTTAATTTTCTGTTTGACCAGTCAGTCAATCAATTAGCACAAAATTAACCCGAACCATGTCCATACTGACCATCAAGCACTCATTTATACCAACCCTTCCCTGATCTCATTTTATTCTCCTTCCATTCCCTTCAATTTCTCTTTGCCTCCCCCCCCCCCCCCGTAAGATTTCATCGCGCAGGCCCCAAATAATCTAAATTCCTGTACTTTAGGATTCTGATGAATCAATGCACCTAAAGGAAAATCCAAGTTATTAGAGGAAGCTTGCAAATTCCACACAGAAGCCACTGGAGATCAGGATTGAACCTGGTTGGAGGAGTTGAAAGTGTAAAACAAATAATCTATACATTACCTCATCATTATTTCCATGCCCTGAGTATGTTCAAATTAACTACTTCCCTTCATTCCATTCATTAAAGCAATATTGATCAGATCAGCTATGGGCTTATTGAGTGCCGATGCAGCAAGTATCCATTTGGAATAAGTCTGCTCTTATTTCTTAGGCAATTATTCTGAAATATAGTCTTACGAAGTGCTTTGGTACCCTCAGAGGATATAAAAAGCTCTCGTGTAAATCCAAGTTTGTTCAACTATTCATGATTATAAAATGCTCAATAATCTTTTGAACGGTGCAGCGAGTAAAGCTCCCATTATTTCTATTCCCATAATTCCGTAATCAATTTAACTAATATAAATTCTGCAGTGTTCCCCTGCCCTAAACTTTATCTGTGTAAGAAACTAGCATCTGGAACAAATTTATCAATAATTTGGTTTGTATTCAATGGGCCTATTATGATTGCATTTGTTTACTTTACAGATTTTATGCCTGCAGTGCTGATTTTCGGAGTTATATTTCAATTTATTTCTTTAATTCGTACAGTTTCAAATTACTCTGCTTAAGTTCATAAGTTATAGGAGCAGAATTGGCAGCTCAGCCCATCAAGTCTACTCTGCCATTCATTCATGGGTGATCTATCTTTCCTCTTAACCCCATTCTCCTGCCTCCTCTCCATAAACCCCTGACACCTGTACTAATTGAGAATATCAATTTCGGACTTAAAAATATCCATTGACTTGGCCTCTACAGCCTTCTGTGGCAATGAATTCCCCAGTTTCACCACTCTCTGACTAAAGAAATTCCTCCTCGTCACCTTTTTAAAGGTGCGTCCTTTTATTCTGAAGCTACGGCATCTCGTCCTAGACTCTCCCACTAATGGAAACATCCTGCCCCATCCATTCTATCCAGGCCTTTCACCATTCGGTAAGTTGCAATGAGGTCACACCCCATCCTTCTATACTACAGTGAGTACAGACCCAGTGTCGTCAAAAGCTCATCATATGTTAACCCAATCATTCTTGTAAACCTCCTCTGGACCCTCTCCAATGCCAGCACATCCTTCCTCAGATATGGGGTTCAAAACTGCAATGCTGCAAATGCCATCTGACCAGTGCCTTTTAAAGCCTCAGCATTACATCCCTGTTTTTATATTCTCACATTCTCAAAATAAATGCTAGCATTGCATTTGTCTTCCTTACTACCGATTCAGCTTGCAAATTAACTTTTTGGGAATCCTGCACCAGAACTCTCAAGTCCCTTTGCACCTCCGATTTCTGAATTCTCACCCCATTAGACAAATAGTCCACGCCTTTATTCCTACTACCAAAATGCATGACTCCACACTTTGTGACACTGCATGCCATTTGCCACCTCTTTGTCCACTCTCCCAACATGTCCAAGTCCCTGCTTTCTCTGCACTACCTGCCCCTCTACCTATCTTCGTATCATCTGCAAACGTGGCCACAAAGCCTTCAAATCCCTCATCCAAATCATTGATATACAATGTGAAGTGTAACGGCTCCAGCACCGACCCCAAGTACTAAGTCACTGGCAGCCAACCAGAAAAAGCCCCCTTTATTGCCACTCTTTTCCCATTCTGCCATCCAGCCAACCTGCTAGTTGTAATAGCGCCACCTTTGGTTGGAGGATTGTAAATGATTGAATAAACCACAGTACAGCTGTGCACTCATGTTCCGGTCAGCAGTGAGTTAACTTGTTATTCTGTGTCTGAGCTCAAGATATCACACTAGTACCTTCTCTTGGATACTGTGGGCTATCATCTTCTTAGTTCAATTTATATGCTCTTTTAATATCAATAAGTTTTCATATTGGATCTAATTTCATACTCAGCATGCTGCTTAATTGGACTATAAGTTGCTTTAGGATATATGCCCTGTTTTGAGTATATGGTCTTGTGCTCTGCTCAATGGTCAACATTAACCAAAAAAAAACATCATTGCTGTATTGGGAGCTCAACAGTGTATATTGGTTGCCTTTTTATTTGCAGACTTCGAGCACAGTATACTGAAATGATTTGGAAGTATTTCTGAGTGTTGTGATTATATACTACATTACAGTTTGTTTATTATTCGGCACTTTCGTCATTTGAAAAATGGCCACTTTAGCTATCCCACGAGCTATATCTAAAAATTAGACTGCACTTAGTGGTTAATGTTTTGTAAAGGAAATTCCTGAGGATAGGTAAGACATAGGTTCTGTTTCTACAATCGTGTGAGCGGAATTTGCCCACAAGTTGAAAAATATCCGAATCTCTCAATACACAAATCTTACAGTTTTGTAATAAATGGCAGTAAAAGTCTGCTTAAAGAACAATTACTAAAATTGTGTAGGAAGGAACTGCAGATGCTGGTTTAAACTGAAGATAGACACAAAAAGCTGGAGGAACTCAGTGGGACAGGCAGCATCTCTGGAGAGAAAGAATGGGTGATGTTTCGGGTCGGGACCCTTTCTCAGACTGGAGAAGTTTGAAGATGGGGCTCGACAATAAACGTCACCCATTCCTTCTCTCCAGAGATGCTGCCTGTCCTGCTGAGTTACTCCAGCTTTTTATGTCTATCTTCAATTACCAAAAGGAGGCAGAGAGAACACTAGTTCTGACAGTTGTAGGAACAAATGTATGTATGCACATAGGATGCCTGAATTTAATCATGTCATGGGAGCTCATTTGTATACCGTGTTATGCATTTGTAGCCTGGCATAGCCTGTTGTTGTATTATCGTGGTTACTCACTGAAGTATGGTAAACTATGGCATTTCATTTTTTTTTGTTCTGGAATTAAATTTGCAGAAACATTAATCATGTAAAGACCATTGTAACAAAATCATTCAAGTTAACTTTTAATATTGGCGACATCCCAAGAAATAGATAAATAGTGTTCCATACAGTATACCTCATATTTTGTACATACACAAGTACCTCTTAAAGTGGTATTCCTCAACAAATATAGGCATATTAAGGTTTAGTAGATATTGGAGATACTTCAAAGATACTACTTGACGTTTAGGTAACTTGCAGCACCTGGAATTTGGAGCAATGAATAGCTAATTTAATCCAGTATTGTTTTGACTTTATGGATATATTGTTTCCCCTCCAAATCGGAGATGTATTTTTCGTTTACTCAGTTACAATGATTATGTTAGAAATGCCTTTATTCACAAAATGCTGGAGTAACTCAGCAGGTCAGGCAGCATCTCGGGAGAGAAGGAATGGGTGACGTTTCGGGTCGAGACCCTTCTTCAGACTGTTAGAAATGCCAATCTGATCCATCACCTGGCAATTTTCACTGTAACCATAGGCGGTGTACCACATGTTCCTACCTCCTGCACCAGCATCCCAGGATCCAAACAGCTCTTCCAGGTGAGGCAGATTCACAGGCACATCCTCCAATATTATCTATTGCATTTGAAGCTCCCCTACGTCAGCTAGACCAAACGTGACTTTGCGAAACATCTGGTCTTTGTTCACAATGGGCATCTTGAGATTCTAGTTGCATATCATTTTAATTCCCCCATATTTTTACACTAATCTCTGTCCATGGAAGCCTTCACTGCCTTAGTGAGGCTAAACGTTAACTGAATGCATATCTTTGTGCTTACAACCCAATGACATGAACTTTGAATTTTCCGATTTCAGATATACCGCGCCTACTGTTTCTTTCCCACTCCTACTGGTCCACGTAGATTTGTTCTTCCAT
Organism: Rhinoraja longicauda; assembly: GCF_053455715.1. NCBI lineage: Eukaryota > Metazoa > Chordata > Chondrichthyes > Rajiformes > Arhynchobatidae > Rhinoraja > Rhinoraja longicauda. The sequence continues at coordinate 2,820,681 of NC_135981.1, read as the reverse complement.
TGTTCGCCTTTAACATTCCTCTTTCTTCTCTTCCCCCCTTCCGTACCCCAACTATACTAAGATTTGTTACGAGCCCCACATCGTTCCATCTACCCATCACCCACATACTAATCCAGTTGGATTTCTTCTACATTGGCACATCTTTCCTATCCCCTCCCCACCATCATTCAAGATAGCTTTATTGTCATCCAAATTGGACGAAATTCAGTCACCCACAGTCCAACAACAAAAGCATCAAAATAGGCATTAAAATTACACAACCCCCAAAACACACAAAAGAAACATCCATCAAGAAAACATCCATCACAGTGAGTCTCCTCCAGTCCTCTCCTCACTGTGATGGAAGGCCACAATGTCTTTTCCCTTCTCCTGCTGTCCTCTCCCGCGGTCAGGTTGTTGTGGTTGCAGGCCGCGCCGGACGGTCCGCAGCGGGCCGAGCCTAAGGCGAGTCGCAGCCGCTCCCGCAGCCTCCGAAGACGGCCGGCTCCGCCGATGATAAGTCCGATCCGGGGCGGGCGAACACGCTGCTGCTGCCGCTGTTGCTGCACGTCGGGGCGGTCGTGGCTCCCGACATTGAAGCCCCCGCCCAGCAGAGAAATATCCCGCGGCCTATTTTATGCCGCGCCGGACGGTGAAATGTCCGCGACCCAAGCCCCGCGATCCGGGGCGGGCGAACACGCTGCCGCTGCCGGAGCTCCTGATGTCGGCATCCACGCGGCCCGAGCCTAAGGCGAGTCGCAGCTGCTCCCGCAGCCTCCGAAGACGGCCGGCTCCGCTGATGGTAAGTCCGGTCCGCGGGCTCTGCGAACCGGAGCCCTGGAGGCCGACAGCTCCAGGAGTTGGGCCGATGGTAGGCCGCAGCAGGAACGGAGACCCGACCCAGAACTCAAAGGTCGGGTCTCCGTTCGGAAGGGACACCTATTTACAATTTTACAGTTCCCCCCCTCCCCCCACCCCCCACATACACACATAGTACACAAACACAAAAACACGACATCACAACTACAATTAAGACAAAAAAAACAACAAAAACACAAAGACAAATGGACCGCAGGTAAGCCGCAGCTGCTATGGCAGCGCCGCCATTCCACCCTTATGTGATTCTTTTATCTCATTCCGGCCTCTGTCTCTACCTTCCCTAACTCCCCTCGCCCCAAACGTGGCTCCATATGTCTATCTCCCACTTTGCCTAATTCCACCTTTTACTCTCACTATGCCCTCTTTACACTGGCAATCTTCTTCCAACACCAACCTGAAAAGTTGATCATCCCTTTGCTTCTCTGGGTGGTGGTTAACCTACTGATGCCTCCCGCAGTTTGATTTTACTCCAGTTTCTAACATCTGCAGCTTGATTTATTGAGTAACACTGGCACCATTGTGCTTTCTTTCCCAACAGTGGCATCGTGTGTAAATCTCCATGACTAGTTATTGTATGTACAGTATGTAGCAGGTCGATGTTTATCGCCAGCCTGGAAACTACATATAATTTAGATCATTGGAATTTTCACCTGTTACTTGTTGGAATACTGTAATCAATGTAACAATGTATGTGTACAAGTGGTCAGAGTAAATGAGTGATGAATAATAATAATAATAATATATTTATTTTATATAGCGCCTTAACACATGCACAAAGCGCTTTACAAATACAATTAACATAGAAACAAACAGACAAACAGACAAACTATCCTGACGGAAAAGCGGCGAATAATCAACGCCAGCGTCCTCTCACGTCAGGGTCCGGCAGTAGACATTAAAGAACACAAGACACACAGATACAATTTTTTACACAAAACAGCCATCACAGTGATTGCTCTAGGCATACCCTCACTGTGATGGAAGGCAAAGTCTTATCTCCTCCTCGTTCTTCTCCCGTGGCGCCACGAGGCGATCGAGGCTCCCAACCCCTTGAAGCCCCCACCGGGCGATGGAAAGTCCCAGGGTCGAGCCGAGCAGGCCGATGAAAGTCCTGAGCCCCCACCGGGCGATGGAAAATGCCGCGGCCGAGCCACGCAGGGCGATGAGAGTCCTGAGCCCCCACCGGGCGATGTAAAGTGCTGCGGCCGAGCCACGCAGGGTGATGAAGGGCCTGCGGGCAGGTTGATCGTGCCTCGTGAATGACAGACTATGGAGAAAAAGACATGTAGTTTTTGAAGAAGTAGAAAATCAATAATATTTTGCAACATTTAATCTCCAATTCATTTTGTCGTCCTTCCTCTGTTTCAAATAATTTCTTATTCATTTGGTATTTTTGTTTCCAATTTTCAATTTATAATTTCATTTGAAATTCCTGTTCCGGATATCGCTCATTTCAGGCTACATACTTGTAGTTTGTCTTTATTCTGCATGAATTGCTCAGCCATTCAATGTAATTTTCGCCCAAAATTGATTGCATTTTGTCTATTTTTGATCAATGTCTCTGGTTGAAATGAAGGAATAGTGCATCAGGAATGTTGGTTAAACTGTTCACATATTAATGTAAAGACTGATGTCAATCAGTATGTTAAGAAATTCAGGTTGAAAATGTGGAGAAACATTCCCCAAACTGGCTAAAGCTAGGAGAATGGTCATGAATCATTGACTAGATGCAAAAAGTTTTTTTTTCATGTAAAATGCTTTGTCACTTTGAGGTCAAGGAAGAGGTTGCAAAAATACATGTCTTTTGTTGTGATTTGTCCAATTTTTTCACACACTGATAATTTTAAAATGAAATGTCAACAAATAATACTTGTACTTTAAATATAATAACGTCAATGAATGTAGCAGCTATTTGATGCAAAATAAGATGCTGGAATGGAAATCAATGACCAGTTTAATTTCTCTATCTGTGCTGTTTGAGATTTGGGGGGGAGGGGTGGGGCTGGAGGTGGGGAATGTTGGGTGTCAGTAAACTTAATTATATATTTGTTTAATAAGATAGTAAAGCATCCCAAGATGTATTACAGAAGCGATTATCAAGCAAAATTGAACATTAAGCGGCTTGTATTCAAAGAGCTTATCGGGACAACAGTTATGTCACTAAATTAGTAATCCAGTGACCTATGTTAAAGATATGACCGGTGGAAAATTTGGAAAGGTTATCCTCTTCAGTACAAAAAGAGTTTTTTTTAAATGGTGAGAGATTGAACAGTGTTGGAGTATAGCAATGTTGGAGTATAGCAGGACTTGAGAATTCTTGTAATTCTTTTTTGTGCACAATCCGCAGGCATTGCCACTTTCATTTCACTGCACATCGTGTATGTGTATGTGACAAATAAATTTGACTTGACTTGACTTGAGAAGGAAACAAACAAATCATTGGAGGTTAACGTGAAGGTACAGCAAGCAGTACAAAACACAAACAATATGTGAGCCTTTATTGTAAAATGATTTGACAGCAATTATATAAGACTCTGGTGACACACCACTTGGAATATTGTAAATGTCTTGTTTCTCTACTTAATGAAGGGAACACAGCAAATGTTCTCTGGGTTATTTCCTTTAGTGAGATGGGGTTTATTGTCTGGGCCTATATTGTCCCTAAATTGTACTTGTTGAAGACATACCAGTGATATCTGGTGAAAGGTATACTTAACTTTATTCAAACTCCTAATTGCAAAAATAATTATATATTGCACAGTCAAGACACAAGATGATCAGTCTCAGTCAGACTGTGGCTTCTCTTTATTTTGTGTGCCAGATTCAAAATTACTCTTTGTACATGTTGGCTCCAGAGTCTCACTGATTCCAAGTTCTCGTGCTGTTCCTGTGTTCAGTCAGGAGTTAAATCCTCCGCCTCCTGTTCCTTCTGTTCTTCTCTAATAAGATGGTACTATATCAATAGTCCAGGTTTGACCCACTTTAATCAACTTTATCCCATTACAGCTGAACTATTGTTTGCCATAACATCAACTTCCATTGTATTGCTTAGTTATTAGCTGTGAGTCAATCAGGTACAGATGAATGTGTGTTCAAACAAGGATCTCGCTCTCTGTGTGGGTCTCATGACTAAGTTTAAAAAAATACCTGTTATCTTGTATCACCATAGTAAGCTCTTCTCCCTAGTACTGGCACCTTAAATGCTTTGGAGATGTCTTAGAATAGACTTGTTGTTTCTTAACTGAATTGAAGCAAGCTGGTCACTTCCTAATTTATTTGACCTCTGAGACCTTGTGTCCTTGTGAAGTGAATAACTTCCCAATTTATGACAGCTGCTTGGGGAAGCTGAGAGAATGTTAGATGGGGATATCGTTTCTTATCTTTTGCTAGTCTAATTCCAGCCTGTGGTTATGCTTGCTTCAGACTCCAAGTTACGACTAGTTCGAGTCCTAGTAACTTCCCAAAACCATTCCTGACTCAGAATCCAGTGATCAATCAATCCTGGAGAACCACTCCGTCCAATAAGTCATTTTCTATCTCCTTATGCTTCAAATTTTCAGAGAAATTCACAGACCTTCAATCACCCCTGTGTGAGGTCACCTCCAGATGTTGCTATAACTGAATAAAGTGTCCAACAAGAGACTGCAGATACTGTAATCTGGAGCAAAGAATGGAGGAATTCAGTGGGTCAGGCAGCAGATCTGTGGAGGGAAATGGGAGGGAGTTTCCACTCGAATGATGCTGCTGATGATCTCGCTGAGATCCTTCAGCAGCTTTTTGTTTTGGTCTACTTGTCTGTGATTGTTTTAACCTTTTTACCACTACTTTAGCCACCTCTATTCAAATTCAGGACCATAATCTCATGAAAACATGCACAATTCTTATGGAGTTTAACAGCGTAGTCACAAGAATGATACTTCTCCTGGCTTGGGTGAGTTCAAGTAGAGTTTACAGCCCGACCCTAAGGGACGGCCCTTCGGGCTGATATTATTGAGGAAAATAGGAACGTATGAATAAATAACTAGTGTCCAAATTTAAAATAATGTTGTAAGATTTTTTCTTCTGCAGAGTTGTATTGCAGAATGTCTTTCTAGACAGGGTTGGAGATTAATTAATTATAGAAAATGAATAAAATGTTACAGGGATAGGAAAGAGAATGAAGTCCACATTTCTTTGAAATCCAGCCGAGGACTGGCTTTCTCATGTGGCTGTAAAATGTTGAAATTTATCATACATGTTGGAATGAACTAAGTGTAACTGCATTTTGCAGGTTAAATTCTCCTTGATATTGATTGGTGACAAATTTAGAATTAAACGTTTAATAGATTGATTGATTGATGAGCATTAATTGCACAATATTTGATTATGGAAGATCTGAGGCATAGACTACTAATTATTGAACAAGTTGTTTTGAAGTAGACTTTTTATTTGCTTATTAATTTATCTAAAATGCCACAATTACATAAGTGACTATTTTATTTCAGGACGCTCTGCATTTGAGCTTTGTGACTTACAGACAGACATTATAAAAAAAACTTCTTGATCGCAAGGTAAATTTTGGATATTATAAATATTCAAATGCTAGTGTGGTGAACAAAGTCTAACCCACAAATTGTGAAAAATATTAACTGCAAAGCTGATACTTTTGTACTCTTCGGGCCAAGTCAGTTAGAATCTCAATGTTTTGTATTGTGTAACTAAAAAATGAAGCCTTCCATTTATGTGTAAGAAGGAACTGCAGATGCTGGTTTAAACCGAAGATGGACACAAAAAGCTGGAGTAACTCAGCGGGCAAGCAGCATCTCTGGAGAAAAGGAATGGGCGACGTTTCGGGTTGAGACCCTTCAGATTGGTTAGGGATAAGGGAAACAAGATATATAGACGGTGATGTGGAGAGATAAAGAACAATGAATGAAAGATATGCAAAAAAGTTACGATGGTATAGGAAACATATAAGATATTTGTAGGGTAAAAATTAGAAGCTTGTGCGACTTGGGTGGGGGAGGGATAGAGAAAGAGAGAGAGAGAGAAGGAATGCCGGGGCTACCTGAAGTGAGAAAAATCAACATTCCTACCACTGGGGTGGCTGTAAGCTGCCCAAGTGAAATATGAGATGCTGTTCCTTCAATTTGTGTTTAGCCTCACTCTGACAATGGAGAAGACCGAGGACAGAAAGATCTGTGTAGGAATGGGAAGGAGAATTAAAGTGTCCAGCAACTGGGAGATCAGGTTAGTTAATGCAGGCTGAGCGAAGGTGTTCTGCGAATCGATCGCCCAGTCTGCATTTGGTCTTGCCGATGTGTAAGAGTCCGCATCTTGAACAACGGATACAGTAGATGAGGTTGCAGGAGGTGCAACTGAACCGCTGCCTAACCTGAAAGGACTGTCGGGGTCCCTGGACAAAGTCGAGGGAGGAGGTATAGCGGTAGGTGTTGCATCTTCTGCGGTTGCAGGGGAAGGTACCTGGGGTTTGGGTGGGAAGGGATGGGTTAACCAGGGAGGTGCGGAGGGAACGGTCTCTGCGGAAGGCGGAAAGGGGTGGAGATGGGAAAATATAGCTAGTGGTGGGATCCCGTTGGAGGTGGCGGAAATTTCGGAGAATTATGTGTTGTATGTGACGGCTGATGGGGTGGAAGATAAGGAGTAAGGGGACCCTCTCTCTGTTGTGGCGAGGTGGAGCAAGGGCAGAGCTGCGTGGTACTGAGGAGACACGAGTAAGGACCTCATCTGTGATGTGAGAGAGAAACCCCCATTCCCTAAAGAATCTTGGATGTTCTAGTATGGAACACCTCATCTTGGGTGCAGATGCGGCGTAGACAGAGGAATTGGGAGTAGGGGATAGAGTCTTTGCAGGAAGCAGGGTGGGAAGATTATCTTCCATTTATTATCAATGTGACTTAATCAATATGAAATCAGATTATGTAGAGACATAAATGCACACCCTTTGAATAATGATTGTCACAGAAAAGTGTGTGGTTATATCTCTGAAGTAATTTCCCTTGTCAAATGTCGAAAACTATAATTAAAACATTATAATGTAGTGGGATGAGTAACTAGTCTAAATTGTATAAGATAATCTTTTTTTTTTTTAAGGGATAGTGAACTTGAAAGTGAATAAATAGATCATGTCCTAAAACCTCACTCTGTTAATGCAAAGACTTAATCTAGATCCCGAGTTTATTAACATGTTGTAAAATATCATTCCTCAGTGGATTTTATAGCAGATGGATTATTCTAGTCAAACTCAGTTTTTGGTTGCAGCTGATGAGGGGGATGCTAAACTGTCTTGTGATCAGTGTCCTTGATGTGTGAATCTAATGTAAAAAAAAATTGATAATGCCAATATTGCAGATCTTTTGAGAAATCTCCAGATGATAACAAGGACATTGTGTCCTAATATATAAATACAGCATTTTGCAGGGAAGGTTATTTATTCTGTGTTAAATTGTGAATAGATGTTGCCCTTCAGTTTTAAGAAGATACATATAGTATCTTTCTTCCTCAAAGTATAAAAAATGTTGAGGAATATGTGCAAATCCTGCTGGATTATTTTGGTGAAATGGTTTGCTTTTAAACAATTTCCTGACAAAATGTAAGTTGATAGAATACTACAAAACAGCCACTAGCTGTCACCAGTTGTACGCCAATCATTTTGTTCTAAATGAAAAAACATCAGTGCTTAAAAAATAGTTTGAAGTGTGTTGGTCCCACATTTCATTGTCCTGTTTGAGATATCCGTTCTATAATATGATATTCTACATATATGTGGGACAGATGTAGAAGAGGCGTCCTCATTCCCATATTACCAAGTTGTTTAAAAAAACAACTAAAAATGTATTCTTTGTCTCGGTGTGGACATTGGCAGCTGGATGGCCAATAAATGCCAGCAATGTGAAGACAGTTAAGAACTGACCATGTTGCGAGGTATAGAATCACGAGGGCAGAGCTGCGACAGGTGCAGATTTTATCCCCCGTAGGACAGTAGCGAACCAGAGAGTTTTTTTTTACAAAACCCTAGAGTTTCATTCCTACTATTGCTGAGGAGTTTTTAAAAGACCCCCCAATAAAGATATATTGCTGGAGTAACTAAAGCAGCAACTCTGAAGAACCTGGGTAGGTTACGTTTTGGGTTAGACCCTTTTTTAGACTGATAGTGGGGGGTGCTAATAATGTAGGGTCAGGATAAAACCTGGCAAATATTAGATGGATGCAAGTGAGGGGGCAGCGGGGGTTGATAGGCAGATGGTTGGACAAAGGCCAGAGATGAAAATTTGAAGTGTGAGACAAAAAAGATTGAATAGTGGTGAAGCTCGAAGAAAGGAATGTGGGTGGGTGGGGGAAGGGGAGAAATAAGTGCGTACAGTAAGCTACCCAACCCGGATATGAGGTACTGTTTGTAATTAGGCAGGGAAAGGCAATCAACAAATGTTCATTTTAATCCTCCTGCATCCACACTAGGAAGTCGTTGAATTTGTAAATGTACGTCATTTCCTGTTAATGCCATTTTTTTCTGCAGCAGCAATGAGCGTTGGCGATTTTCTCTGAATTTAAGATGTTGCTCACCACAGTGCATGATAACTATGAACATTCAGGGCATCAAAATATAGTTTGCGTGTTAATTTTTTCAGGAATTGTGAATGTTATGAATAAGAGGCCGAAACATGTACACGTTCTTTCCCTCAGTTTTTATCTTCCTTTGTGACTCATATTCACCGTGTCCTGTTCTTGAGGTTGCATTTGATCAGTCGAGTTACATTTCTAATCCTGCAAGAGGTGATGAGCCGTTTTTATTAAAGCTAGCAAGAAACCAAACAATTTCTTGTTCCTGTTGTCCTCAAATCAAACATATTTCATGGCCAATACCCACAAATTTGCCAGCTTCTGATTTGGAACATGAAGCGATAGTGAATTTTGTTCGCTCACAGTATGGAGGACGGACAACTTTCAATTTATTTTTAACCATTAGCTTTCCAAAGCCAACCAAACATGCAGGTTTAGATAGACATTTTCTCTCATTTTGAAACTTAGACTCAGGATGAGTGAACTGTAAACTTTTTAATCATGTCTCACTTTATCATCCAACTCTATGTTCCCTAAAAGTTTGTTAGGCCATTTCAGAGAGTAGTTGAATTTCATCTGTATCATTGGAGCATGCTTTCAAGCTGCTGAAATATATTCACTATTTCCCTCCCCTTGTTTAATTTACCAGTCTTTGGATCTTTCTTGAATCCTTTCCATCTTAAAACATGCTTCCGATAACTAGATTACCAGAACTGTGCACAATAATCCATATATGATTATGCCAACGTCTTGTTTTGCTGTGACACAAAGTCCCAACTTTTGTACTCGCTGCATGCTTGATGAAGGCAAGAGTGCCAAATGCCGTCTTCACCACTCTGTCTGCTTATGCCACCACTTCAGGAAACTAGGTACCTGTGCCTCTCACTCTTAAAAATAACTTGCCAATAAGTAACTTTCAGGTTTGCTGGTTGGTTTCAACTTAATGTCCTACTTTGGCAGTTTGGTTTGAGTGAAGGCAGAGATGTAAAGCGTGCTAGTGCAGTTTCCTGGCAATAGAATAAAAAAAAGTTGTGCCTGGTTTGCTTTGCAAACTTATTCCAATAAAGCCAAACCACTTGTTAACCATTGTATGTGCAGTAGGAAATTCTCTTCCTGGCTATTGTAATTGCTCAAGGTTTCTCAGAGATAATTTTGACAGTGATATCAACTTGAAACACATTGCCACTTCTGGGAAATATTTTTTATCGTTCACAGAACTCTCTAAGTTGGCAATTTCAGCTGTATAAAAATGCAGAATTCTTGCTGTTATCAGTATTGAATTTTATTATGATAGGCAAGAAAATCTATGCATCAAATTTGAAGGATAATTGTGGAAGCAAACCCCATTCTGATGAAGATTAATTGATCTGAAATGTTAACTTCCTTCACTGATGCTGCGTTGACTTTTCCAACTTTTTTTATTTTGGATATCCAGCATCTGCCGTGTTTTGCTTTTGGAAGCAGGAATAATGTTGTTTTAGAAGCATCCTCACCAATGCACACTTGCGCACAAGTGAAGACCATATAACCTTCCACAGGTGCTGCCTGACCTGGTGAGTTCCTCGCAGATAAACACAAAATGCTGGAGTAACTCAGTGGGACAGGCAGCATCACTGGAGAGAAGGAATGGGTGAAGTTTCGGACCGAGACTCTTCAGACTGAGAGTCAGGGGAGAGGGAGACAGAAGGGTACGGTCAGAAAAAGGGAGATCAAAGGGGGTAAATATCAAAGAAAATTTAGAATAGATCTTTGTGAGCTAGGGGAAGGTGACAACAAGGCATACAAAGTAATATTTAATCAGGAGGGCAGTCAAACCAGATGGAGAACTAGGATGGGGGATGGGATAGAGAGACATGGGTTACTTGAAATTAGAGAAGTCAATATTCATACCGCTGGGTTACAATATGCGAGGGGTTAATCAATGACTGTCACCGTGGCTTTGTTCGGGGGAGATCCTGTCTGCCCAATTTCATTGTTTCTCCTTTGAAAAGTTCAGTGTGTATTGATGGGGCCAGTGTGGTTAATGCAGTTTAAATGGAGTTCATTAACGTATTTGATAAGTTGTATTTAGGCAGACACAAACTGCTGGAGTATCTTAGTGGGACAGGCAGCATCTCTGGAGAGAAGGAATACGTGACGTTTTGGGTCGAGACCTTTCTTCAGACTTGTGGAAAAGTGTACAGACTTGCACGTGAGTTAGGAATAAATGAGTTAAAAATAACTGATCAGGATCACATCTCCATTTATGCTATGTTATAATGACTCCATATGATGCTCCAATTTTCAGGAACTTATCTGGAGCGCTAATCGAGGTGTTACTGTGTTTGCATTACATCGACCCAATAGTTTATAACATGATTTAGATTGGGAACTGGAGAACCACTTATGTTACTTTGGAAATTGACAAGCAGAAACGTACCGTATTGCATTTCACAAGTGCAGGGAAAAGCAGTCTGTTGCAATCAGACACCATTGTTTCTAAAGAATGTTGCTGCTACACAATGGGCGGCCACCTAAATGAACAAACAATCGCTTCTATTGACACTTGTGCAATGATACTCTATTAAACAATGTAACGTACAACCTTTAGCATTTTTAGCTCGTAGTAACAACTGCCATTGAAATACATTTATTTTGGAAATTTTGCAGGATAAATAACTTTGTTATTGCAAGTCTGAAACTCTAGCCCCAAATCCCCTTTCACCTCTATTGACACCATTGTCTCTATAATGCGATTTTGTGTAACGGTTTCTTAGGACTTTACTATTGTGCTTTAGCAAAACTACCTGTATCTCATCATGTTTGCTTCTTATTTCCACCCTGCTTTCACATTCACATAGACCTTATCTTCCCTTCATTAGTGTACGTAGCAGAATCAGGATGGAGTTGAGTGGGAACATGGAGAAAATGGTGAGATGGGTTTGGTGCAGCTGTTTTGAGAACCGGCAGAGACTCTGCCGAGCGACATCCACATCATTAAAAAATTGATTATTTCTCTTGCTCTAAAATAAATTGTGTGTTGGCTATAAGTTTTGGTGAATATTGTATTGATAAACATAACACATTTTGCATGGTTACTGAGCTTCTGTAAATTGGTTTGCAGACATTCGCTTGGTTCTGAGATCAGCTCTGCGCACTCAGGTAGATTACCATTTACACTGGCGCAGGTTCAATTATTTTTGGATTATCTCCAGTGTTGTTATGGTACCATATGCAGATTTGTTAAGTTACTGACAGATGATGAAAAATTGGGCAGTACCTTCACAATAAATTTGTTTGCAGACCTTTACCAGGCGCCTTTGGATAAAATGGGAAATAGACTGAATAAATCCAAATCTTAATATTGCCAAAAATTAATTCTTGTTTCCAGTAAAAAAAAATAAACATATTGCTCTCTTTCTATACTAGTACTGGTTTATGCTGGATTGGCAGTTCTCTGGCAACTTGCCTAAGTGGCTGTTTTTCACTTGTCAAGATTTGAGTGTTGGTAGGCTACTCAGTAATAACAAGAATTTGCATTTAAATACATATTAAATAAGAAAAAAGCATTCCCAGGTGCTTCCTAGTAGTCCAAGGACAAAGGGTGGAAGCTGAAATGAAGGAGGGAGTTCAGGAGATTATCTTCAGTATGCCATCTGCCTGAGGGAAAGGTAAAGGGCTCAAATGTGGCACAGAGTTGGTCTTCAGGTGCCTGTGATCCCTGCCCCCCCCCCCCCCCCCCAATGTGTTGGAGTCATGAACATGAATCAACATCTGTGCCCTCTCCCCACTGTTGAGGCCTGAGTTACGCTCATTTGGCTCGGATAGGCTGGCCATTTTGTTCCTTTGCCTGACATCAGACTGTTCAAAATATTTGAAGCTATGGTACAGCAAGCACATCGCCGGGTGAATGGAAAAGTAATTCACAAACTGTCTTTATCTTTTTCTAAAGTGTCACATTTCACTACTACAACCCCCCCCCCCCCCCCCCCCCCCCGCCCAACTCCTCAAACAAATGGAAATCTCAGGTCCATGGCAACTTTAAAAGACAGGGATGTTTAAAATGACACAATGAACTGGATTCATCTGCTGGTATTGCATAGAAATCCAATATAAATACCAAAAGGACTGCATCTCCTGCTATGCTAATACATCTGCCTATGAGCAACTTTGCCCCACCTGTAGCAGAATCTGTGGATCCTATATTAGCTTCTTCAGTCACCTTAGCACGCACAGAACTGAGGTGTAAGTGGGTCATCCATGATGTTGAGAATAACATCTACAGATGCACCATGGGAAGCACCCTATCAGGATGCATCACATCTTGGTTTGGCAACAACTCTGCCTAAGACCACAATAAATTGCATTGCGTTGTGACTGTAGTCCAGTCCATAACACAAACCAGTCTTCCCACCCCACCACATAATCTACACTGCAGTCTGCAGAAGGGTCCTGACCCGAAACGTCACCTATTCATGTTTATCATGTGGATAAATGTGAGGTTATCCACTTTGGTGGCAAGAACAAGAAGGCAAATTATTATTTGATTGGTGTCAGATTAGGAAAAGGGGAGGTGCAACGAGACCTGGGTGTCATTGTATATCAGTTGCTGAAAGTAAGCATGCAGGTACAGCAGACAGTAAAGAAAGCAAATGGCATGTTGGCCGTCCTGCTGCTGTTGTACAGGGCTCTGGTGAGACTGCACCTGGAGTATTGTTGGTCTCCTAATTTGAGGAAGGACATTCTTGCTATTGAGGAGGTTCACCAGGTTAATTCCCGGGATGGCAGGACTGACATATGATGAAAGAATGGATCGACTGGGCTTATATTCATTGGAATTTAGAAGGATGAGATGGAATCTTACAGAAACATAACATTCTTAAGGGATTGAACAAGCTAGATGCAAGAACAATGTTCCAGATGTTGGGGGAGTCCAGAACCAGGGGTCACAGTTTAAAAATAAGGGGTAGGCCATTTAGGTCTGAGATGAGGAAAAACTTTTTCACCCAGAGAGTTGTGAATCTGTGGAATTCTCTGCTACAGAAGGCAGTGGAGGCCAATTCACTGAATGTATTCAAGAGAGAGTTAGAAATAGTTATTGGGGCTAACAGAATCAAGGGATATGGCGAAAAAGCAGGAACAGGGTACTGATTTTAGATGATCAGCCATGATCATATTGAATGGCAGTGCTGGCTCGCAGGGCCGAATGGCCTACTCCTGCACCTACGTTCTATGTTCTCCTGGGATGCTGATGACTTGCTGAGATACTCTAGCATTCTGGCTTTCCATGGTTAACTCTTCACACTGCCTCGGGAAAACAGCCAACGTAACCCTGGTCATTCCCTTTTCTCCCCTCTCCAGTCGAGCAGCTTGAAAGCATGTACCACCGATTTCTGGGACAGCTTTTTCCCACTGTGATCAGATTACTGAATGGTTCTCTCGTAAGCTAAGAGTGTAACTTTGATCTCCCAATCTACCTTAATGTGGCCTTTGCACATTCTCTGTAACTAATGCTACAAAACTTTATTCTGCACTATTTTTGTCTTTGTACTTGTATATAGCTTGACTGTACTCGTGTTTGGTATGATTTGACTGGATTGCATGGAAACACCAGATTTGAACAGCTTCACCCCCTCTGTTACCAGAGTACTCAACACTTGTCCGATCTTCCAGCCTACCTTATTGCGGACATTGGACTTATCCCCTGGAACTGCAATGCTGTAAACTATACACTCTTGTGTTTTTTTTCTTTGAACTACCTGTTGTTCTTGTGTTTGGCTTCTCCTTGGCACACGTGACAATAATAAATCAATATCAATGAGGTTTTTCACTATCTCTATACATGTGACAACAATAAACCGATACCAAAAGCTATGTTCTGTTGTGTGGAAACCTGCAGTGTGTAATGGCTGGTTATGATATCTTTGTTTCTTGAATAAAAGTCCTGGCTTCTGTAGTTGTAGCAGCCTTTAAATAATTAGATAAATGGATGAAATTGAATCGTGTAAGGATGTGGGGGATGTTGGACTAAATAGATTGCTATTCGAAAGATCCACTACAACTCATTTGGGTAAACAGCTTTCGTCAGTGATTCCATAACCCATTGTTGCTGCATCTGGGCATTGTTAACTGGTACTAACCTTTGATCCTTTAAAAATGGTTTGGTTTTACATTTGGATGTGATTTGTAGTCCAATGTAATTTTATATGTTTTAAGTTAGAATATTGGTGGATGCAAATATGAATACAGTTGGCACAAATAATATGAAAGTGTAAAGCCTCTATCATGTCTTTGATCCAAACTTTGTTTCAATTTTTTACCAATCCATAGTGTATGTAATTGAATCCAAAATTTCACTCAACATTTCTTCTGCAGATATTCCAGTATAAATGAAATGTCAATTTTAGGCTCCAGAGTTGTTTCACTGGTATTCTGATTTATCTCAAACTAAGAAAGACTTCATTCTTCCATCAAACCAGTGAAGCTTACTGCATTGCTTTATCAATTGTCATTGCAGTAGACAGATGTGTATGATATAGTGCTCTATTGAAGCTTTATTTGACTTATTTATCAGCAAATAGTTTTGGCAAAAATAAGAACCACCCAGTCTTTCTTTGTCTTCAACTGATGTATGAATTTGCAGCAAAATGTTATGTGACATGCTGAGGCTTGTTCTCTGACAGCGTTGCGTTACTGTGCAAGATGCTTATCATTGAATTAATATTTCACCAGCACATGATTGTATATATTCATGTCAAAATATTTAAAGGGTAAGGTGATATGTTGAATTAGTGAAGCTCCAGTGACCACTGAGCCAGCATCTTCCATAGATACAAATTACTTGCATCTACAAAACAATTTAAATACTTAATGAGCATTCAGTGATGTTGGGGAGGAGCAGCTGGAAGTGATGCAAAAATGCAGTGAGCAGCTTTGAAACTATTCTTCAATTCTGTTGGGTTTACTCCTATAAAATGGCGTACTGACTGTCTTGTATACTGTGGAAATCAGTCTAAGGAATCTAGAGTAATAAAATCTGAAATTGTAAAAGTTCAAAAAATGCTCCATCATTAAATGAATAATAAGATTATTCTACCTTGCACGCACCCAGCTGCTCCAGTCCCTGGAGTGTACCTGGCCCACATTCCCAGTCTTCAGCTCAGGCTGCTCAACAACCCCAGATCCTACAATATCCACAGCTATCTGCTTCAGCTGCCCATTACTCGCGTAGCTGATGTGTGATGCCAACCACACTTGGTCCACACTCCTGAACCCTGGCACCAGTTGCTCACCAGCCATGTTCCTTGCTTCAATGTCCATGGCCTTGCCCATGTTCACTGGCCACATTCTGACCACTGGCTGTTTCTGTGCACAGGAATGTTTCACTGGCAACATTCCTGAGCTCCTGGACCTCATGGTGTGTCTGCCTATATTTGTTGCCCACAATCTTGACTTGAAACCCAGGACCTGCTTTCACCTGCCCACAATCATTCCCCACTTTCCCATCTATGCTTCTGCAAAAACCCAATGTTCTCGCCTCATTTCTCTTAATACTGCACCACCTGTCATGAAACACTGCTCCAGACAATGCAAATTATTTTCTGAGCCAGTCTTGCTCAGCTTCCTTGCATAGGTTTTATGAGCTTCCCTTTGCAAGCTTCGATGTAAAGTACACTTTGTATGTCATCAGTGGTTCTTGTGTTGAAAAAGAGTTTATTAGCAGCTGCCCTCTTATTGTCATAGACTTGGAATCAAGAATATTTACGATACGATATGATGGAACTTTATTTATCCCAGGAGGCAAATTGGTCTGCCAACAGTCATAAAACACAAGATACATGAAAATGAAATTAAAGAGAGTGGAAAGTCCAGGATTGGGGATGCGCAAAGATTGGGAAGGAAGGGGGGGGGGGGGTGGGGGGAGTGGGAAGGGGAGTCAGTCTAGCCCACGACAGAAGGGGGAGGAGTTGTACAGTTTGATAGCCACTGGGAAGAAGGATCTCCTGTGGTGTTCTGTGCTGCATCTTGGTGGAACCAGTCTGTTGCTGAAGGTGCTCCTCAGGTTGACCAGTGTGTCATGGAGGGGGTGAGCTATATTGTCCAAGATGCTCCGCACATTGAGGAGCATCCTCCCCTCCAAGATTTAGGTGAGAACAAGTTAAATCTATCACAACAGGCCAAAGCCATCATAACTTGATGCTGAATTGCCTTTTTTTAAAACCTAAAACCCTACCGGTAAATTAGTATTTATGTTTTTTATTTTTTTTAATCACCACATGATGCTGTGCTGTGAGCATCAAATGACAGGTAGAAGAATATTACAAATGTTTTTGTCATATGCACTGAAGGATTATTGCATTACTTGACAGGTAGAAGTGTACTACGAAGTTTTCTTTAAACTGCTGTTTAGCAGGTAATTCACTTAATGGTTCAGTGAGTCACAAAAGTAGTTGACCTTCATTTTCTGGGGGAAAAAGTTGTCTTGCTTTGCAAAGTTGTAATTCTCCAAAAGAACATAGCCTGTGAGCCTCAGGCGATCTTGGTTTCTCTATGAACATTTTGTTCTGCACTTGTATTTAAATGTCCATAGAATGCACAGGGGGTCTGTTATTGTTGACAAAAGTATTTGTGTATTTTCTTATCACCATGCATTTGCATTAATTTGGCTGCAGGTATTTTGCATGCATTTGTATTAGGGTGATGGAAAGTTTAGTTGTGCCGGTTGTATTTTATGAAGAGGAAATAGATTTCCTCAATTCTGTAAAGATGCTTCAGAGTATGCTATCACTATATACAAGATCCTTGCAAGTATTGAGATGGTATTGAACCGTTTCAAATAATTGTGATGATTATCAGGTCATTGTCATAATTTTATTGTGGTCTGAAGTCCAGAAGAGTTTTCATGATCATGCATTGGACCATTCCGTGGTTGAACACAGATGATTGAACATTTTGGGTTGCTCAGCAGATATGCATCCAGAAAAGCAGATCGGGGAGGTCTTCATTAGCAGCATTAGCTCAGTAGGCAAAAATCTAATATGAGCCCAAACTCAAACATTTGTGATTATAACCAGCAGCATTAACAAACTTGAAGAAAAAGCTACAAGTTCCTGCAGTTCCGAATTAGTCTTGAGGTGGGAACATTCATTTGACTCCCAACTCTTAACAGAAAATTCTTGATTCCAGCCCACATTTCATCAATCATGAGCGTGATACATTTTAGTCAATGACACGGTATGCATATGTTTGAAGTTTCTCAAATATGCTGCCTATTGTTCAGGTTGAAGCACCAGTTAAAACTTCATTTTGTTGCTGGTTTGGAAGTGGTTTAAGGTGCATTTATAAGTAACTGCCAATGTGACTGAGCATTTGCAAGATTCAGTTTATCTGGAGATTGGCAGCCTTGGATATTGATTGACCAGGTAATTTAGAAAATTGCTGAATGTTTCCAAATTGCTAGCTGAATTACTCTTTAGATCATTCATTGCATAGATTTCCTCTATATTAAATTAAATTTCAAAAATCCAACTAAACTAAAACATTATTAATTTAAAGGGATTTTGGAATTTCTGGAAACCTGACAAATTTTCAATTGATTAGTTCTGGAGGCATATTTCATATAGAGAACAAGAACCCCTGTATTTATTCCTGAGTTGGAGTGAGTATTATGTCAATGCTAAAGACATCCCATTGGCTTTGACCAGAATTGCCTGGATGTAATCCTATACCTTCAGATACAAGTGTCAGAGGTTATGGGGAGAAGGCAGGAGAATGGGGTTAGGAGGGAGAGATAGAGCAGCCATGATTGAATGGCGGAGTAGATTTGATGGGCCGAACGGCCTAATTCTACTCATCACTACTTGACTTATGATTTTCAGAAGCTTGTTCAGACTGAACCCATGTACTCGATCTAATGTCTTGTCTTATCCTGAATTGTGCTTCAGATGACATATACTATAATTGTTTTTGCTAATATGCAACAATACAGCACAGGAAGGGTCTCGCTCTGAAACGTCACCCATTCCTTCTCTCCTGAGACGCTGCCTGTCCCACTGAGTTATTCCAGCATTTTGTGTCTATGCTAGAACATGCTCTTTGGCCAACCATGTCAGTGTCGACCATGGTTCTAATCAAAACTTATTCCATCTATCTGCACATGATCCGTATCCCTTTATCCACTGGCTGTTCACACGTCTCTGTAACTGTCTCTTAAGCACTGTTTAATGCACGTGGTTCAACAGCTTTCCATGGTAGTACATTCCAGATACCCGATCATTTTTTTAAAAACGAGTTCACAAATCATCTTTAAACTTTACCATTCTTACTTTAAACTCATGTCCCTTACTATTTCACCTTTCAATCCTGGGGGATAAAGACTGCAGTTGTACAGGGCATTGGTGAGACCTGGAGTATTGTGTGCAGTTTTGGTCTCCTAATCTGAGGAAAGACGTTCTTGCCTTAGAGGGAGTACAGAGAAGGTTCACCAGATTGATCCCTGGGATGGCGGGACTTTCATATGAAGAAAAACTGGATAGACTAGGCTTGTACTCGCTGGAATTTAGAAGACTGAGGGGGGATCTTATAGAAACATATAAAATTCTTAAGGGGTTGGAGAGGCTAGATGCGGGAAGATTGTTCCCGATGTTGGGGGAGTCCAGAACCAGGGGTCACAGCTTAAGGATAAGGGGGAAGTCTTTTAGGACCGAGATGAGAAAACATTTCTTTACACAGAGAGTGGTGAGCCTGTGGAATTCTTTCCCACAGAAGGTAGTTGAGGCCAGTTCATTGGCTATATTTAAGAGGGAGTTAGATGTGGCCCTTGTGGCTAAAGGGATCAGGGGGTATGGAGAGAAGGCAGGTACAGGTTACTGAGCTGGATGATCAGCCATGATCATATTGAATGGCGGTGCAGGCTCGAAGGGCCGAATGGCCTACTCCTGCACCTATTTTCTATGTCTATGTTTCTATGACTGACTCGATCCGAGATAGAGCTCTAGAGCCTAGTGGAATCAATGGATATGGGGAGAAGGCCGACACAGGTTACTGATTGTGGATGATCAGCCATGATCACAATGAATGGCGGTGCTGGCTCAAAGGGCCAAAAGACCTCCTCCTGCACCTATTTTCTATGTTTTAACCTATCTATCCATGCCTCCCATAATTCATAGATTTTAGGTACTGGCAATGATCCTATTGGTTACAGACCCCCAGTAAGAAAAACACCCCATCTCCACTGCTATCTGTCTTCTCTGACCAAGACACTTTTGGATTCACTTTACTAACTCGTCATGAATCCTATGTGACTAAATCTTGTGGATCAGCCTACCAGGGAGGACCTTGTTAAATGGGAATTCCATCCTAACTCCATCGTCTGTCTTTAATCCACCCTCTGTCCAACAATCATCTACTGGCCCTTTCCTCCCTCCCTTTCATACTGGGTGTCTTCCCTTTCCATTCTCAGTCATGATGTAATGTCTTATCCCAAAACAACATAAATTATTTCCCTGCCCGGGATGGTGCTCAACCTGCTATGCTTCTCCAGCAGATTCTTCGTGGACTCATTTTAGAGAACATTCATTCAATCATCTTTGTTACTTTAAATTTCATCTTTGTCCCCTGCACAAAGCCTTGGTGACTATTGTTAATCAGTTTATGCCTAACTAAATCTAGTCCCTCAGAATCTTCAATACTTTTCCTACCTCTGATGTATGTCTCACCGGTATATTTTTCTGGTTTGTCTCTTTTTTTTATAACAAAGGAACAACATTAACTGTTCTCCAAAGATAAACACAAAAAGCTGGAGTAACTTAGCGGGTCAGGCAATATCTCTGGAGAAAAGGATGACCTTTCTGGTCGAGACCCTTCAGATTGAGAGTCGAGAGAGGGAACTGAGAGATAAGAAAAGGTACATAGATCAAATTAATAAAAGATATGCAAAAAGGCAGATCAAAGCCAGCAATGATGATCAAGGAAAAGTAAAGCCCACAATGGTCCATTGTTGGCTGTGGGGAAGGTGATAAGTAATATTAACAGTGAAACTCAGCAGGGCGACAGTGAAACTAGTACAACAACTAGGGCGGGGGAGGGACGGAGAGAGAGAGGGGATGCAAGGGTTACTTGAAGTTGGAGAAATACATATTCATACAGTTATCCAGCACCTTGCCTATGACTAAAGAAGTTCCAAGATCTGTAGAGGCAGAAATCTAACAAATCTTTAGATTATATATGCTAGTCTCTGAAGGAAGGGGGAAATAAAGAATAGAAAATGTGTTTTTAAATTGGGCTTAGCACAGTGTTTAGTTTGGTAAACAGAACTATGCACATTGGTTTGCAGCAGTCACTAATGCCAGTTGTACATTCAGAATACAAACTTAACAGAGACCTGTAAAAAAATCTGTTTTTAAGAAAATGACCTGTGTATCAGCTATTTTTCATCTCCCGCCACCCATCAGGCAAAAGGTATAGAAGTGTGAAAACGCGCACCTCCAGATTCAGGGACAGTTTCTTTCCAGCTGTTATCATGGAACTGTATCACAACCAGAGAGCAGTGCTAGTTGGTGCATACCTCATTGGTGACCCTCGGACTATTCTTGGTCAGACTTTGCTGGCTTTACCTTGCACTAAACGTTATTCCCTTATGTATCTAAAATTATATACCCACATCAATTTGCATACAGGGCAAATAGATCCACAGAGGACGCCATCTCTCTGGCTCTTCACACTGTCCTGACTCACCTAGAGAGACAGGGCACGTACGTGAGGATGCTATTCATAGACTATAGCTCCGCCTTCAACACGGTCATCCCCACCAAGCTCATCACCAAACTCCACCAGCTAGGCCTCAGCTCGTCATTATGTGACTGGATCCTGGACTTCCTGCTGGAACGACCGCAGGCAGTGAGAATGGGCCCGCACCTGTCCTCCACTATCATCCTGAGTACCGGCACACCACAGGGCTGTGTTCTGAGCCCCATGCTCTACTTCCTCTTCACACACGACTGTGTTCCTGCATTCGACACCAACACCAACACCATTGTCAAGTTTGCAGACGACACAACGGTGATCGGGCTTATCACCAACGGGGATGAAACAAACTATAGAGCGGAGGTGCAGAACCTGGCGGACTGGTGCGCGGATAACAACCTGTCCCTAAATACCACCAAGACCAAGGAGCTGATCATCAACTTCCGTAGGTCACATAACGGGGAATATGCCCCGATCTCTATCAACGGGGACAGTGTGGAGAGAGTGTCCAGCTTCAAGTTTCTGGGCACTCACATTTCGGAGGACCTAACATGGTCCAATAACACTGCTGCACTGGTCAAGAAGGCACAGCAAAGACTGTTCTACCTAAGAACACTGAAAAAGTCTGGTCTACCCCAACAGCTGCTGACGACCTTCTACCGCTGCACCATAGAGAGCATCCTAACGCATGGCATCCCTGTGTGGTACCTCAGCTGCACGGAGGCAGAAAGGAAAGCTCTACAGCGGGTAGTCCAACTAGCTCAGAGGGCCATCGGAACACAGCTACCAGACTTGGAGGGCATCTACAACACACGATGCCTCAGAAAAGCCACCAGCATCCACAAAGACTCTTCACACCCCTGCCACAGTCTGTTCGAACTCCTTCCATCGGGCAGACGATACAAGGCCTTCTACGCCCGCACCTCCAGACTCAGGAACAGCTTCATCCCCAGGGCCATAGCTGCTATGAACCGGTCCTGCTGAGCCGGATGGTCACAACGCATAGATCAACTTGCACTTTATCCTGTCTAAAACTGTTACAATTGTTTCGTTGGGCTGCTGTTGTCTAAATTAATTAAATTATTGCATCGTATGGGAGGTGCATTCCCAATCTCGTTGTACCCCTGGGTACAATGACAATAAAGATATATTGTATTGTATTGTACAGTAATGGCTCAATTGTAGTCATGTATTGTCTTTCCGCTGACTGGATAGCACGCACGGTACACGTGACAATAAACTAAACTGAAACTGAAATTATTTGCGCTTTCCCCTTAACTAAAACTATTTGTGTTTTCCCCTTGAATAATCCATTTAACAATAACTGCTTTACCATGATTGTTATTAAATATTAAATTAACAATAAATATAGGCCAGCCTTTTAATACTTTATTTCTTCTATTTCTGAACTGTTTAGCTTTGTCTGATTTTCTTTCAACAGCAGCATGCTACAAGAATATGATAAGCAAACCTTGGCCTCCAGTTAGACCAATATTCAAAAGCATCCACACTTTGCTAAGCTTTTTGTATCCTTGAGCAAATGATTAAATCAGACTCTTAAGGTATTATATCCAGGATATCTTGTATTGCCCATTTGTTTAAAATTGTAACTATAAATTAATCTAAATGTACTAATATTTTTGCCGGACACTAAACTATCAGCTAATCAAGAAAGAGTCATATCCATACTTCTTAAGGCTCCTACTTTGGCTCAGTGGTGGAGCTCTTGTTACTGCCAGAAAGTTTCTGTTCAATCACCCTTTGATCTTGCACATCTACATAAGTGCAGTTACAAGTTAATTATTTCTAAAATGTTATGGGATATTAGTTAAGCTATTGTATAAATGAAATGTCCAGATTGATACTTCAGTACAGTTTTGCATCCAAATTGTAAACTTGTCATTTCTAAACATAATTCCTACAGCAAAACTATTGCATCTCTTTTGCAAGTCACATGAAATAAAATCCTGGAATTGAAATCTAGGTGACTTGCAGGAATAGAAATTCTCTTGTCATGTATTAACAACTGAACCAGTACCACTAAAATCATAATTATCTGAAATGTTATCCATGTAGTCAATATAAACTCTGTATTCAATTTCTGAGTTCAGGTGAGGGGAGCTGCAATAAATATTCTACTTTTTAAAAAAAATTGGCAAGCTGCCTTCTTTAAACCCTGATGAAATTTAAATAATGCTGCTAAAAATCCTGTAAAATCTAACCAGGCACGATTTTCCACCCTCTCAGTACTAGTGTTGTCATCTCTTACTTGAGCTGAGGTGAGTGTCATGTTGGAACCAGAGTTAAATTGGATATTCTGCCTTGCATTGCTATATTGACGATTCAACCCAGCTCCACTGCAATGCGATCATCATCCACACTTTGGCTTAGCCACCATATCATATCATATATATACAGCCGGAAACAGGCCTTTTCGACCCTCCAAGTCCGTGCCGCCCAGTGATCCCTGCACATTAACACTATCCTATACCCACTAGGGACAATTTTTACATTTACCCAGCCAATTAACCTACATACCTGTACGTCTTTGGAGTGTGGGAGGAAACCGAAGATCTCGGAGAAAACCCACGCAGGTCACGGGGAGAACGTACAAACTCCTTACAGTGCAGCAACCGTAGTCAGGATCGAACCTGAGTCTCCGGCGCTGCATTCGCTGTAAAGCAGCAACTCTACCGCTGCGCTACCGTGCCGCCCATCACACTGAGATCATAGAATATAGAGCAATGCAGTACAGCAACAGGTCTGTTGGCACACAATGTCCTGGCTGAACACGTGCCTAATCAAGCTAATCCCTTCTGCCTGCGTATGATCCATATCTCTTCATTTCCTGCGTATTCATGTGCCTTTCTAAAAGTCTCTTGAAAGCCATTATCTTATGGTCTTCCACCATGGCCTCTAACAATGTGTTCCAGGCACATACAGCTCCTGTTTATAAAATAAATTGCCTATTTTTTTTAAATGTTCCTTGCCTTAAAGCTATGCCCTCTAGTATTTGACATTTCTACCTAGGGATGGGCTTGGGGGGGGGGGGGGGGGGGAGATTCTGTCTACATTGTCCATGCATCTCATAGTTTTATAAACTTCTGTCAGGTCTCCCCTCAGGCTCCGACGCACCAGAGAAAAAGTGCAAGTTTGTCCAATCTCTTCGTATAAATAATATCCTCTAATCCAGACAGCATCCTCGTAAAACTCTTCTGCACCCGTCCAAATCTCTCCTGTAATGTGGTGATTGGAATGGGATGCAATACTCCAAATGCGATATAACCAAAGCAACTGCAGCATTACTTCCTGACTCTCATACTCAATCTACAAGCTAATGAAGGCAACCATACCATAGACCTTCCATCTACTTGTGTTGCTAGTTTAAGGTCTCTCTGTACATTTAGGATGCAACCTTTAAGAATCTTGCCATTGACTGTATAATTTCTGTTTGCATTTGATCTCTCAAAGTGGAACAACTCACACTTGCCCCGAATAAACTCTATCTGCCATTTCTCCACCCATATCTGTAACTGATCTATATCCTGCAGTATCCTTTGACAGCCTTCACTGTCTCCAATGTCTGCTTGCTGAGTTGCTGTTCTGGCTCCCACCCGTCTGACTGGCTGTTTTCCCGTGAGCGAAGGAGGCTCGATCCTTCCTGTACCTTTGTGTATAAAACTGAGAGGCATAAATAAGGTGAATGGTCATACTCTTCCCCCGTCCCCCTGTGCAGAGTCTAAAATTAGGGAGCAAAGATTTAAAGTGAGAGGGAAATCATTTCAAGGAGACCTTTCACACACTGTAGTGAGTAGATAGAACGAGCTTCCAGAGGAAGCAGTCGAAAGAGGTACAATTAGAATCTTTAAAATCCATTTTGGCTGGTACATGGATAGGAAAGGTTTGGAAGGATATGGACAAATGGTGTTGGAAGGAACTGCAGATGCTGGTTTACACCAAAGATAGTCACCTATTCCTTCTTTCCACAGATGCTGCCTGTCTTGTTGAGTTACTTCAGCATTTTGTGTCTACCTTCGATTTAACCCAGCATCTGCAGTTATTTCCTGCACATCTGTGCTGTTTAACTCTGACTTCACTTTTTACTTCCCTTTCTGACTTCTGATTTGTCCTTTGAAACTGAATTTATCCAAAGCTTTTCTCCCAGCATTGTGACTACTAGCGTTGCTCTTCCCCGGTATGGATTTAGTTTAGTTTCAGTTTTTAGAGATACAGTGTGGAAACTCGCTCTTCGGCGCTCGGAGTCTGCACCGACCAGCATCCCCTCAAACTAGCACTATCTGACAACACACACTAGGGACAATGTATACTTATACCAAGCCAATTAAACCTATACTTCTTTGGAGTGGGAGGAATCCGAAGATCTTGGAGAAAAGTCATGCGGAGTACAAACTCCGTATTGACGGCACCCGTAGTCGGGATCGAACCCGGGTCTCAAGCTCTGCAAGGCAGCAACTCTACCGCTGTGCCACCGTACCGCCCTAATGCTGTAATCCCCTGTTGCTGCAGCCAGCAATATTTCTCTGGAACCCCTTCTCACACAATTGGCTAGTCTCATTTTTCCTTTAAATTTGTATTCTTGGATATTTTCCGCTTCCCCATTCCCCCCCAAGACCATGTCATCTACATATTGCAGCAATACTGCAATCACTTCCTCGTATCATACGCATCTCGGGCTTCCATCTCAAAACATTTGTCAATTTGCATTTATTACCCCCAGTTGTGAAATAACCAGTTAATCTTTGTATGGGTGCAGCCTGATAAAGTTCTTGTATATCTGGTCTTCATTTAACTTTTGATGTTTTTTTATATACTTCTCATAGTAAGCTCATAAAAGAGTCACTTTAATAGAAAAGTTGTTCCATTGCCTTTACAGAGTATTACGTGAGTTGTATTAATGATTGCATAATTTTTGTGGATCTTGTGTATGTCATTATCATGTTATATTTCTTTTTGGATGGATTGGCTCGTCTTAATGAATTAGGGATGCATGGCTTTGGGTCTGAAGTGGATTTCTTGGGACTTGCATACAGTTTCAAATTATCAAAACACACAGCATCCACCACATGTATATGAATCAAAATTCTAATTGAGGAATGCAAATGTAGTTGTGTGAAAGGTTGACGGCAGGTGGGAGAACATGAGAGAAGCAAAAAACAGCTAAATGGATGGATTTTTTGCAAGCTGAACACCTTCCATTATTTATGCAAAAAATTGAAATGTATAAACAAATGAATTGTGATTATTAATAGTGCACATTAATATTGCCTCTCCTCGTTTGTAATCTTGCCCACATATCTACTGTGACTTCCCTTCCGAGTTATCTCTGGATTACTAACGTCTCCAGCCCTCCAGTTGAGAGGTCAATGAAGCATTGGATCAACTTTTATATCTATGCCGATGATGCCAAACTTGTCTTTTTTACATATTCAATTTTCACTACTCTGTCTAGTAGCTAGTTTTAAATTAAAGTTGCCATTTTAGTCCTTAAGTTGACTGAGCAGTGCATAACCTCTTATGTTTGATGCAGAGAGGGTTTATAAGTCCGTGCAGGATTTATCATTGTCTGCCTATTTTCATCGTGTTTGGTCTCTGCTCTCGGTGTCAGCCTTGAAGGTTTCATCAGCATCGTCTTCGTTCCTAATTCTTTTCATGTTACAAAAATAAGTTCCTGATCACTCAGAATTACTTCTGGTATCTTATCCTGATGAGTTTATACTCTACACTTGATGATCAAGCTTCAGGGAACCTGTCCATCCACACCAAAATTAATGTAAAAGTCTTTACCTTGATACTTCCTCACGATCAGAACAAAATCCTACTTGTTGGATTATTGCAAATCACTCTTCTTAATTTTTCTTTGTTTCTTCTCACCATCTTGATATTGTCCTCCGCTTTACTCTTGTTCCCCCATCAGCCCCTTGCACATTCCTCTTCTGCACAGCAGTCATGGATATTTTACTTGGTTGCAAGTTCATGCAGTTGTGAATTATTTTAACTATTTCTTTAGACTACAGTTTCAACTAGATTATGCAACTATTTTCTCTAGTTCACGCTAAAGGGATACTTTATGAACTTGCGTAAACTGTTACCACTATGAAGGTGGTAAAAAAGATTTAGAATCTATTTGTGAAACTGATTCTTTATGAATAAAGATGTCATTTTCAATAAAATACTGAAGATATAAAAACTGACTATTACAGAAGATCAAATACTTGTGTGACAATTTGTAATAAATTGTATTAGTCCCACTCTCATGAGCTGTTCTTAATTTTTGGTTTATTTTAAAATCTGAATTATAACGCATCTAAGAGCCTGCTCCTGATTGGGTAGAAATATAAATATTCTAACAAATGCGAAATCAGTGGGGCTAAGAAAGGCTGAAGATGTAAATTGGACCCTTTTGCTGCTAATATTCTAATGATACAGTCCATAACCTGCCATCATTCTTGGATGAGGATATTTTAAATGCCCCACAGAAAAATTCTAGTATCAACTCTTCCATATAGGAGAATGATGCAAAGTGGGTATCTGCATCCAGATACTTAGGGTCATTTGTCTAGGGTTGTTCTTATGTACCTTTTCATCTTGGGGGGGAGGGGGTGAGGTCTGGTTGCCTCCCTTCCCCTTCCGTTACTATATGTTAAATGGAAGGTAGTATAGCCACTCTTGTAAAATGGAGTTGGATAATGAGATGAAAAGAACCATGAAGATTAAAATAATTAAATGAGAGTGATGATCATGTGTAAATTTCAAATTTTGTGATGGCATTTCTCTCCCAAGTTTACTGATTTTTATATATCTGTGTGTGTATATTTACAGGTAAGACAGGCGACCAATCAGATTGTTATGAACTGTGCAGATATAGACATCATCACAGCGTCATTTGTTCCAGAAGGTGGTCAAGGTAAGATTGCAGTTTAGTTTCAACCATTGCTCCACTTTAATTTATGTGGAATATGCTGCTAATCACTGATATTAATCTATGCATTTTAAATATAGATGGTCGCCTCTTTTTTAAAATCTGAATAAACTTTGCTATTTAGGGTCAGGGTGCTGTTCTACTTAGTATCTTTGAAATTGTCCTCTTCCAATGCTTAATGAATTGTTAAATGCAGAGGTTGATATCCTTTTATCATTTAACTAGTCAGTGCATAAATGGTGCCATGCACACATCGTAAATATTGCAGTTTAACTTTCATTGCCAAACTTTTAATCTGCTTAAACTCTATTTCACTTTGGGGGAACATTTGTTTCCTGAAACTGACCATTCATGCAAAGTAATGTGGATTAGAGGTCCCTAGATGCACTGTGGATCCTTTCAAATGTATAGGGAATAACTTGTGTTTTAGTACTCCTGATTAATCTGATCATGACAAAGGAGAAGACTTTGAAAACTGTGAATTAGGTTTGTTCAGGAGTAGATTATAGAAAACAGATCTGACTGGTTTATAACATAAATTCTGTCTCCATCCACAATGAATGGATCTCTGGGAGCTGATTGTGGAATTTCCCACTGGCTGTACCCTGCCCCTCTGAAAAAATAAGGTGCATTCCTCTTGTCAATCACTCTCACAGACTCTTCAATTCTAGAATTCTCTAGTATCTCTAAAAAATAAAATAATTTAAAAAAATAAATAAATTCATATGGATCCTGAAGTGAACAATTAACTTTATTTAAATCAAAGAATTCCACTTCTGCAACATATGTTTTCATCCCTGCTGAAATCATCGTGTCAGTTTTACAAACTGCACACAGTGATTGTTTAGGACAGGCTTCCTGATCCCCATTAGCATTGGCTTCTTGTCCATTAATACTTGAAACATAGGTTTATGTGTACATCCTTCCGTGGCTGTATATGACCCATTTTCTGTAAATCTTACCATCCACAAGACTGAAGTCTTCCAACCCTGGCCTCTTGTTCATCTACCATCCCTTTGACTTACTGTTAGTGGCTGTACTCTCAGCCTTGGGCAGTGATGTTTCTGGCAACAAATTGAAGGATTAATACATAAATGATTATTAAACTTTTGGGACCAGTCAGATAATTTACATTGCTAATTTAATTTCTGGTTTTATGCATTTGCACTTTTGTAAAAGCAACACTATGATAGTACGATTTGAATTTAACTTTTCGGTGAGAAGAAATATTTTGTAAATGTTTTAAAATGTGTGCATCAAATAAATTTGTGCTTCTGTTTCAGTTATATTTGTCACATTTGTAGATATGATAGGAAGTAACAGGAATATGTGAAGCAGATTAAAAAGATTAAAGTTAATTCCAGTTTGTGATAAAACATTCGGAAAAGAAGGTCAAATCTGACACACACAAATTTTGGGATTTATTTTACATTGATAAAGAAAGTGGAAAAAAATAGTGGTTATAGTTGAAGTTGCAATAGTGTTCTGTTTTCCTTGGGTAAACATCTGTATCTGACAGACCCTCCAGATTTTTGCAGTTCAGGCTATTATTTTATCATTATATTGGCCACATACCTATGGTATCAGACCCTCAGCTTTAGAATTATACATATTTTATCTATAGTTTTGTGTGACATTTTGTTAGATAATGTTATGGTTCCAGACAAAGAGGCTCTGTATTTTTGGCTGCTTTAAATGCTGTAAATTTATGGGGAACAATAGGTGTCTTTGACATAAGATGTGAACATTTATTGCCACAGCTACATTATGATTGCTAAATGTCTATTAGTAACTTTTCATCTATAGAATAGGAGTCAGAATGAAATCCAAGGTGTGGTCTTATTGAGCCACTAAGAGTGCCATTCAGTTCACCATGGTGTCCCTCGGTTAATTTGGGGAAGTTGAAAGGTTCTGCTTCATTCTCCAGCAAAACGTGTGTGTTTGGTTATTTTGTTGAGAGCATGTATTTTGTTGTGCAGTAATGATCCTCACACTTATAGCTTGACAGTGTTCCTTGTTAGACTGTTCCATGAATGGTAATAACTCATTGAAATATAATGTTCCCGAACTATGATGATAAGCCATGTCATAATTGAAAAATAATTGACTATGGTTAATCTGATTGTGCCTGCCCTTGGCCCTTTCGACATGCATTTGTTTTGTAATTAAGATCTATGATATGGAGGCAAAACATTTGGCGTGTTTATCCTATTGCCTGTAAAACTGCCCTGGACAATATTTACAGTCTGACTTCACAATGTAACTTCTGTTATCTGTAATTGCCAAACATATCTTTCTATCACTTTACCGTATAATCAATGCAGGGGATCAGCACTAGTTCAATGATTGCAAGAGGGCATGTGGGCATAAGAGCACCATCAGACTAAAAGTGATAGTACAACCAGGAAATGCTGCACACAGGATTACATGTGTGCTGAACAAGCAAAGTAGTATGTTGTAGAAAGCGCTAAGCACAATGTATCAGATCAAAGAGCTGCAATCCTGCCACATTTAATCATGAACAATTAAATAGTTAACGGGAGGAAGAGTCTCCAAGAAGAACCCCATTCTCAACAGTGGCTGGATGGGGCATGCAAACACACATGTTGAGGCTTGAAGCATTAGTAACGATGTTCAACAAGCATTGCCAGGTTTGAACCACTGAGATCCAGACCAAACATCTGAATGCCAGAGGCAAAAAAAGATGTTATTGACTTTCAAGTAAAAGCAGTATTTGATAGTGGTGTCATAGAGCCCTGGTAAAACAAAAATCAATGCATTTTAATGGGAATGAACTCCAGTGATTGGCATCGCAGCCTTGTACAAAATAGTAGAGTTGTAGTTGTTGGGAGTCCAGCCTCTGGTAGTTCCACAGGGCAGTGAGCCAGATTGGAACGGAAGATTTTTGCAGATTATACAATGTACAATTTTATTCACAACTCTTCATCAAAGTAGCCGCTTTGTGCCTGCATGCAGCAAGACCAGGATAGCCTTCAGGCCTATGCTGCTGTATGTTATGTGAAATTGGTGTAGGACTGTAGCTGTTCCAATTGACACAATAATATTTAAAGATTAGAAATGTGCAATAAATACTGGGATGCCATCAATGTCCATTTCCCAAGAATTTTAAAACCATGCTCTAAAGGACGCCAAAGAAATGTTTGTAGCTTGTGCAATAAGGTTAGTTCCAAGTTTTGCTATTATTGTGCATTCCAGCTGAACATAAATAAACACTTTTTGTATCTATTTCATTTTAGAAATAAATGCAACAGGGTTCAATTATCAGAATGAAGATGAGAAGGTGACACTGTCATTTCCGAGCGCGCTACAGAAAGGTAATTCTAGATCATGGAAAGTAAAAGGATATTCTCATATTTTGTTCCAGCTCATTTCTGTTGTTTAGCTTTTAAGACCTTTTAAGTTTCAATTTTACACTTGTGTCTCTGCCAGTTTATTTATGTTTAGTGACAGAAACACTGACTTGCCAATGTTTGTCATGTGGCTGTAGCATATTTCCCAAATGTACATAGTCAGCCTATGATTCCCATGCATAGATGACCTCGATGGATGAAATGGATGCCACAAATGCATTCGTTTCTACTTGGACATTGTTCCATTGTGTGAAATCCATCCTTCAAAGTTAGAGCTGAACCTAAAATGATTTCAGGGTCATTGCATCCATTTCTGTGTGGGTGCTCGTTTCTTGTGTTTATCACTGTATAGAGAAGAACTACTTGCTTGCTCTTTAAAAAGTGAGGCATTCCATAACCTAATAGTTGATTATTACACTGAGTATTTCATTATCAAGATAATTGCATTTTATCAGATCAGTAATAGAGAAATTGTTATTTTAAACAAAAGCAAAACGTTTGATCTACTTAACCGGTTTAGCATTGATAACTGTTGCTAAATTATTTTGAAACAAATTTGTTGACTACTGGACAATTGGTGAATCTCAGTTGGAAAAGCAGGTTGTTGGTAGTTAGGTGCTTGTGACATCTTTGTTATATGCCGCAGCATGGAATGCATCATGGATCTATAAAACTTGAATAGCCTGGGTGATGCATCAAATGTGTGAAAACAAGAAGGGACTTGGCACAGATGGTTTTGGGATTGGAAAGGACAACCATCCCAGGGCCCACCTTGATAGAAGTTAACGGCTTGAATATTGATCAATAAAGGGAGGAAGCGTTTCTTTAAGGAGATTTGAGAAGAAGGGTCTCGACCCGAAACGTCACCCATTCCTTCTCTCCTGAGATGCTGCCTGACCTGCTGAGTTATTCCAGCATTTTGTGTCTGCCTTTGAAGAAGATAGTTTGTTAAAAAGGATAAAATTGTAATATGAAAATCCTTAATGCTGAATTTATGGTGCAAATGTATAGCAGGTCAGTGTTTGAGGGGCTGCTAGTTGTGTCCATTATAACTTGGAAACCAGGGATAAGAAGAAAATTTCAGTTATTAACATTTTTTTTATTCAATGGTTGCTTATAAGAACATAAGAAATAACAGGAATAGGCTGTTCAATGTCTTATACCATTCAGTAAGATCATGGCTGATCTTTCACATCAGAACAACTTTCTTCTATTTGTGCCATATCCCCTCACTCCGTCCATTTACTGTATTTACTGACCACCTTGAATTTGCTCCGCAGCTGAGCTTTTAAAGCTCTTGGGTAATGAATTCCAATGATTCACGATACTCAGTATAAAAAGTTTTCTTGTCTCAATATTGAATGTCCAACCCCTTTTGTAATACCGCCTGCCCAGCATATAGAATACTGGCAATGATGTCGCCCTTATCTGAAAATAGCTTAAGACTATCACCTTCTAGATTTATATAATTTACGTGCTTCTTGTGTTTTGGAAAACCGTTTGTGCTGGAATCTTGTCAGATACTTCTGTGTGTGTGTGGGGCTGGATAGTAAAGGCCAAGAAGGAACATGCTTAAACTAGAAGGGAAAGAATCCCGATGAAAGAATAGGAAGTTATATTGATTAACAATTTAGTGGAATGCTACTGTCCTCTGAATATGTATGTCAATACAATAAATTATTAAATAGAGATTGTATAATGCACTGTATTAATAATCAGTACTTTGATCCTGCTTTAAATTTGGCTCATATCAATAAAATGATGTGAACATGCCTTCCTTTTGGCTGCCGTTGGGTTGTCATTTTCCGCATGGTAATTGTAGCTTCACAAGTATCCAGATTTGTAGCGGAAGAAGCCTGCAAGGGAAATACTCGTGTGGAAGACGAGTGTCATTTCACAACTGTCATTTATAATTACAAAAATAATAACCAATAAAATGTTTACTACCCAAGCACTTCCCGAGATGTCCCCTGGGTGTAATAAACGTAGTCAGTTATGGGTTTATCGTGCAACCATGACAATCTTCTTGGTCCTCCACTTTTATGGTCTGAAGCGTGTTCCTGTTCGTATGGTATTCATTATAAGATTACATTTTACCAGGTAATGGCACTTTGAAGATTGATTTTGTTGGAGAACTCAACGATAAAATGAAGGGATTTTACAGAAGCAAATACACAACACCGTCAGGAGAAACCCACTTTGCTGCTGTTTCTCAATTCGAGGTTAGATAACATAATTCTAATGTCATGTAATGTCTTTTTTGTCACCTTTCCGATCTATATTGTGTGACAATCCAGGAACAAGTTTGAGAATGATGAATTTTTGAATTTTTGGTGTGGAGGAAATGCTCCAAATATTGTCTACATTTTGTCACATGTCTGAAATTGTTAACCATATTAAATGTTTCCTTTGGGTAGATGCTCATCAATGTCTGGACTTTATGCAATCTTTAACTATTTGGATATGTTTCTTTAAATTTGCTTAACTTCAAAATTTTATTTTAAAATATATATCTTTCTTAGTAAAGCAATATTTTTTCTTTTTACTGATCAATGTAATTACATCACAGTATAAAAATGCATAAATGATTAATAATGGAGAAGTGAATTTCAATGAGATGAGCCCAGATACATGGTCAGATGCAGGAAAGGTTAAAAGCGATGCAAGTCAAATGGCGGCAAATAGGACAAACTTAGGTGGACATCATGGGCAGCTTGGACCAGTTAGGCCTTAGGGCCAGGTTCCATGCTCTGATTCTATGACTGAAACCAAAGCATGGCAGGCAAAAGTGTATTTGAACCAGGGGAGGTCTTTAAAGTAGAGAGGGTTTAGTATCGTCTCAGTATGTTTCCATGAGGGAAACATATAGGGAAATTAAAAATGGGGATCCATGGATGACCATTAGAGAGTAGAGTAAAAAGAAGAATGTGACAAATGTCAGGTTGTTAACACAAGTGTGAACCAGGTTGATTACAGAAAGATCAGGGAGGAAGTGAAAAAGGAGGTAAGAGAACATGAGAAAAGATTCCTGAAATATTACGTAAACAGGGCAAGAGTTTAGAGAAATGGAATCTTTCAAAAACCAAAAGAAAAAGTTACTCATGGAAGTCTAATGTGTAGTTCAAATGATAGTTCTACTCAATAACCAAAGTCTAGTCTCTTTTTGCTCTAGTTTATTTTCACACCAATGTTTAAATCGTAATGTTGTATCCTTATTGTTTTGATGTGGTTATGCTTTATTTTTAATTGTTAACTGTATGTTTGTGTTGTCATTTGTGAGTGGAGCACCAAGGCACATTCCTTGTATATGCATACTTGGCCAATAAACTTATTCATTCATTCATTCATTCATTCAAAAATCATAGTAATAAAGGCAAGCTGCAACTAAATTGGAAAAAGTTAAATGTTATATCTTCATTCTAAAAGGGTATAAGAGTTTACTTGTATGTCCCTCTATTACATCTTTTTGCAACCAACTCATTTCTGTTTATGAACGGTTAATCGTTTGATAGAGGGACATAGAAGGAAACTGTTCCCATTGGGGGAAAAGTTGAGACGTGGGGGACAAAGGTGATTGGTAAAAAGAACTAAAAATGGCATGAAGAAAACAATTATCAAAGCAAATGGTTAGGGTCCAGAATACTGGACAGTGCTGAAGACACATTCAACTGTCGTGTTCAATTGGGAGATGAATAAATAACTGGAAAATGGGAAGTGGGAGGTTGTGTCTTACTAACTTGATCGATTTTAGTTTTTGTTTTGCGGAGGCAACAAAGGTGATTAATAAGGGCAGGGCATTAGATGTTGTCTACATGGATTTTACCAAGGCATTTGACCCAGAAAAATAAGGTGTGCAGGATTAACAGTGACTTGGTCATATGGTTTACTGATCAAACACACAGGGTTATGGTGAAATGGCAAAATTCGGGAAGGTCGGTGTGTGACCAATGGAGTTTCACAGGGTTCTGGCTGGGATCTCTATTGTTTGCGATACACACAGTATAAATGACTTGGACTCGAGCATAGACAGATTGGTTAGTAAGTTTGCAGATGATGCCAAGATTGCTGCGGACACAGAGGAAGGCTGTCACATTATACAGCAGGATATAGATCGGCTACAGAAATGGAGGGAGAAAAGGCCAATGGAGTTTAATCTATATTTACACCTTCCATAAAATAATGTGATGTGTTGAATTTAGCTTTCTTTCTCTCTAACTCCATTCTCACGTAACCCTTTTGTTTTCTTGCTACTCCTGGTCTTTTTCCTTAACCCTCCCTTTATTCTTTCCAGCCAACAGATGCAAGGAGAGCATTTCCATGTTGGGATGAACCTTCCATTAAAGCAACGTTTGACATCACACTCATTGTTCCAAAGGACAAAATTGCCTTATCAAACATGGTAAGTACTACTAGAAGAAACAAAGACCTGCAGATGCTGGTATATACCAAAGGTTGACTCAAAGTGCTGGAGTAACTCAGTGGGTCAGGTAGCATTTCTGGAGAAAAAGGACAGGTTTTAGTTTACTGTCATGGGTCCCGATCCGAAATATCAGCTATCCTTTTCCTCCAGAGATGTTGCCTGCCCTGCTGTTACTCCAGCACTTTGTGTCTATCTGTGGTAAGTACTACTGTTTGCTTCATGTGTGTCTCTCTCATGAGCCTAGTGACAAGTGGTAGAAGAGAAGTGCCAACTGGTTTTACTTAATAAATTAGAAATAGAAATAAAATATTGAAATCAGTTGGACTATAAGAAATGGGGCATCACAGTGGCGCAGTGGTAAAGTTGCTGCCTTGCAGCACTGGAGACCCAGGTTCCATCCTGACTACGGGTGCTATCTGTATGGAGTTTGTACGTTCTCTCTCTAACCGCGTGGGTTTTCTTGGGGTGCTCCGGTTTCCTCCCACACTCCAAAGACGTACAAGTCTGTAGGTTAATTAGCTTTTGTAAATTGTCCCCGTGTGTGGGATAGTGCTAGTGTTCGGGGCGATCACTGGTCGGTGTGGGCTCGGTGGTCCAAAGGGCCTACGTCCATGCTGTATCTCAAGTCTAAAGCAGAAGTCTAAATGAGAGAAGGAGCAAGTCAGTTGGCACCTCGAGCCTGCTCCACATTCAGTAAGATTGTGGCTGATCCAGTTTTGGGCTCAATCTACTTTCTTGTCCTCACCAGACCTCTTCATTCTTGTAGTTCAAATATGTTCGATGACTTTCTCTCCGAGGTAAAGAATTCCACTTGCAGCTCATTGAAGGAAAAATATCCTCCTCATATTTATTCTAAATGGACAACCTCTTATTCTGAAATTGTCCCATAGTTCCAGATACCCCAATAAAAGGAAAATGTTTTTCAGCATCCTATCAGTCTCTCTCGGAATCTTTTTAGGTTTCAATAAGATCACTCATTTTCGAAACCCCAATGAGTATAGATCCTACCTGCTCACCCTCTCCATATATCAATCACTTAATCCTAATAAACAAACTTACATTAAAATGCAAGATAAATTAAATTTCATATTTTCAGGTTGTGTCAATCTAATTACAAACATGTCAAGCAAAATTGACTATCAATGACTTGCTGTTATCCCCCATCTTGCTTAAATATTTTCCTTGTTGATTAAGGTCTTAAAATATACGTGGCAGTGGCAAGATTATATTTCCTTCTAGTGTCAAATGTGGGTATTCTTGTCAATGGCAGCAATTTATTTACCTTTCACATTGCTAGCATGGATTTCTCAGTCTTAGGAAACATCGGGGTGGTTGGTGGAAAAGGGTTTTGAAGCAGTCATCATTTTGGTCGCTATTTTAAATATAATATGCCAGGGATGCTTTTTGATTGCAGACAATTCTTAATTTTGTCTTGCAAAATTTGTTTTACAAACTGGCTTTGTTGTTCATAGCATTACCCATACGGGAAAGCCATCTGTGTGGCTTGAGGATAAATACTTTCATCAATTTAGTGGCGAGCTGATGTCTATATTAGAAATGGGATAAAGATTCAGTTCTTAGTTTTCTTTGTAGTTTTATGCATTTACTGCTGGTCAGCAGGAGAGGTCAAATGGGGATTATGTTAACCACTCTTCAGTAGAGTTTATTGTCATGCACAAGTATGATGAGATGCAGTACAATGAAAATCATGCGTGCAGCAGCATCACAGGCACACAGGCTCGGACATCACACAAAAACATAAACGATACATAAATTACACACATTCTACAAGATAAGGAGAAAATGTCTGTGCCAAAAACAAGACTGTTGTTGGATGTTAGAAAACAGGGAATCATTAGATCGATTTGGCATTCAACAAAAATGCAATTACTTCCAAAATATGTTTTTGTACATGGATAGTTTTTGAATTTATGATTATATATGAGCATATATGAAAAAAATGTGGGGACCCTGGCTGAGATATGGGGTGCATTGTCAGCCATGGGTGAGGCCCCAGAAGACTTGGAGGGCGGCTAATGTTGTACCTTTATTTAAGGGCTGCAAAGAAAAACGTGGGAGCTATAGAACAGTAAGCCTGACATCTGTGGTAGGTAAGTTACTGGAAGGGATTCTGAGGGATAAGATATACATGCATTTGTATAAACAGGTTGATTAGGGCTAGTCAGCATGGCTTTGTGCATGGGAGGTTGGATCTCACAAAATGTGATTTGAGTTTTTGAAGAAGTAACAAGAATCGGGTGTCAGAGGTTATGGGGAGAAGGCAGAGAATGGGGTTGGGAGGGAGAGACAGATCAGCCATGATTGAATGGCAGAGTAGACTTGATAGGCCGAATGGCCTAATTCCACTCCTATCACTGAAGAAGGTTAATGAGGGTGGAGCAGTAGACATTGTCTATTTAGGGCTTCAGCAAGGCCTTTCATAAAGTTTTGCCTGATAAGTGATTCAAAGATCGCCTGAATTGCAGGGAGAGAGAGCTATTTAGATGCAGAATTGACAATGATATGAAGCAGGGGGTGATGGTGGGTGTAGTTTTTCTGACTGCAGGCCTGTGTTTAGTGATGTGCCTTGGGCCCAATGTTATTATCTATATCAACAATTTTGGATGTGAATGTACAATGCATGATTAGTAAGTTTGCAGATGACACTAAAATAGGTAGTGAAGAAGATTATCAAGCATTACAGCGGGATCTTGATCAATTGAGCAAGTGAGGTGAGGAATGGCAAATTGAGTTTAATTCAGATAAATGTGAAGTGTTGCATTTTGCAGGTGTTGTGAGGTGTAACCAAAGTAGGACTTCCACAGTGAATGGTAAAGTCCTGGTGGGTGTTGTAGAACATGGGGACCTCGGAGAACAAGTATATAACTCCTTGAAAGTGGCATCACAGAAAACAGAATGGTGAAAAAGTATTTTGGCATTCTAGTCTTCCAAGGTATTGCATCTAGAAGTTGGGATGTTTATATTGCAGTTGTACAAGACATTGGTGATGCAACACTTGGAATATTCCGTTTTAGTCACCCATCTGTAGGAAAGATGCCACTAAACTGGAAAGAGTGCAGAAAAGATTCACATTGCCAAGATTCGAGGGACTGAGCTACTGGGGGAAGTTGGATAGGCTAGGACTTTATTCCCTGGAGCGTAGCAAACTGCAGGGTGAACATGAAGGCTTAGAGATGTATAAAATCACAGGAGCTTAGAGTCAATGCAGTCTTTTTCCCAAGGGAGGAGAATCAAGAACTAGATGGCATAAGTTTAAGGTGAGAACCTGAGGGGCAAATGTTTCACACACGGAGTACTGGGAAAATGGAATGAGCTACCAGAAGAACTGTTTGTGGCAGGTATAATAACATTTAAAGAACATTTGTACAGGTTTGGAAGGATATGGATCAAACATGGGCACATGGGACTTGTGTAGATGGCCATCTTGGTGGGCATAGATGAGTTTAGCAGAAGGTCTATTCCTGTGCTGTATGTTCCTGTGTCTCTGAATATTTTGTGATCAATGCCCGAGTGGTAAAATTTATGATTTGCTCCAGTCAAATAGCTTGTGCAACTTAAAGTGTACCTAAGTGGCCAAATTATCTACTTGATAA
This sequence comes from Rhinoraja longicauda, assembly GCF_053455715.1. Classification (NCBI taxonomy): domain Eukaryota; kingdom Metazoa; phylum Chordata; class Chondrichthyes; order Rajiformes; family Arhynchobatidae; genus Rhinoraja; species Rhinoraja longicauda. Next base: position 2,781,195 of record NC_135981.1, on the reverse strand, counting down.
GATTTCAACTCGTATTCGAAATAATCTGAGATCATCAGAAAAGGCTTTTCATTCTAGAAAGCTTAATATCAGTTGCACTACATACCTTGTCTAAAATTGGCAATCTTGGATATCTTTCCTTTTTCGGTTAATAAGCGCTCTTGCAAATTTAAGTTACATTTCTGAAATATGAGCCACTCGCCTCCCTGTGCAGTTCACTTTTCTTCATCATTCTCGGTACCTATTTGTTGCTAAATACTTGCAAGGGATGAAATGCCTTGTGAACTTGGGTGGAATGGTCAATGCAAATAGTTACGTAGAAAAGTTGAGTGTTACCTTTGTGAAGACTGTCAGGATGCTAGAATTTGCATTCTGAATTGAACCTTTGCTTCCACCATTACATTGTTGACTGTTGATGGTTAAACCAAAAATTGCATACCTATCAGCAAGTAGATTTAGGTTTATTATTACCATGTGTACCGAGGGACAATGAAAAGGTTTGTTTTGCAAGATACCAGTCAAATCAGTTAATATTCTACATAAATACAATCAAGCCAAACTCAAGAACAATGAATGTAGCAAAGGGAAAACTACAGAGTTCAGAATATAGTTCTCAGAACAACTGAAAATGATGCTAGAATTACAGGTAAAAAGAGATCTAACAGTAGGGCACTTTTTAATAAATTCTCCAAAGGGACTGGCATGGAAGAATCTCCACTGTAGCAACCACCACAAAAATATTACTTTACCTGGTAGACTTTGTTAACTCTAGCTTCAATCAAAACGGGAACTCTGTAAATCATCAAAGAAATTCTGCAGTTTTTCCATTAAGTCTGTTACAGCAGTGAAACTGTAAATATTTGTTAGAAATGAAGAATGTGTTTCTATCAGTAACCAAGACTCTCTTGACGGCCTGAAAAGCATGTTCCTTGCATCATAACTGCATCAATATTTTTAGTGTTTTTTTAGACACCAGTGCAGTAGAGGAGAGCTTTGAAACTCCATGTCATTAATGCCAAAGATCAGGATTGACCCCAGGTGCCTGATGCTTGTAGATTGTTTATCTCATTAGCAGCATGAGATGAACAACCTACATTTGTTGTAATGAAGCTTGCAGGATAGGAATATGCCACAATACTAAGGATACCATCTTTCAATAGCGCAATGGGGTCTTTGTCTTATCATGATGGAGGAGTTGGAGCTTTGGTTTTTCTAAACTAACGTCCACCATGTCCAATATTCACTCTAAATCCATGGATTTCTGACATGAGCAAGGTGGCTAACACTGATCAAAGCTTGATTGAAGGAAATGCAATTCTAAAGTCTGTACCATGTCAACTATTCAAAATGTATTCATGTGAAATGTAAGTAATATAAATGCTGACGCTATATTCAAGTAATCCTAATTTAGTTTCTAGTGGGATATGCTGAGTGGAAGGTTTATATTTTTCAACCACTGCCAGGGATTTTGCTAATTTAATTTAAACATTATTAATAATTTGGTAAAGAATTGTTTTATCACAATGCTCTTGAATCTTGAACACTTCCAGGTGGAGCGTCTTGTTGCATTGTGACTCCATTTTGCATCTTGTAACCTGTTTTTGCTTTTACCTTCGCTGTTACAGAATGTGACTGAACGTAACCCATATCCTGACGATGACGACCTAGTGGAAGTCAAGTTTGCCAAATCACCCATAATGTCCACATATTTAGTGGCGTTTGTGGTCGGTGAATACGATTTTGTGGAAGCCAAGTCATCCGATGGCATTCTCGTTCGTGTCTACACACCCATTGGAAAAGCGGAACAAGGAAAATTTGCGCTTGAGGTTGTTTTTGTTTTTGTATACTCGTGTGTGTTAGCCCTTAAATGGGGAGGCGGGAGTAATTGTCGTTTCTTGAATTCAAGTTGTCATAAATACAACCCGGTTCCCTAAATCGAGCTGAAAAAATATTTTAATGGCTCAGGAAGGAAGCTTAGAATAAATGGGTGGAGGCTGTGTGCTTCTGCCTCTCGATTATTTTACTGCTCTAATGTCGTTTGGATTCTCCATTTCAACACCTTGCTCCATATCCAACTCTATATCTGGCTTGAATTATAGATTATGAATTCCCAGCAGCATGAGGTACAGACCAAAGGTTGCAAACGCTTCATGCAGAGCAGCAAAGCAGAAGCACAACATGACTTGAGTTAACCTACGGTCATCATTGTAATGACAAGGGCAGGATTGGGAGTCGGTGGTCAGTTGCTTTTTACTTGGTGTTTAGTTTGGAAGTGCCAGAGGTGGAGTTGGGGAAAGACAAAATAATAGTCAACTGGAAGAATGGGGAGAGATTGCTAATAACCTATAATTGCATGATTTTAAATATATATATTTTTTAAAGGGAATGCTGTAGCGCTTGAAATTCAACAGGATATTGTGAAATTAATGTTTTAAGGTGAACTATCTTCACTATATTTGCCCTCATTTTGGTGTATCCACTAAACCTTTCTGAATGTGCATTTATGCACCGGCATCAAGCAAGAACTTGATTAGACAGGGTTGCTGTAGTCCCCGCTTGTACTTGCTGTTCAACCTTTCAAAAACTTGTTTGTTATGTGGATTCAATATTGAAGGATGGGTTTCTGGTCTTCATGTGTTAATATTCTAACAAATAGAGAGACGTTCAGGAAGAAAAAGAAGGGAATGGTGTGAAAGAATCGAAAGATTGATTATCAGATTCTTATCCAAATATTTCCTTGCTTAACACACATGTATTTTGAATCGTGTGCTACTCTCCTGTGCATAATCCAATTTGTAACCGTACTGTTTTTCTCCATATTAGCAGTGACATTATTCATCCTCCTGTAACTGTTGATTCATTGGAGCTAGGTTTCCAGGTAAAAAATAAAGGCTGTCTGAGGAAAACCTATGTCTAGAGTTACAGACTCAAAATAACCTTATGACTTAGATCATGGGATATATTCAACCATCACATTAGGTTTAAATGTAATTTTTAAAAAAACTATAAATATGGACATTAAGGCATTATTTCCCTGCAGACCCATCAGGAAGAAGGAATGTCTGGTCATAAGTTATTGTATTTCTTTCAAAGGAGGATAGCTTCCCTCCTTGAAGGTTGAGTTCGATGAATTCCCAATTCTTTATTTTTGCTGTAGTGAAACCTTAGAGTTATGGCCTTGCTTTCTCTTTGTGGAAATAAACTAGCTGAAGTTCTCGTTATTTCGCTTCATGTACAATGGTAATAAAAGTTTTTTGTTTTTTTTCTCTCTGCTAGGTTGCTGTCAAGACACTACCTTTTTATAGAGAATACTTCAATGTTCCGTATCCTCTACCAAAAATCGATTTAATAGCCATTGCAGACTTTGCAGCAGGTTGGTATCTTGAATTATTTGTTTATATCAGTTGCTGCATTCTGGATCAGTATTTTGAAGGAGTGTTTATAATGTTACTCGACTTATAATAGTGCATTTTTATACCAAGCTGATAGTCACCTCATCATTCTAATTGTATAACTGCCAAGTGATTTTAACTGCAAAATTCCAATAATCGAGTACATTTTTTAAATGTTGCTTATTTTTAAAATCCAAACGTTGTCTTGACAATTTCCTCTGCTTGTTATCCTTTCTCCCTCCCTCAGCATTACTCAGCTTGGTAACTTTCAACTATGCTAGTGATACTGTTGGTTACTGATAATTGATCTATGATTTACATGAATAAGACAGATTTAGAGAGAGATATGGGCCAAATGCAGGCAAGTGGGACTAGTGTAGATGGGACATGTTGGCCGGTGTGGGCAAGTTGTACACCATGTGTCTCTATGAAAACTAAGTTGACCATTTTTAATTTGCGATATCTGTCTGCTCCCTCCCTGAAACAATGCACACAAATTTGTAAAAGTGAAAATATTGTGCCCTCTTCACTCCCTTTTTGATAGCTTGTTTAGCTTGGGAGGTCCATTTGCTCTCGGTCTGATGCCAGAAATTGCAAGTGAGTTAGTAAGAAACAGAAGCAGAGTAGGACTTTAGAAACAACTTTAAAATTCAGTAAGACTGTAGGTGATCTACCTGATGCTTGAACCTTCACGTGTATAAATATACTGAAAATTAATGTGTGACTATTTTTTCACAGGTGCCATGGAAAATTGGGGTCTTGTAACGTACAGGTATTTAGGTTTATTTACTTTTATGTAATGCCATTAGTTTCCCTGAAGTGATATTTTGCCTATGATTTGCTGCTTGCTTCAACGCAAGATGGTTAGAACTGCCCTCAAAGTTAAGTTCAGAAAAAATCTAGATGAGGGAAAGCTTTCTTCAGATGAGAAAGAAAGCCTGATTCCAATTGACTTGCAATGAAGCCGTTATCTTGAGAAAGGAAAGTTCTTGGGATCTGTGGGACGATTAATCCAAACTGTAGCTGAGATCTAGATTAAGGGCCAGAGAAAGAGACAGCAGGTAGCTGCTGAGCCCAATGCACTGTCACGCCATTTCAATTTGGCTCATTTGAATAGTTACTCAGCTAACCTTTTAAACATCTTCCAGATCAATAAAATAAAAGTTACCATTATGAGGTCAGGCAGCATGTGCCTAGAAAGAAGTAACATTGACATTTTAGATTGTTATTTCATTAAAAAATATTTAATATTGGTCAATGTGAAAATTGGTTCTGGTCAAATGATGGAAATTATTGTGGATAACTTTTATCCTTTTATCCGTTTTCCTTTTATTTCAGGGTTTTGATTTGTTCATTTATGGAATGTGAGCATTGCTGGCCATGCTAGCATTTATTTACCATCAGTAATTGTGTCTGAGAAGATGGTGAGCCACATTATTGAACCTCTGCATTCTTGCATGCTGAAGGTCCTCTTGCAAAGCTCCGGCTTAGATTTTTCAGGATGTTATACAACTTCAAACGGAAGTTGAAGGTGCTGTTTCTCTAAGTCAAGGTAGTGTGAGTTTGAAGGTGATGGCATGGATGTCCTTGTTACACTAGGCTGTAGAGACCCAAGTTTAGGAAATTCCATCCAAGCTTTCCATGTGGCTGTTACAGCAAGGGTATTGTCAGATTCATAGCTCTTGTTTTGGGGATTAATTTATCTTTTGGGATGAATCCTATTAACTGAGAGATAGCTTTTTTGATGGTACTGGACATTTTTAATTGAAGAGGGTCACGAGCACTTTATCTGCTTCTGGGACATGTTAGATCTGGCATTGTTAATAGCCTCCTCTTGAAACAGCCTCCTCTTGTCGGCTCCTTATTCATAGGCAGCTGTGAATTCTTAGCAGTGTGATGGCTGCAGAACTTTGCTCTGATCTGTTGGTTTTAAGATTACTTTGCACTGTCTTTCACAAGTTAGTTTCACTGTTTAGCATTTCGTCCAGTGTTGTAGCTTTGGAGACTGCCATTTTATTCTCTCAATTACTCATTGGTTCTGAGAGCTGTTTCCAGATCAATAATCTAAATCTTTCTGGTTTATTACTCGAGGAATTTACCATCCTGAAAAGCATGTACCTGTTACACGTACAATTATACTCTAAAGTAAAAGAAATTACCATGGAATTACATTGACAGTGTTTGTTCAGAAATCTCGCCAGATTTGCAGATTCTCAGCAGAATATGACTAAAATGTGTCTATACATTTGTGGGGTGGGAGCTATTTAATCCAGAAATATATATCTTGTTCAAACTCTGCTTATGATGGATTGTAGTTGCGTGACATCATTGGTCCTTTCTGATTCACCCATTATCAGAGTCAGAGATAGACACAAAATGCTGGAGTAACTCAGCAGGACAGGCAGCATCTCTGGAGAGAAGGAATGGGTGAACTGGTCTCCCAAGTGAGACCTTACCAAACGCGTCAATGAACTCCATTTAAGCTACATTAACCACCCTGGCCCCATCAGTACACACTGAACTTTTCAAAGGAGAAACCATCAAATTGGGCAGACAGGATCTCCCCCTAACAAAGCCATGGTGAAGGTCTTTGATTAATCCCTCGCATATTCCAAACCAGTGGTATGAACTTCTCTACTTTCAAGTAACCTTTGTTTTCCCTCCCCATCCCTTCCCCCATCCTAGTTCTCTGTCTGGTTTGACTGCCCTCCTGATTAAATATTACTTTGTATGCCTTGTTGTCACCTTCCCCTAGCTAACAATGATCTTTTCTACAGTTCCCATGCTGTATGACTATGACTATGATATGTGGGAAGGAACTGCAGGACCTTCCATCCCATCAGCCAATTGCAATCAACACAATCCTCCAATTTCCACCACCTCCAACGGGATCCCACCACGAGCCACATTTTCCCATCTCTACCCCTTTCCGCCTTCTGCAGAGACCATTCCCTCCGCAACTCCCTGGTTAACTCATCCCTTCCCACCCAAACCACCCTCTCCCCAGGTAACTTCCCCAGCACCCGCTGAAGATGCAACACCTACCGCTATACCTCCTCTGCCCAGGGACACCGGCAGTCCTTTCAGGTTAGGCAGAGGTTCACTTGCACCTCATCTACTGTATCCATTGTTCAAGATATGGACTTGTATGTCGGCGAGACCAAACGCAGACTGGGTGATCGTTTCGCGGAACACCTTCGCTCAGCCCGCGTGAACCAACCTGATCTCCCGGTTGCTGGACACTTTCATTCTCCTTCCCATTCCCACACAGACCTTTCTGTCCTCGATCTCCTCCATTGTCAGAGTGAGGCTAAACGCAAATTGGAGGAACAGCATCTCATATTTCACTCGGGCAGCTTACAGCGCAGTGGTAGGAATGTTGATTCAGGCAGCCCCGGCATTCCCTCTCTCTCTATCCCTCCCTCACCCAAGGCACACCCGCTTCTAATTTTCACCCTACAAACAGCTTGCAATGAATGACCTGTTTCCTTAACATCGTTATTTTTTTTGCATATCTTTCATTCATTGTTCTTTATCTCTCCACATCACCGTGTATATCTCTCGTTCCCCTTATCCCTAACCAGTCTGAAGAAGGGTCTCACCCATTCCTGCTCTCCAGAGATGCTGCCTGTCCCGCTGAGTTACTCCAGCTTTGCGTCTATCTTCGGTTTAAACCAGCAGTTCCTTCTTACACATCATAGGCATACAGTCGCACAGCATGGAAACTGGCCCTTTGGCCCAATTCATCCCGGCCAACCAAGATGGCCCAACTAAGCTAATCCCAGTTGCCTGCATTTGGCCCAAATCCCTCTAATCCATTTCCTATCCATATACCTGTCCAAGTATCTTTTAAATGTTATTGTACCTGCCTCAACGACGTCCACTGGCAGCTCATTCTATATACCCGCATCCTCTGAGTCCCTCCGTACGTAAGTAAAGAACAAATATGCCTCCAGATTCTAAAGAATTTTTTCCAACTTAATTTTATAATGTGAAATAATCTGCTCTCTTAACCATCCTATTATTCATTGGGAAAAAATCTGGCACTATTTATTTCATAAGCCCTCATTATTTTTAGAATTAATCTTCTTATCTCATTTGCTTACCAGTAAACTCCTGCAATCATTCACCTGATGCAACACCATTTCCCTTTCGCAAAAAAAAAGACTTTCACTTGGACTTGCATGGGTTCTGCTAACTGGGAATGGCCCATCAAAAAGACCTTCATGTCAAGCTACAGTGAAAAATTACCATGCCCCTTTCCTATCTTTTGATCAACGCTTTGGAAGAGAGTGGCCTTTATTGTAAGGGAGTTGCAGTTTAGGAGTGGAGAAGGACAATTGTGCAGAGGGTTGGTGTACTGTTTTGATCCCCTGAATTAAAAACAGCTTTGGGTGCAGGGCACTAAAGATTCACTAGGATAATTCCGCAAGTGATGTTTCCCCTATTAAAAACAGCAAAAAATAATTTGACCTCATTGGAGTTGAAGCAAATTGTGCATGATTGTATGAAACATGTAAAATCCTAAGGTGGCATGATGGAGTAGATTCTGTGATGCTTCAACTCGCGGGAGAGTTACGATCGAAGGAACATAGTTATAAGATAATTTTAAATTGATGCATTGGAATATTTCTTGTAGATGGAGAATCTCTGGAATTCTCTACCGTGCAAGGTTGTGGAATCTAGATCATTGGAAGTATTTAAAAAGGAGGGAGATACCTTTTTGAAAGATTGGGGAATAGAGGACGACTAGGAACTGGTACAGAAGAGGAGTTGAGACTTTGGGTAGATCACTACAATTATTGAGAGGCAGGGCAAGGATCGGGTGAACTACCACTGCTCCTAATTTTTTGTTTAGTTCTCCTTGGTTTCCTTATTTTCAAATGTGTTACTTTTGCCAATTTCATTTTGATTTGACCACTTCATGTTGGAAGATATTTACTTTAACATGTATTTTTCATTTTTTCTCTTGTTTTCCACCCCCATCCCCACCCCCTCTCTGAAGAAAGCACCCAACTATTCTGATTGCCTTCCTATAAATATTCTCCTTGATGTTTGATAATGGAGTGAAGAAAATAAGATTTTGCTTCTGCCATCCGTTTGTGTAATATGTGGGTGCACAACTGTGCAACATGGTGTGAATCTATTTCTGTTAGAGTTATATTTATTTTAGCGAGTTTGAATTTGAGAATTAACTTTATCTTTGTAAGGAAGAGATGGCCATTCAAGTAGGGCACCTGTTAACTAGCTTCAAGGCATTTTTTGAAAATGTTAGAGAATGTGAGGCATTTTTGGAAAATGTTAGAGAATGTGAAGTTGGAAGAAATTATTTTGCTGTTCTGAAACTTGCCAGAAAGAACAGGATTAATTGTGGTGTTGACCAATTTTCATTAGCAAGCTATTGGTGGATTAGGTTTCACCTTTTTTTTAGATTAATATATCATCTGTACCTTGAATGCCAAGCAAGTAGTTATCAGTTTCAAAGACAGTGAGAGATGTACTTTTATCAAAGCTAAGGCATGCTGGTGTTCAATCCTGATGTGAATCTTGACCAGCAGTGTCATACCGATAACTAACCATGAACCCACCAGTCCAGTGGAGAGCAGCAGACAGCTTTCATGAATTTTAATCCCATTTGCTGAGCTGGATGTAGCGTTTATACTTGGGCTCTAATTGAGTTTATTGATCACAAAGCTGGAATCTGATCTATTCATCAGTAATTGAACTGATTGCCTTTATTGCTCTAGCTTGGATCTGCATAATATTAGTTATAGACAATGTTACATTGGTGGGATATGATCTCTGTGTAACTTTAAAATGTTCAGTGCAAATGTTGGAGTTCACTATTCACCAAATCTCTCTGTAGAGAAGACAGCAATCAATTAGTAAATTGCTATAGGGATAATTAATGGCCATGATACTATAGTGTGGTATTGGATCAATATTGGGGTTAGAATGAGGTTACACTATCGGGTTCAGTATAACCAAGAGCGTTGTGCTAACTAAGAGCTAAGAGTCCAAAGAGTGCTGTGCCATGAGTCTCTCGTCTCAATTAGTCCTGCCCAACTAATTTTCCTAGTCCATGTATATTAAAATTCTCTTTGAATAAGATCATACCTTTTTGACGTTCCCATTATTTCTTCCTTTGTACTTCTTTTCAACACCGTGTTGTTATGTGATCCATATCCACAAGAAAATACTCTTAACTGCCCTCTGAAATAATCAAGCAAACTTTTGGCACAATTAATGATTGGCGTTAAATATTCGTCTACACTTTAAACCTCAAATCCCACAAACAAACGAGTAAAAATAATATATACCTCTTGAGATGCAATCCGTATTTACTGAAATGTATCACTTACTGTTCTTTTCTCCAGAGAAACGGCCCTCTTGATTGATCCAAAAAATTCCTGCTCATCATCAAAACAGTGGGTTGCTTTGGTAGTCGGCCATGAGCTTGCTCATCAGTGGTTTGGAAACCTCGTCACTATGGTAATATTCTAATCTTTGGTAAATAAAGAGAGTGCATTTGTGAAAACTCAGCTTGTTCTGCTTTAAACAAGAGACCTGTCTCCAGGCAAAGGCTTTCTTGCTTCTCAGGATTTCAGTGTACCAGTGAATCATTGTATTTTAAATCAAAGTCATTCAAACTTGAAATATAATGGAAGTTGGAGAAGGTGGGTTAAGTAAGGCACTGCAATTTTCAATAGATTTGATGCTTGATTCTAATGATGTTTGTTAACTTGTGTTCAGCACCATTTGAATTGTATCAGACAAAAAAAAAGTATTTTGCTATGTTTATGAAAAATTTAACTTTATTTCATACTGGAACTGCCTAATTGAAAACACTTACTCCACCCAGGCAAGGAAGAGAGTAGGTCAACTGTTGTCCCTCCTAATTTTCTTGAGGTGTTTATTACATATTATATATATTGTAATTTATGACTTATTTTCTCAGGATATATATTACAATTTGTAGCCGTGTCTAAGCTCCTGGGAGTAATGTTTCCCAAGCTGCCATGTTAATGTCAGCCCGGATCTTGCAAGGGAAGCTGGATTTTGATGTCTTGTTTTGATGAAACTCTAGATCTATTCTTCAATATGGAATACATTCATAATTTATATGACACTGAGCTGAATCCAACGAGAGAATTCTTGTGCTTGCGCCCACACCTGCATGCTCTCTACACATGTGAAGCAGTGTCTTATCTGCTGACCCAAGGAACAACATTTCTGCCGGTATATGTGTGAACACCACTGATAGAGTTGCTGGCTGCTGTCTGTTATGGTTGAGTTAGTTGCCCTGTCAAGAGTAAAATAAAAGCTGTAAATGTGAAAATGCTCAGCAGGTCAGGTCATTTCTGTGTGAAGAGAAACGAAGTTAATGTTTCAGGTTGAAGGCACTGTCAATTTTCATTACCTTGTCAGAGCACAGTTTTTCTAGGTCCAGCAAAAGTTATCTGGTTAAGTTATTGCTGAGTTCGCAGTCTGTTCAGATCTTTGTGCAGTTTATATAGTGGTGTCATTTTGTTATCAAAATAGGGGTATCGATGTTGTCAGCAGTCGATTGAACTCTCCTTTAAAAGAAGTCATGCCGACATGTGTACCGTAGCTAAGTACTCTACTGACACTAGCCATCTTGAATGCACTTCATAGCCAAGTAGCTAGTGGTCAGCCTGAAAATACCGACTCCATCCTATCACCCCTGGTTAAATCCCTCCCTACCTACGTCCAAGACACCTCACACGCTCTCCATCTCCTGGATAACTTCCGGTTCCCAGGCCCCCACTCCCTCATTTTCACCATGGATGTCCAGTCACTCTACACCTCCATCCCCCACAAGGATGGTCTCGAAGCCCTCCGTTTCTTCCTCGACCGTAGAACCAGCCAATCCCCATCGACCAACACTCTCCTCCGCCTAGCAGAGCTGGTTCTTACCCTCAACAACTTCTCCTTTGACTCCTCCCACTTCCTCCAAACCAGAGGCGTAGCTATGGGCACTCGCATGGGCCCTAGCTACGCCTGCCTCTTTGTCGGGTACGTCGAACAATCCCTGTTCCAGACGTACACTGGCCCCATCCCCGAACTCTACCTCCGCTACATCGACGACTGCATTGGTGCTAACTCTTGCACCCATGCAGAACTCACTGACTTCATACACTTCACCTCCAATTTCCATCCTGCCCTTAAATATACCTGGACTATCTCTGACATCTCCCTCCCGTTTCTGGACCTCACCATCTCCATCACAGGAGACAGACTAGTGACGGACATTTACTACAAGCCCACCGACTCGCACAGCTATCTGGACTACACTTCTTCCCACCCGGTCCCTTGCAAAAAGTCTATCCCCTACTCCCAATTCCTCCGTCTACGCCGCATCTGCGCCCGGGATGAGGTGTTTCAGACTAGGGCTTCCGAGATGTCCTCGTTCTTCAGAAAACGGGGCTTCCCCCCCTCCATTATAGATGAGGCTCTCACTAGGGTCTCTTCTACATCCCGCAACTCCGCTCTTGCTCCCCCTCCCCCCACTCGCAACAAGGACAGGATCCCCCTCGTTCTCACCTTCCACCCCACCAGCCAGCGGATCCAACATATCATCCACCAACATTTCCGTCACCGACAACGGGACCCCACCACTGGCCATATCTTCCCATCCCCTCCCCTCTCTGCGTTCCGCAGAGACCTTTCCCTCCGTAACTCCCTGGTCCACTCGTCCCTTCCTACCCAAACCACCCTAACCCCGGGCACTTTCCCTTGCAACCGCACGAGATGCAACACCTGTCCCTTTACCTCCCCCCTCAACTCCATCAAAGGACCCAAACAGTCTTTCCAGGTGAGACAGCGGTTCACCTGCACCTCCTCCAACCTCATCTATTGCATCCGCTGCTCTAGATGTCAACTTAGTTATATCGGCGAAACCAAGCGCAGGCTCGGCGATCGCTTCGCTGAACACCTGCGCTCGGTCCGCATTAACGCAACTGATCTCCCGGTGGCCCAGCACTTTAACTCCCCCTCCCATTCCCAGTCTGACCTCTCTGTCATGGGCCTCCTCCAGTGCCATAGTGAGGCCCGCCGGAAATTGGAGGAGCAGCACCTCATATTTCGCCTGGGCAGTTTGCAGCCCGGTGGTATGAACGTCGACTTCTCTAACTTCAGATAGCTCCTCTGTCCCTCCCTTCCCCTCCTCCTTCCCAGATCTCCCTCTATCTTCCTGTCTCCACCTATATCCTTCCTTTGTCCCACCCCCGACATCAGTCTGAAGAGGGGTCTCGACCCGAAACGTCACCCATTCCTTCTCTCCCGAGATGCTGCCTGACCTGCTGAGTTACTCCAGCATTTTGTGAATAAATTGATTTGTACCAGCATCTGCAGTTATTTTCTTATACTTATTGCTACCCTAGTGTTGGTCCCCTTTGAAAATGTGTACAAGAGCAAACATGGGGTACTTGATGTATGTGTAAAATTAAAATTAGGAGAGATTATAACCTAATTAAATGGATTTGATAACATCCTGATTGGTGTTGATGAAACTGATCATTGACTTGCATCCTTTCCAAAGTAGCATTTACTTTGAAACTGAAAGTATGAATGCTGTTTTAATCAAGTCCATATGTATTTGGTTGTAGGAGGATTTTTTAACTCTGGTCACAGTGCCCACACCACATACTTGTGGCTTGGATTTCAGCTTCACTAAAATTTCAATCCAAAACACAGCTTCTCCTTATTTGTATATTTCAAATCTCACACATGTATGCTGGAGACACAATAGACTGCAGATGTTAGAATCTGGAACAAGAAAATCAAACTGCTGGAGGAGCTCAGCAGTTCAACCAGTTTCAGGACTGAGATGGAGAGCGGAAAAGAGATGAGGGGCAGGGCAGGCAGGTGATGACTGGAACCAGGGGAAGGAGAGGTAATAGACAGGGAGCAGGAGGGGTGGAGTCAACAAACAATGGCTGCTGGATGATAGATGGAGAATGAAGGAAGTAAAAAAAAAAATGCAGGTGGGGTGAGTAAAAGGAGGTTGGAAGGAGAGAAGTAGAAATAAGCAGTTGTAGATGCAGAATCTGATAAGTAACCGTTTGGGGAAGTGAAAGGATTGCTAGAATGTGTGTGTGTGTGTGTGTAGGGGATGAGCAGATGGAACTGAATGCGGGAGGGGGAAACAGGGAGAGAGGAGATTGTGTGTTACATGACACAACTTGGTTTTGTCACTTCAGCCAGCGAATCATTCCATCCTGAGTCTGCCTTGTCGAGCGTTGTACAAATTTGTTTGTTTCAGTGAGGTCTATACTCCGACAATTTCATCTCCACATGTAACTTCCCCACCAGGCAAGAAGCATTCTGATTAACTCTTGCCTTATTTGCACATATCTCTTTTGGGGTAAGGAGACCAAAATTGTGTGCATTGCTCTTGGGTGTGGAGCCATATTACCCTATTTAGTTGTGGTAAGACATCTTTGCTTCTCTTCTATTCTATTCCTTTGATTAGAACATGTCCACTTTACAAAAGAGGAGGTCCGATGGGTCTTAAGGTAAATTAAAATGGATCAATCGCAAGGCCTGATCAAGTTAATCCTCCTACATTGTGGGAAGCTAGGAAAGAAATTACAGGGGTCTGGCAGAAATATTTGCATCATCTTTAGTCTCGGTGAGGTTCCAAAAGACTAGATGGTGGCTAATGTTGTTCCTTTATTTAAGATGGGATGCAAGCACACGTCTGGGAATTCCAGGTAAGTGGGGAGATCACTGGAGGGGATTCTGAAAGACCGGAACTCCCTGCATTTGGAAAAGCAAGGACAAAGTCCAATGTCCATAATGAGTCCATGGTGAAACTACCTGCATTTGGAAAAGCAAGGACTGATTAGAGATATTCAGCATTATTCTGATATTCTGATTAGGGATATTCATGCATGGAAAATTATGTCTCAAATTTGAGTATTTTGAAGAGGTGATGAAGAGAATTGCAAGGCCTTTGGCAAGGTCCTATATGGTAGGATAACCTGGCAGTTAGATCACATGGGATCAGGGAGAGCTAGCCACTAATCACCATCATCATCGGCGGTCACTTGAAACGAGTATGACTGTCCTCTCCATAGAGGGCGCCTGTGCATGACTTCGTTTAACGCGGGGAGACTGGTGCACAGACAGCCACCACACGGTCCTTGACAGATCTGGGTCAGGATCCAGTGGCATGGAGTCCAAGACGACCGGGGACCCTTTTCTGCTGCAGCCTTCATCCGCCTTCCCAGCCGTTGTGACGCTCCACTAAAGTCAGCCGTCATCCTCCGCCTGTTCCACCGTTGAGGTCTTGGTTGGATTGCTCTCTGTCAGGGACCTCCCCCTCGACCGTACCGCCATGGGTGACCCAACCAGGAGCGTGGCTGCAGACGGCATCGCTCTCAGGATCTCAGGACCACACAAGCTTCTCCACCACGACAAGGTGACAATCCACGGAGAAGGCCACGAATAGGCTAACAGGACTGTACTCCACTGTTTTCTGTGAATACCGATTTGCTAAATATATTTAAGGTAGCTAAATTTCTGTGTACAAAGGGTATGAAAGAATATGGGGAGAAAGCAAGAATATAGTATTGAAATATTATTGATTGGTGGAGCAAGTTCGAAGGGCTAAATGTCCAATTCCTACTACAATATTTTGTGTTTTTGCTGAGTTTTTTGAGCTTTCCACGAAGACAAACTAAAAGTATGTTATTCAGGTTTATAGTTTTAGAATAAGGGGCACTTTTGGTAAAATCAGAATTAGTTGAAGATGAGGAATCTCTTCACTGAGGGTTGAGAATCTTTGGAATTCTCAACTCACAGTGAGTTGTGGTCTTAGAGACCATAATTTGATAGAACTCTGCATTCTTTTCTAGGGTTCTCTTTTACAAAAAGTATTAATTGACCTTTTGTTGGGCAGTACAAGATCTAAAATGGGCTTTTCCCTCATCAATTCCTCAACAGACTGACCTAGAAATTCATTTTGTACATGTTCCAGAAGTTATTTCGTAATACAATTTGGTTTGTTCAATCTATGTGTAAATTAAAGTTCCCCGCGACTAACTGTATCGGCGTTGCATGTGCATTTAATTCGCACATGTATATGAAACCCATCCTTCATCACAACTACTATTTGGAGATCTATGAACAACTCTCGTCAATGCTTTCTGCCCCTGCTACTCTTTAACTACATAAAGTGATTCTAATTCTGTAGAAGAACCTCCTAAGCCAAGGTCCTTGCTGTCCCTTAGTAGCAGCTTCTCCACATCTTTTTACCTTTAACCTACCTAAACATCAAATGCCCTCGGCTATTTAGTTCACAAGTTTGATCGCCATGCAAACATGTTTCCATAATAACAGCAATTAAATTAGATCCATTTGCTATTATTTATACCTTTAATTCACACTTTGCAGATTTATTTGAATATAAATTTGGCCTTTCAGTTTTTCCAAACTCCAATCTCATTGCCGCTTATGTGAAATATTTGAACATTATGGAGGAAAGTACAAAATAGAGTGTAAAAACAATTGCTGCCATTATCCCCCACTCTATTCTGCTTCAAGTGAAAACTTTATTTTAACCTTTTTTGAAAGCTGTAAATTTACCCTTATCTCATTTTTAGCTGGCTGGCAGGACAGGTTTTTCTACAATGCCATGTTGTCTATCCATATTTGTAAAGGCTGTTGATAGCGAGACTTTTACTTGCAAAGAGCAGGTTTCAGTGACACTCTGTTCTCGTCCTGAAGTACATATGGAGTATCGAGCAGGTGATTGCCATATTGGCTGTGTCTCCATTTGTGTCTGATGGCTTTGCTGCCCGTTTTTGTGGGTTTTGTCCCATTATTGCAGATATTAATTTCTACTGAGCCATTAAATTAAAACACACTCTTCTTCCAGAGAGTGGTGAATCTCTGGAATTCCTTGCCCTGGTGGCTGGTGGAAGCTGCCTCAATAGAAGTATTTAGCGTGGATGTTGATAAACATTTGAAAGATCAAGGAATAGAGGGAAATGGAGAAGTAGCACAGTAGTTGAGACCTGCATAGATAGGCCATGATCATATTAAATGGTGGGGCAGGCTTGATGGCCTACTCCAACCTCCTTGTGTACTTGTGTTATCCATTTATTTATTGAATACATGTCTGATTATTCTTGATGCAAATAGCTGTATTTTCTTGCTTCAAATCCCATTGCCTGGTCTGAATTCCAGCGATAAGTCGCACGCTGCATGATGTAACTGATTTTATAAATTCCAGCTGTCTGTGTCTGTCTGAGATTATAAACTGCGTAACATAAGCATTTTTAGGTTTGGTTTACACGTTAAAAACTACAGAATTTATGCAATGCTATTTCATCTGTAGACATTCTGACAGTGTTAGAATGCTTGGCTGTGTGCATCTGCAGTAAAAGTGTGAGTGATGACTTGAAAAAACAATTTACGCCAAGTACAAACTAAACTTGGCTGGCAGTGCAGACTTGTCTGCCTTCCAATGGCTGTTGTTGATAGACTTCTCTTTGTGAGACGAAAACGTTCAGATTTTTTTTTCATGGTGTCCTTGTTTGTTCGCTTATGGATTTTTTTTGGCTGCTTTTTTCCTTGTGCCCTTAGACATTACCATTAAATCCCAAAATTTGGAGCAGTTGGGATATAATTTTTCAATGATTTGTCTGTCATTGAGATACAAAGTTTCAATGTTTTCCTCTTCTCCCTATTCTCCTTGCACTCTTGCCTCACCACCAAAAACTAATATTTCACTTTAATGCGATTTATACTTATTTCGCCTGGGCAGCTTGCAGCCCAGTGGTATGAACATTGACTTCTCCAACTTTAGATAGTTCCTCGATCCCTCTCTTCCCCTCCCCCTTCCCAGATCTCCCACTGTCTTCCTGTCTCCACCTATATCCTTCCTTTGTCCCGCCCCCCTGGCATCTGTCTGAAGAAGGGTCTCGACCCGAAACGTTACCCATTCCTTCTCTCCTGAGATGCTGCCTGACCTGCTGAGTTACTCCAGCATTTTGTGAATAAATACCTTCGATTTATACCAGCATCTGCAGTTATTTTCTTACACTGCTTATACTTAACGCAGAATTTGCAGCTGGATTTGATCTCCACACTCAATGCTTAATAGTTGACTTGTTTATTAATGTGGTATGTTCCTTTTTTTGGTGTGCACTTGCTTATATGAAATGCCCATTGCAAGGAACAACTGAGATCCTCTGAATCTTTACAACTGCTGCTTGTTTTCAAGGTTTTGTTCCTCACTGCAGGGTGGTGAGGTGAAGCAAGTTTGGTGCAGTGCTGTTCTCTCACAACTGCTGCAGCTCACTCTTCAAATTCATTTATCAATTCCAGAAATTGGATTCAAGTTGTAGTCGAGTCCTTTTAAATCTTATTTCATCTAATTTTTTAATGTTTGCTGAGTCAAGATGTGAAGAGTTGCCATGTTGCATCATGTATAGATCGACAATTAGATTCAGCATTGTTGACAGATTGATTGAAGTCCAGTTAGGATTATTTTTGGATCACTTAATTGTGGATGGGGAGCATTGCTTTTGTAGATCTCTTAATCCTTTAAGAACCGACTTGGCAAGATGCTATAAACCCATTCAGTCCGATGTATTCAAGAGAGAGTTAGATATAACTCTTAAGGCTAACAGAATCAAGGGAAATGGGAAGAAAGCAGGAACAAGGTACTGATTTTGGATGATCAGCCATGATCATATTGAATGGCGGTGCTGGCTTGTAGGGTCGAATAGCCTACTCCTGCACCTATTTTCTATGTTTCTATGAAACACAGTTGCCCCATTAGTCTCATTCCCTTTTTATCCTCTTCCCTTGAAGCCCGTCAGTTTATTTTCTCACACATAGCCGCTGACTTTCCCCTCTTGATTCCTGCATTAGGGCACATTTACCATAGCCATTTAATCTATCAGGATGTCTTTGGTATGTAGGATAAAACCAGAAAACCCAGAGGAAATGAATGGAGTCATCCATGGAGTAATGGGGGAGAAAATGCAACTCCCGAGGTCAGAATCAAACGCTACATTGCTCCAGGGATCTGCACCAATAGCAACTGCTGCAACGCTATGCTGCCTCAGCTAAATTTGGATTTTTTGATCCAAGAAATGTCATGTATTGGTGCCGTGCTTCAGTTAGTGGATGCTGAAATGTGGAAGGGAAGAAGGAAATGTATTCAGGAATTATCATAGAACGATCACATTTTTGCAGAGTTGGAAATGGGTGAGGAGAACTTTAGTGACTTTAGCGAAATATTCTTTCTAGCTTTAGAACCTAACAACACCCTGGGCATGTGATAAGGCAGAAAGTATCAGAAGGAAAATTGTCCAACTCTCAGTATCTTGAAGCCCATCAACCATTGAAGTTAAGATAAACTTGCATTTCCATCAATAGTTCAGAGGGATGCAAAAGGCAGTCATTTTGGCTGATTTTATTTCAAGATGAACAAAAAGTGGTCATGCATGTTGTCAGAGGTGAGGAAGGCATTTTAGAATGTATGCAGTTCTGGAAAGGGTAACAGTGAAATGAACAACAATTATTTAGAGTGGATTAGATGAAAAATTAGAGGAGTTTTGTGGCCATTATATTATATTTGGAAAGGTTACTTAAAAATGGTGCTGTATTTTAAATGTAAGCAAGAGTATTCCAAGAGTAATATCTGTGACTGCAGCAGTGGTGGACAAATCTCTGGTTGAATTATTTAGAGTACATCTGCAATTGGGAAATAACGATCACAACATTGTGTTCAAAACAAGAATATGCAAGGGCAATGGTGAATCAATGAGGATTGGCCTTTACCATTCTAGGCATTATGTCATTGAAATGAAAGGGAGTATGGCCCCAATTAATTGTGCAGAGAAGCTAAACAGCAGGCACCCGGAACAGCATTGGAAAATCCACAAATGCATTGCTTATGGTCTAAAATGAATATGCGTGTCAAGGCCAATAAATATTGGTTTACCAGATTTGTTCTGAGTAGCTCAAGGCAACCACCATTGTTGGTCTGAAATACTCATCCATAGATTATAGTGAGCACAGCCAGCAAGATGCAGGCTATTTTATGAGCTGTGAATTTCCCAGCAGGGGAGAGCAGCGTGCAGGCTTAGATAGTTGCTGGCAGCTTTGCTTTCCATGTTTTAAGAAAGAGCATGGAAAGTTTTCAGTAATTTTTAAATACTTTCTGCAAGAGTCCAAGCCTTGTTTAAAAAAAAACGACTTGGGCACAAACTCAAATTTGAGCAAAACAAATCCCGCACAAGTCATGTGTTGGATGCAAAATTGGAAGTGTTTTGTGGCCATATTTTTTTTGGAAAGGTTACTTAAATTTTGAGCTGTATTTTAAATGTAAGCCAATGTATTCAAATACCACATCTGTGATTGCAGGAGTGGTGGACACATCTGTGGTTGAATGAAGGCTTTGCTTCCTGGATAGAGTATCTATGTGTTGATCACTGCTTCCCAGAATATGATATCTGGACCCAGTTTGTATCGACTGACTACACACGAGCACTAGAACTTGATGCTCTTGACAGCAGCCATCCAATTGAGGTAAGCCTGTTTCTCCTTTCAAGTTCTCTGGAGATACACTAATGGTTTGTTGCTGTAATCCAAGCCAAGCCATGAACATATGTTTTGCAACGTGGGGCTTAAAGTTTGTTAAACGAACAATATTTGTTCAGAATCGTTTTCTACGCTTTGTATAATTTAACATTGTTCCGTGGAATCGATGTGCTTGCATTAATATTTTTAAATGACTTTCTACCTGGGCGGTGAGGTGCCAGAGCTGCTGCCTCACAGCGCTAGAAAGCCCAGGTTCAATCCTGATTGTGGATGCTGTCTGTGAGGAGCTTGCATGTTCACCCTGTGACTACATGGGTTTCCTTCATGTGCTCGGATTTCCTGCTGCATCCTAAAGAGGTGTGGGTTAGTAGATTAATCAGCTGCTGTTATATCTTCATCTAGTTTGCAAGATATGATTGGGAAGGTGGGATAATGTAGAACTAGTGTGAATTTGAGATTGATGGGCAATGTGGTCTGTTTCGTGCTATATCTCAAATCTAAACTAAACTTTGTTTTTAAGCTAATTGTCCCTATAATTTTTTTTCCCCCTTTTTCAATTTAGTGGGCATCAACAGCCCTTGCAGTTCATAATTAGTTATTTTGTTGGCCAAGGTAATGAAGACAATCTGGTCCGCTTGCAAAATTATTGACATTGGGATTGTACCCGAAATTAGGATCTTCCAGTCAGCATTGTTATGTACTTTCCACTAAAAGTCCCTAAATAGCAATTGGATATAAGAATCCTGATTAAATTCCTGGCCCAGGGATACAGTACAATGTTTTGATGTCCCAGAAAGATGTGTAGCAGATTTAGTGGGTTCATCCTACTAATTAGTTATTTTGTTCAGCTATTCTTCGGGCCAAAACTCGCCAAATGGTGCAAGCCACTGTCTTTCAACTGTTTTGGAAGCAGTCTGACAGTGCATTCTGCTGTGTAACATTCATGTAATTAATTAAATTGAGATATGGAGCTTGTGATGAGGAATTTAATTTGGAAGATAGTTTTTCAGGCATTATTACATTTTCTCATCAATTATTTCCTCTGCCAAATTGGTGCCCTTGCTGAAATAATAATTAGCTATCTCACAGCCTGGAAAGTAGGGTGCTAAAGACAAAAAGCAGCCAATTAATAATAGGTTTAACTATTCTGACAACATCTGAGTTTTCTGAAGTCTATGATCACTAATTGGGTCAGTGCTGTATTGGAGCTACTATTATGCTTTGCCTGTTATCATCATATCTGTGGCTGGGGTTAAATATATCAGCATATGGTAGATTAAATGGTGACATTATTGTTGCTCAGTGTAACTGAAACAATTTGTACAGTCACCTCAATTTCTATGATATTGTTTAAACTGAATGGAAAGCTTTTAAGAACTTTTTTCTTTGCACACAAGCTGTTCTATAATGATTCTGTTGATGCCCCTCAAGCAAGTCATGGTACTAGACTGAACCATTAACTAAGTAGAGTATCTTTGTTGTTCAAACTAAATGTTGGGTTGGTTTTATGCAGGTATACATGGCACAGACAAAAGAAAACACAATTAATATACCTCTAAAAAAACACCAGCTACCTGTGTCTTAAGTGCGGTCAATATTTTTTCATTCTGAATTCCAAAGATGCTCTAACAACATTGAGTTCATGCAGCAATATCACAAGAGGAAGCATGTAAATAATATATAAAAAGTAAATGGAAACACAAGAATTTAGAATGAAAACATAAAATTGGAATGTATGGCTTTAAATGGGGTTTGTATTCTGCCTGAATGCTTTGCTTCATTTCCCTTCTATCCATTAATCATTTAATGTGATATAAAACACTTGGATCCCTGGCGGATATATTTTTTAAATGGAAATAAATCCCTGGTTCTTGGTACAATGAAGAATATGAATGTTTCGGCACGATAGAGAGATGTAAGCATATGTGGGGGAGATGCATTGCTGTTCAGTAACCAGGTCACAGCTGCACCTGGAGGACATAGATTCATATCGTGTGGAAACTGGCCCTTCGGCCCAACCTGCCCTTGCCGATCAACATACCCCATCTACACCAGTCCTATCTGCCTGCATTTGGCCCATATATATCTCTAAACCCATCCTATCCATGTCTGAATGCTTCTTGTGCATTGCGATAGGACCTGCCTCAACCACCTCCTCCAGCAGCTCCTTCCACACACCCGCCACCCTTTGTGTAAAAAAAAAAGTTATCCCTCTGGTTCCAATTAAATCTTTCTGCCCTCACCTTGATAAAGGAGACACAATGCCATGCTTGCCTTCATCGGTCATGGAATAAAATATAAATATAAAAGTAGGAAGTCTTGTAGCTCGATAAAACTTTGGTTAGGCTGCATTTGGAATGTTGTTGTGTAGTTGTGGTCTCTGTATTTCAGGATGGAAATGGAAGCTTTGGAGAGAGGCAGAAGCGGTTTATTAGGATGTGGCCTCGAATGTCTTGAGGTCCTGTAAGGCAATATATAAATTCAAACTGTTTAAGGCTTAGAATTGGAGTGTAAACCTAAACCTGACACACCCAATTTTTAAAATTGAGTACCACTTAGTTGGTATTCATATTTTCATCTGTAGAATGAATTTACTTCCATTATTGATGATATTCTTCCTTTTAACCAACATTAAGAGATGTATTTATTTTAAAGGTCGCAGTAGGGCATCCGGCAGAAGTGGATGAAATCTTTGATGCAATTTCTTATAGCAAAGGAGCATCAGTAATTCGAATGCTGCACAATTACATTGGTGATGTGGTAAGATTCTTTAAGCATAACTTAGTGATAAGTGTTAGTGATTTGTGATTCCGTGTTTAAACAGATTGTGAATGCACACAATTGAGCTTCACAAGAGTTCAAAAATGCAGCTTGTTTTGATGTTTGTTTGTAAGCTGGCAATTAGATATTAATTTTGCAGCAAGGATAAATGTATTTAAGTAATCGATATATACATTTGCCTGGGAGTGAGGTATGCTTGCATTTGTCCCAGCTATTTTTACATCTCTCTACCTCCCCACTACACTTAGATGTTGGCTATGTCTGAATAGCAGCGCTCGTGCCTGAGTTGGCTCATTGTGGCCTCAAACCTTGTTCCAGAGACTATACAAACCTAGGGTAATACCCCACTGTGTTATCAATGGTCATAGTTGCAGTGTCAGAAGGGGCCATCCTTTGAACAAAGCATGTCTGCCCCAGTAGTCAATAAAGAACACTCTGCTATGAGTGAATAAAAGCAGGATATTTCTCCGACCATCTTATGCAGTACCTAAAATGGATGACCTGGTCCTTACCTCACTGTTATTGTTGGCAGCTTGCTGCACGCAAACTGACTGCAAACATATTTCCCCAAATCACAGCCAATGACCAGGCTTTACAAGAGACTCGTTTGGCATAAAGTGCTGTGGAACATCCTACCTACCGTCTTGAAAGATGCCAAATAGATATGTTTTTTTCTTTTTCATTCTTACTACATAAAAGGTCAAATTGAAAGAGTGCAAATACAGAAAATTCTGGACCAACATATGTGGGACAATCCCTCACTGTAGAGTGGAAAAAAAGCAACTTAATCTATGGGGTGTAAGTGGTTCACCAGGACTGCATTCTGATGAAGGGCTTATCCCTGCAGTATTAACCTGTCTTTTTTTCTTTCCATTCAATCCTACTGTTTATTTCCAGTGTTTTGTGTGTGTGTATCTTTGTCATATTTTGATTGTAGGTGTAAATTTATTTACACCTGTAAGAACTGAGATTCCAGGTATTCATCTGCTCCACATCCAAACAAGTTTTGTGCTCTGATTAAGTGTATCTCTATTTTTATTTGGGGGGGGGGGGGGATAATTGGGAGGGGGGAGGGGGTGGGGAATAGGGAAGTTGTGAACAAGGGATACCAGGAGGTGATCACAGGCTGAAATGTAATAAGTGCTTGGATATTATGAAAGAACTTCAGTTCAGTTTAGTACCGAGGTACAGTGAAAAGCTTTTGTTGCAACACAAAATTGTTGCAACACAAAATTGTTGCAATACAAAAGTTTGCAGTATATTTGAATGCCGTGTTAAAATGCGAAGATTGAAATCTCTCCTCTGTAATACTAACAACCACTGTTACTGCTTTTCTGCATTCTTAAGTCACATTTTATCAGGCGGCATTAATGCCATCAGTTATTTCATGATCATACTCAAACTGCAGCATTATTAATAGAAATGGAATTACAAAAATATTTAATTATATTAATGAAACAATTAGATTTCACCAATTGGGTCAGTATTGAAATGTCTTGCATTGTTATCAGTTTTAAAACTTGAATGTTTTATTGGGTTTGTAGGAGAAAGATTCAACAACTCAAAACATTCTACTATGGTAGCTTTTGCATGCATTGCTGGACTGAGGCCGTGCTTTTATGTAAACCATGGCTGCAGGCTCTAAGCCGTGCTCATTCACAGGCCCCCTTTGTCCACTACCTTAAGTTATGCAGCATCTTGCGACTGGTTCTAGAGTTGGGGCAAGGAAGCAGAAGGAAGTAAAATGAATTTGTGATCATTATATGCATTTCTGCAGAGTACATAAGAAAAATATGTTTCAGGATCATTAATCTTGATGTCAGTGTCCTTTAGATCTGGCAAGGTTACAGAAACTATTTTGCAGTCTATTACAATGCAAAATTGTATGAAAGAAAAAGCACAGATCATCCCCTTGACCTTATCAGATGTTTACATAGTCCAGGCATGTGGGCATCAAGATATATGATGAGATACTTGAACCTGAAAGTTTCATAATAAGATCTTCATGTCCTACTTCACGTAGGTGGGCCCAGTTGCATCAGGCCTTGTGCAGGAGTTCATAACAACTCTGAGTATATCTGCAAGTCATGGCAGAGGGCTGAGGAAAAAAATAAACCCTTCAAGGTCAAGTTACAATTCTTTCCATTTTCCTTGGCTGTTGTTTTTGCAGAATTTTAAACGAGAAAACATTTTGAACCATAACATTTAAGAACTTTCACAATTAAATATTATTTTTTTAGTTTAAAAAAAGTATACTATTGCCATAAAAGTGGCAAGCTTTAAAATTAAGATAACAGGCTGCGTTAAAACACATTGGTTTTATCTTGCCTCCTTGTTTTTTTTCTTCATTAGCCTAGAAATAAGTGCCTGAGATATAAAAATGCAAATGTTTGACATAATTACATAACAGTTCCCCATCACCTATTTTGGAAAGGAAGAAATAATCCATTTAGAATTAAATGGGCTACAACTCCTTTTAAAATAGCTGGGAATTGTTGCAAATGTTTAACATGTTTGTACAATAAAATTGCAAACAATATTTTCAGGCTAATCAAAGCACAGTGGTCAGTAGCTATGGTCATTGATGGTGGGTGCAGAAGCATTTGTTTCAGCATCAAACCTTGTGAATGATCCGACTGTTTTTGACAATTGGAGGGGTTAGGGGATTGGGTTTCCCCCACACCCCTTCAGAAATCAGGAAGGATGAGATGGGCAAGGAACCATGTCATGCAAATTCCATTAAAAAAATTTAGATGATATATCTAATAGTTCTGATAGATGTATGACTGACTAGACTTCCTTTTCTCTTCCATCATCAAAACAAAAAATCCTCAAATTCTAAACTATTTATCCAACAACTAAGTTCCTCTGAGTAGAATTTTAGTTATTTTGGTACAATGCTGTTGATTTAACCCCAGACCTTATGAACAGTTACTGATAGGTTACAGTGAGAATCGGGTATATTCCAAGTTTGAGTAGTATGAATATGGTAACACAAAAATAATGAAATAGTTCATGGAAGAGGCAAGCAAGACAGCAGTTTG
Source organism: Rhinoraja longicauda (assembly GCF_053455715.1). Classification (NCBI taxonomy): domain Eukaryota; kingdom Metazoa; phylum Chordata; class Chondrichthyes; order Rajiformes; family Arhynchobatidae; genus Rhinoraja; species Rhinoraja longicauda. The sequence goes on along the minus strand of NC_135981.1, from coordinate 2,755,415 downwards.
CTCTTGATTTATAATTTGTTTGTATGTGTTAGAATAAATTGATTTTAAAAGGGATCATGTCATAATTTATTATTTTATTCCATTTTTGGGTTAGGATGCTATCTTGTATTTATTACCTTTATTAATTAGCTAATTGTATTTAAAAAATATGCCTCTTTACAGGATTTCAGAAAAGGAATGCACCTATACTTGACAACATTTCAAAATAGAAATGCAGCAACAGGTAACGAGTATTCACCTTAACACTCATTATCATTGTCCCACCAACCCAGGAAAATGTGACCACTATGCCCACATTAGAAGGTGCTGCATTTCCCAGCATTGACCATTTAGCTCTATACATAGGGCCAATTTGGAAAAGAAACAGTTTAGAAACAAAAGTTATATTCCATTGTTGAGTAAACTAATTTAATTTTGCCCATTGTTTAAAATGAGAGAGGGCAGAGAATGGTGCTTTAGTACAGCCTTGATATTGTTGAATGATAGAGCAGGCTTGGACCCAAATGGCCTACACCTAGTTGTGTTATTTTGGAGTATTGTTTAGTTTTGGTCACCCTGCTGGAGGAAGGATGTCATTAAGCTTCTTTAGTTAGAGGATGGTGAATCTGTGGAATTCATTGCCACAGACAGCTGTGGAAGCCGTCAATGGATATTTTTGAGGGGGAGATTGACACATTTTGATTGATAAGGGTGTCAGTGGTTATGGAGCAAAGGCAAGCAAATGGGGTTGAGACGGAAAGATAGATCGGCCATGATTGAATGGTGGAGTAGACTTGATAGGCAGAATGGCCTTATTCTGCTCTTAGAACTTATGAAGCTGAAAATAGTGCAGAGAAGATTTAAGAGGATGTTGCCATGATGTGAGGGCTTGAGCAACAGGGAGAGATTGGGCAAGTTAGGACTTTTTATTTCTTGGAGCGCAAGATGCTAAGGGGCTAATCTTAGAGGTGTAAAAAATCATGAAGGGAATTGAAAGGGTGAATGCACAGTATTTTACCTCAGGCAGATGAATCAAGAGCCCAAGGACATAAATTTAGGGGAAAGATTTAATTGGAACCTGGGCAACTTTTTTTGAATGTGGTGACTATATGAAAAGCTGCCAGTGGAGGTATATGAGGTAGAGTTGGGCAGAAGGGCCGGTTTCCATGCTGTATGACCCTGTGACTCGTAAGTTTTCTTTTTGTTTGCCAATTGGGTATTAAAAAGGAGAACTCATCTTTTCATTCTTCATTGGTCTATTGGCCTGAATTCTATATTTCTGTTTGCATCTATAAGGTAGTTGTAGATTTGAATTTTTGAAAGGGGCGCATGGGCCGCACTTTATGAAATGATTTTTTTCTTCTTCTTTTTTTACAGAGGATCTTTGGAGCTCTTTAGAACAAGCCAGTGGAAAGCCTATTAATGCTGTAATGAGCTCATGGACAAAACAGATGGGGTTTCCTCTCATTTATGTTGAAGAAAAGCAGGTGAGTTACTTAATCACAAGTTGTATTTATATATACACCTTAACTATATTGAGAGTAGGAATGGGTTATGGAATTATAGAAACTTGGACGAAGGTAAACTTGTAGTGGTGGTTGGGGTCCTGCGATTTGAACATTGGGAGCTCGGTAGAAAATTAAAAACCAGGTCCTCAAGGTTGTAATCTCTCAATTAGTGCTGGTGCTAAGGAGTAAAGGTATAAATGGCTAGGTCAGATTATTGCATGGTTTGAAGTGGGTGCAAGAGGGAGGGATTTAACTTTCTGATTTACTGGGAGCATCTTTGGAGGGGGGGGAGAGAAAGTACATGAATAATTCAGCAGGTCACGCAGCATCTCTGGAGAGCATGGATAGGCGATGTTTCAGGTTGGGACCCTTTGCACCCATTTTTGTAAACCGACATGTGCAGTTGCTAGCTTCACCTTTTCTGGGAAGTTGGCGTCTGGACAAGTTGGGTCCAACGTCCTTGTCGGGATGCAGTTTCTAGAGCTGTTAAGTCGAAAGAAATTTAACAGGATATTGGAACACAAATAGGATGTGAGGAACTAACATATAGAAGAATAAGCCTCCAAGCTTGTGGGAGGAATACAAGGCTGATTTGCTTTCATTTTAACTCTGATAAGTAAAGTTTGTAACCGAGGCTGGTGATTGACATGGGAATATGATATAGTTGCTAAGATGGAGACTTAGTAGCTAGATAGGCAGAGCATTGCAGGGAATAGTATATTCGTGGGGGATGTAAAAGAGATGGTGGCATTAGAGTTAATCACATACATTTTGGCAGCAAACAGGGAAGATATTCTAGAAGGCTCTTCAAATGAATCTGCTATGGGTGTTGATTAGCTACAAAGAGGGGGCAATCACTTTGTCAAGAGACATGCAGTGCATGCCTCCGAGCCGTCATTTAGGACCTTGCCTTCCTAGCTTGGCTACGCAAATAGATTATCTCCTTGTTCCTAAGTGGACCCATTCTTTCCTTGGCTCCCATTTTACTTCTATTATGGAACATCTTGGGATTTCCCTGAATCTTGTCGAAACTATTTCACGCCCTTCATTGCCCTCCTCATTTATCCTTAAATTCTCCCTTGCATCCTCCGCATTTCTCTAGACACATGATTCCAATCGACCATACCTGTCACATTCTTCCTATTTTTCTTGATCAAACCTTCAATATCCTTTGCAAAGAAAAAGGAGATCTGCTGGAGGGACTCGAGGGGTCAGCAGTGTCTGTGGAAGGAAATGGGCAGTCAGCGTTTCTGGTCGACCCTTCATCTAATCTCTTTCTGTGGACATAATAATTTAATAATTTCAAAAGCTGTTCCATGCTCTATGCTCATCTCTCCCACTGACGAAGCTCCTTGCATTAAATAAATGCAGTTGAGCATGTCTTAGACTTTAGACATAGACTTTAGGGATGCAGCACGGAAACAGGCCCATCGACCCACTGAGTCCGTGCCGACCAGCGGTCACCTGTACACTAGCACTATCCTGCACACAAGGGACAACTTACAGAAGCCAATTAACCTACAAAGCTGCACATCTTTGGAGTGTGGGATTGGGTACAGTGATAACTTAAAATAAACGTAATATCTTTTTTAGGAAGGAGATGACCGAATGTTGAAGATTTCCCAGAAAAAGTTCTGTGCCAGTGGGCCGTATGGTGGTAAGAACACTTGCTGCTTCATTGTAATTTACTCTCCGACATTGAATAACCTCTCTACTCTTTCAGAATTGGACAGTCCCGTTTCATGAAACATTAAAATGATCCCGTCTACAGATTTTCTATGTATATCACAATGCAGGTGCTGTGATTCTCAAAGGATTGCAAATATAACATTCTTATTTAATCCCTAAAAATCTTAATTTGCATCATTTTGCAGTGAACTAATATATTAGGACTCGGGGAAATTAAATATATTTGAATTTTACCTTGGCAACAGAACTTCACAACGTGGAACAAGAGGTGTTGGATAGAGTTTCAATTTTCTGCCAGTGTCCAAACTAAATCCATAATTTTTCCTTGCTCATTGGCAGAATTTGGAAGTTGCTAGTAAAACTGGGAACTGTACTTGGAACAGTACAGCACTGGAACAGGCCTTTCGGCCCACAATGTCCATGCCAAGCATGATGCCAAGACCAATCCCTATCAGCCTGTACATTATCCATATCCATTCCCTATATTTGCATGTGCTCAACCAAATGACTCTTAAATGCCACTATTATATTCAAAGCTCTACAAAAACATGCGAGTGCTGTATTCTTGAACTAATGCTTTATAAGAGGGAAATGCCATTACCTCCAAATTAAAATAAGAGTTTTGGAATGAGGATTGAATCCCTGCTACCCTTGCCTTGTGAGGCCAACCTTCAGTCTAGATAAATGTTCCTGTAAGAAAATGCAGTTCTTCTGGGGAGAACGTGGTACTGGCAAGAATTGACATATTTGGAATAAGAGGATATAAATTTGAAGCAAATTTTACATCAAACGGTGCTGACCATACCATAAGCTTTACAATTTCAATTGCTAGCAGTTTTGGGGGCTAGATTTCTAAGTGAGTAATAGATGCACTCATGAAAGGGAAAAGATAGGGCAGGTAAACCATAGAAGGCTATGGATGCAATTAGAGTAACCGCCAGCACTAAAAAGCGGTGGGAAATTGTATAGTAATTCCACATATGATCAAGATCCTGCAGCCTAGCAGGAAAGTGCATGTGTAAAGACAGAATTTGATGAGGCTGAATGGATAGCTGGTTGACATTTGTACTCTAGGCTCAGTCATGTAAAGTGGCCGCTTGCATGAGATGGTTAGCTTTCATGCTCTTGGAATTGTATCTCAGGATCTTCTGAGGAGGAAAGAAAATGAAATGAGGGGAGCGAAGAAAGTACCCGATGAATTGGATTTGTTGGGTTTCAGTTTTCCCTTTGGAAACTTGAGTTAAGAGGTGTCCGAAGTACGTGCTTGCAAATATCTGCTTACTCATTTGAGTTTTATAAATTTGTGTTCAGTATTTCCAAACTTGAATCACATTTTCACTCTTAATTTACGATTCTGTATTCTATAAATTGGCAGCAATTGCTCTCAATAAGGACATTTACATACTTAGTCTGAGACATGCTCCCATTTTGTTTCATCTCCTTCCCCTTTGTTTGCTGTTTTACCAAATACTAACCAAATTTGGTGGTTCATTCATGAAATGGAATGACAATCTGCAATCGATCAAGCTAAGTTGCCTAATGGAGTGTTCGAACCAACTATTTTTTAACAAGTTACCCAAATTTTGACCTAAGCTGCATTTTGCAGTTTAGATTAACAACTTGAATTAGTTTTGCAGTTGATGACATTTGTCTCCTTGGAAGTTTATGGTAACCTCATTTATCAGAACCTCCCATTAAACCAATTATATCGTATTATTTTCCCCAAGCTATTATTGGAATGTAATACATGGTCAGCTGCACCGGTTTTGTGCCACCAACAACAATTGTTTGGTCTATAGCAATTTGGGCTTTGTTCCAGATACTTCCTCCTTTCCAGCATTTGAAAAGTGCAGAAGCCAAGGCTTTAACTTTTCCAAACTATAATGAACAGATTGATTTGGGTCAGAGAGTATTATCTACAGCCAAGCAACTTGATCAACATTTCAAGTTGGTCTGAAAAGCCTTTTGCATATCATTCCTAAAGGGGATAGTAGAGGCAGAATCAATTACAATGTTTAAAAGGAAATTGGAAAAGTGTTTGGATAGAAAAGGAGAATACAGGCCTAATGGTGTGAAATGGGATCAGTGCAGATGGCATCATGGTCGGCAAGGCCAAGGTGGAGCAAGAGGGCAGAGTTTGGTGCTGTATGCATCTAGGGTGATGGGACTGGAGCTTCATGTAAACTTGACCTGTGGCAAGGTGCCAGCCGCTCCTTTGTGACAAATCAGGTGGGCATTTCTGACTCTTCAATAAGTGGAAAGGGACTTTGGGGGGATGAGGTCCAAGGATATTACCTGGAATTAGGAAGATTTGGGAACCTATTTGTTAATTAGTGAAAGGCTTGGATAGAGTGGGTGGAGAGGATATTTCCACTATTGGGAGAGTCTAGGACTAGAGGTCATAGCTTCAGAATTAAAGGACGTTCTTTTAGGAAGGAGATGAGGAAACATTTATTTAGTCAGAGGGTGGTGAATCTGTGAAATTCATTGCCACAGACGGCTGTGGAGGCCTTCGGATATTTTTAAGGCAGAGATAGATAGATTCTTGATTAGTACGGGTGTCAGAGGTTATGGGGAGAAGGCAGGAGAATGGGATTAGGATGGAGAGATAGACTAGCCATGATTGAATGGCAGAGTAGACTTGATGGGCCGAATGGCCTAATTCTACTCCTATTCCTTATGACCATATGACCTTAATTGTGGCAGAGCAGCTGTAAATAGGTGTATTGCTTCAGGAAATAACATGAAGTAGAGAGGTGTCCATGTGAGGGGATCCAACCTCAACGATCCAGTGGGCAATTCCAGTGAAACCAGTTGAATCTGGTTTAAAAAGTGGGAACACTTGACAGAGCAAGTTGCTTCAACCAAAAAAACAAATGCAATTAATCTGAAACCAGGTATGTGCATGAGTTAGGAAGGGACATTGTGTTTTTGAAGTGAGGTAGAGTGAAAGAAAGTTCCCTTGATGTCAAGCCACTGGCATGATGTATTTCTGTGCTGTAATAATAAAGTTTATAACTTTGTCTGCTCCGTATGTGGAGACTATTTGCATACCTTGGGTATGTAAGCAAAAATTGTCACCGTGCCATGTCACGTGTGACAATAAAGTATTCCGTTTCATAATATCCTGTTGGGTACTCTTTTTGAGCCTCTTTTTATTTCCAGTTTGATATGTATACCCATGCTCTTGAGAGTGAAAATTGAATGCCAGACTTGTCTTCCTAGCTATTGCTCTGGACTGAGCAAGCAGTAAATAACGTGCCTTTGTCATATCAGTCAGTTTACTTGGGTTTGATATAGGGTCTGCCTATAACTCGTCAGCAGTCAAATTCTACTTTTTTCCCATTTCTCTTTCCCACATCCAAATATAGGAGCATTGTTTAAAAGAAAATGTTAGGAAGCTACATGTTCCTGACTCTGAAAGATTCTATATCCTTAACTCGGATGGATTAGTAGATGTGACACAAGGGACAATTGGTATTGAGTGTATCTCAATGTGGTATCAGTACCTAACCAATGAACCACATAGATTGGGAATAAGAAAAGATGGCTACGATGTAATAAAATATTCTAAGTTGTTTCACACAAACATAACCTGATAATAACCAAATCAAAGAAGGAAGCATTAGAAAATGTGATCAAAGGTTTGAACAAAAAGAGATTGGAGTTTGAGGAGTTGTCAGTGGAGGTGGACCCAAAAGGTCAGAATGAGGGAGTTTTGACATAGATCAAGGGTTGCTTTACCATTTTTGGATAAATTGTATTTTGTTCTCCCTAATTTGGATGGCAGATGATGAACACCATTTGTTTGAGGTGCCAGATGACAGTCATCGCCAGTGGATTTCATCTTCAAAGGGATGCTATTGGTTATGTTTTTCTTGTTTTTAAGTTGCTGAGATTTTTAGAATGCAAGCATTTCACCAAATTTCACCTGTGTGGGTGAGTTATTTTGACTGCTAGCTGATCTGACGACAAAAATAATGTGCAAAGCATTTTGTGAACCATTGAAATTTTTTCTTAAACGGTTTTCATTTCTGCCAAACACAATGTGACTGTCTTTAGGACATAATTGGATGGATAGAGGCATATAGCATGGAAACAGCCTTTTGGCTCAACTCATCCATACTGACCAAGATACCCCCATTTAAGCTAGTCCCAATTGACTGTGCTTGGCCCATATCCCTTCCTATCCATGTACTGTCCAAATGTCTTTAAAATATTGTTATTAAACCTGCCTCAACTATTTCATCTGGTAGCTCATTCCACCCTCTGAGTTATATAATTTGCCCCTCGGGTTCCTACTAAATCGTTCCCCACTCAACTTAAACATGTCCCCTCTGGTTCCTGATTTTCTGATCCTGGAAAAAAAAGACTATGCATTTACCCTATCTATTCCCTTCATGATTTTATATTCCTATAAAACTTTATAGACCTGAGACAACAGCAATTGTACTACCTGTGCGTGCCACTGGCATCTCACCTTAAATGTCCGACTTGTAGGTTTGTTCCTTTATCGGAAATAATGACTTGGTAACAATTCCACCTTTTAAATATTAAAGTTATTGTCTTTAACATTGTTCAGAAAACACTTTGCACTCTTTAGTATCATTACTATACTTACAATAAACCATAACCAAAATAAACTCAATTCCAAATTCATTAAGTGGGATTTGCATAACCTAAGAAACAGCCATTATCTCCCTCTTTAATTTGGAGCTTGAGCTGTAGTTGCTTTGGAGAATGAGGTAACATTTTGTTCTTGAGGCCTATTAATTATACGAATTTATTGATGTGACTCTTTAACCAAGAAGATCCAGTTCAAACGCATCAAATTAATATTTTGTTAATACAGGAGAACTGTTGCCATTAAATTTAGTCTGGTCGGAAGTATTTTGAATAGAAGCCAAAAAGGAAATGGCTTCAAATTGACAATAAATGGTTTAGATGCTTGATCTGTCTTTTTGAAAAACTTAAATGGATCTATAACACATGTTATCATTCAGTCGGTTCTCGTATTTGACTGCATGAAGCATGGAACCCAGTGAGATTAGCTCTCAATATCTGTTTACTCTATTTTTGTTTATCAAAAAACATTTTTATTTCTCCCTTTCTTTCCTGACGCTGATTCTTTGAGAACAGAGGTCCAGTCTGTGTTGCCTCTTCCAAATGATAATTCTTGGTGTGTCTCTCCTTTCAAGAGGGAGCTGCTTCAGAGCCAAGTCTCTCCCAACCAGCTGACCTGATAAGCTGCCCAGTAGATACCTAGCTTCCATTGGATAATGTTGAGGAGCAGTGAAGATCTGGCCAGTTTTTTTACCCATCCATTTTGATGTGACTTGAGACCAAATTGCAGTACATCTACCAGGCATTTAAGAGTCTCATCAGCTGTTAGATTTGCTGTTTGAAAGCTTTGTTTCATTTACTTGATATATTCTGCTCCCATTGAGGATATTTCTGCCCTTTGTGGGAAATTGGATTCAATCTTCTCAGGGGCTCTGCTACGTAAATCCATTCATGTATAAGTACACCTCTCCTGTGTTTCCCAGGTAGTGACTGTCCTCACTGGATGGTCCCTATTAGTATCTGCACCAGTGAAGATGTAAGCTGTGATAATGTGAAGGTGTTACTGGACCAGCCAGAGATGACTATCACTGTGAAGAATGTGAAACCGCAACAATGGATAAAGGTAGGTCACCAGAGAGCTTCAGAAGTAGTTTAGGGTACGTATTCTTTTGTATCTTTCAGTTAAAATGGACTTTTTCTCTATCTACTTTAGGTCTTTGCAAGAGGGTGGGCAGGCAGGCAACCTGTGTCCTCGGAGTCTGCCAACATTGCTCTTTAACAAGCTGCTTTACGCATACAAGTGAAGTCTTTGCCTCCATTTTTTTTTGTGCCTAACATCCTCTCAAGCATCTCTACTGGAGACATTTTTGACAAGATTAGGAATTCTCTGTTTGAGGATTCTGTTTGTAAAAGTATAGATTCTGTGGGACATTGTATTTGAGTCTCGGTGAAGAGTCTCATGGAATTTTGCCCCACAAAAAATCAAGACTATCCCTTTGATCTTATCTTGAATGTTTGCAAGACGTGCTAAATGGAGTCCTGGCACAAGGAGGTTATTGCATTTCACCAAGCATTGATTTCAGAATAGCTTTGGCAGAGCAAAAATCCTGTTCCATTTTTACCCAAGAAGGGGCAAGGGAAATTTATTGTATTTTGTTCAGAGTAATATGGCTGAACAAAACAAAAATGTACAAGTTATAGCAACTGGGGCTTGAATCCTGGCTACTTAAGATGGATCTTGATCTTTGCTTTTTAAAACAAAAATCCTGATAGAGATCACAATATATTATTAAAGTATTTCCAAAAGGTGGACAAAATGATTGAAGAAATATATTTTAAATGTGTAATTAAAAACCTGAACAAAAATAATGGGAAATTATGTAAATGAAGAGCAGGCCAATCACAAAAAGGGGAGTGGAGATGGGGGGAAAAGCATTTTGGTGTGCAGTTTTCTTTACACACTTAGTTTTTAACTCTTGCATTCTGCTTATGCTGTCCCATTGTCAATGTCTAGTTCTATTAATTGAACCTTTTGGAAGGAGCCATGAAGTAAAAAGGTATAGGGATTTTACTAAACTTGCATTATCATACTATAACATAATAAAGTGCAAACTTTGCCACAGATTTGGAATCCCACTCGAATGAGACCTGACGGGTTTTAATGTTCCTCTCACCAAACACACACATTCCTCATGCAGCAGCTTTGCAGATTGATTCCTCTAAGACAGCTCAACTTAATTTGTAGAATTATAAAGTATGGAAGCATAATTTTTATTCACATCAAACCTTTGAATTGTAATAGTTCTGATAAAAGTAAATATTCTGCCACTATTTGTAAGCCTCTTTGTATTTACCCATCGTTTTGCTTTTGTTTGTTTGCTTGCCTGCATTTGTCTCTCTGGCTATTCTGCCTGGGCATTCCTTCTCCATAGTTTTGACTTGTGCTTCTTGTATCTTTCCCATTTAAACAACAATAATGCTGTCTTTATGCATCTCTGTGAAACTTGTCACTGTTTCTTTGGCCCCTCTTTTTGCTTTTTCTCTCACTCTTCTTTTTCTCTGCCTCATTCTCTAACTTTTTTAATCTTTGTAATTTATCTGTGCCACATCTGCTAATTTGTCCTTCAAAAAGTAAGAACATAGACAGTGTACTCTCATTAAACCCTATCAATTGGCTATGCAACAGTTGCTAAATGGATTTATTTTTCTTATAAACTCTGTGCAGTTTATAATCTCAAAGTCTGTTAATTTTATGTCTGTTAATGTACTTTATTTCACACTTATTTGATACCAATTGTAACCTAGTTCCCTTGGATGAAATTTGGTGAAATGTTCAATAGATTTGTCAGTGCTCACATTTAGGGAGGTATGCAGTCATGGTGTTAGTTGGTATGATATTTTAGTGTAAGTATTGTTCATTTTATTCATGCGATCATTAAGTACTTGACTGTAGGTTTCATCCACTTTATGGGACGTGGATTGTTGGCAAACCCAGCATTTACAGCCCATTCCAATTGTAGTTTGGTAACGTACAATCATCACTCTTTAAACACCGTACCCATGGTAGTTTAACATTAAGTTTAATTGTGTTATATGACTGTCTTGAAACACCATCCAAATGTAGCCCTGGTTGTGGCGACAAGGTTTAAAATCTGCTGACAGGACAAAATTGCTTTCTGGTGCATTTGGCATGATTCAAACCAAAACCAGAGAGTGGGGAGCAATTGATTCCATTGATAATTCTGACTTTATCTGACCATGTATACATTTTACTGATGCTTCTACCCAAGCAGTGCACATTTTGGAACACCCAAAAGCTGCCTATTCAGAGAAGTTTGGTGCTCAGTTTCAGTGAGACAATTTGTCGCCTGGTCTACCACTTTCAGTCATGTTGCTTTTGAAGGATGAAGTAGAAATGTTGGGCAGTAAAGCAGCCTTTGTTCTGACTCTCTTGCCCTTCCTAGAGATAGCTCGCCTTCTGGTAGTGAATATAAATAAAAAAGCAATGACTAACTTTTTATTTATTTTCACTGCTGCAACTTGTCCTCGTTCACAGATGTGTTCATCCCTGCTTTTACTCTGTAAATAGTACTCATCTGTGCATGGATCATCGTCTGCCCAATCTGTAACCAAAAATGATCAAAATAGTTAGACAAACCTGACATCATGGCCAGTCTCTGCAATTCAGTTACTGGTCATCCCCAGCGGATGTCTGCTCCAATCTCTCCAGCTCTCAAATGGAAAATAGTTTTTTTTAAATTGCATTGTTTAGTTTCCAAAATACCTGCTAGATTCGTCTGGGTTTGCAGATGGATCTGAGTCATTTGTGAACTGGTTGATGCTTCAACTAGATGTAAATAATCCGTTAAACCTGATAGTTTATTGTATTCCTGTTATTAAATTGGGAGGATGAAGGAAGCAGATGGTTCAAGGCATTGCTATACTCGTGTTGGATTTGACTGTACGATTCTTACTGTGTGCAGAGTAGGAATATTATTGTAATGAGCCTATCAATTTGTTCTTCTGTTGAAATGCAATTTGTTGTAGGCTAATCTTTGGAGCTAATTATCAGTGGCAGAAATTGTCATTCCCCATTCTCACCAAGTAAAGTTAGGTAGCTGTGTGTAATAAGAATTGCGAGCAAGGAAAGTTATTTTCTCCTTTTTCTCATGAATTTCTTACTGAAAGGTGGGTGGAATGGCCTTAGGGCAGTCATGTTCATATTACACCAAGAATGCTGGTGTTCAGGCTCCTGCTTTTAACATCGAAGCTCTTGAGCATTGGACAATGCATGATAATGATCTCGTGCGGGTTTTCAACTAATCTTCCTGGGGAATGGCTCGGTTGCACTCATCAGTTTGTTCACCAGTATTGCTGGGAACAAGATCCAGCAGAGCCACTCCTTTCCTGAGGCATTTCTAAGTTTGGAGATAAACTTACAAACACAGTGGGCAGTGACTATTACATGGCACCAGAGTTTCATGGCAGTTCTAAGTGCAGTGTCGATGAGTTGAATGGGTTCAGGAACACAAAAATTAACAGGACTAGGCCTTCAATAGAGAACGTCATTTCCCATTCTCACCAAGTAAAGTGAAGCAGCTGTGTGTAATAAGAATTGCTAACAAAGTAAGTTACTTTCTCCTTTTCCTCATGGATGACTTTCTGAAAGCTAGGCTGAGTAGCCTTGGGGTGGGTGTGTTAATATTACAGCAAGAATGGTGTTGATTAGGCTCCTGCTCGGAAGCTTTTAACATCAAAATGGGCATTCAAACCTGCCCCACCATTTAATGATCATGGCTGATCTATGCTGGCCTCAACTCTTGCCTGTCATTTCTTAAACCCCAGGTAGGCACAAAATTTGAGAGTAACTCAGCGGGTCAGGCAGCATCTCTGGAGAGAAGGAATGGGTGATGTTTCGGGTCGAGACCCTTCTTCAGACTGAAGAAGGGTCTCGACCCAAAACGTCACCCATTCTCTCCAGATGTGCTGCCTGGCCCGCTGAGTTACTCCAGCATTTTGTGTCTACCTTCGATATTTACCAGCATCTACAGTTTTTTTCCCTACACATTTCTTAAACCCTCGATCGATCTAACTATTCATCCACAAATATTTCTAATGATCCAGGTTCTAACACCCAATAGGGATGAATATTTTAGAGATTCACCACCCTCTGAGAAAAGATTTCTACTTATTTCCATTTTCGTAAGGTTGGTTCCTTATATTTTAGTTATGTCCTTGGTTTGACATGCTCCAACTGACAAAAACAAGAATCTGCTAAAAGAAAATCTCAGTGGTGTGTGTCTATTACAGTGACTGGGTGCTGAGGTAAACCTCCCTAAAATAAAAACTGAAAATGCTAGAACTACACTGTTATACAACATTCATGAGAGGGAGGAAAATGGCAAAAGAATTAACAATTTCCAGCATTTCTGACCTGAATATTTCATAGCATTTTCTGCTTTTACCTCAGATTTCCAGGATCTCAAATAATTTTCTAGAAATCTCATTTATTGCTCCAGTTAGACACAAAATGCTGGAGTAACTCAGTGGGTCAGGCAGCATCTCTAGAGAGAAGAAATGGGTGACGTTTTGGGCCGAGACCCTTCCTCCAGTTTACTTGTTTCATAGAATAATGGAGAATGAATGTTTGGATTAATTAAATTATGCTCCGAAAGGATTCTGCACAAATGTGAATCATTCTTCTTGTGGTTTTCTTTTTAATCTTCAGTTGAACCCTGGAACAGTGGGCTTTTGTCGAATTCAGTACGATCCAACAATGCTCGAACGTTTATTAAACAGCGTCCAGAACCTTGCACTTCCTCCTGTGGACCGACTGGGGCTTCAGAATGACTTGTTTTCGCTGGTAAGTCGGGAGAGATTTGACGGATAAATTACTCCTGTTTTCAAAACTTGTATTTGTGCTCTAACTACAGAGAGCTTCTGAAGTATTGTTTGTCAGACAATTGATAAATCAACACAGTTCTTGCAGAAGTCCAAATGTAATTCGTTTGAAATGAGTTATTTCGTGGCCAAAATCCAGTTTACTTCCAAATTCATTGTACATTAAAATTGGTGGAAATTAGTCTGACACACTATTCTCCATTTGGAAATAATAGATGGGATTGAATCAGAGGTTGAGGTGATGTAGTATGAGCCAGGCTAAGGTGATTTACAATTTTTTAGATGATTTAGAGATACAGCGCGGAAACAGGCCCTTCGGCCCACCGACTCCGCGCCGCCCAGCGATCCCCGCACATTAACACTATCCTACACACACTAGGGACAATTCTTTACATTTTACCCAGTCAATTAACCTACATACCTGTACGTCTTTGGAGTATGGGAGGAAACCGAAGATCTCGGAAAAAACCCCATGCAGGTCATGGGGAGAACGTACAAACTCCGTACAGACGTCGCCCGTAGTCAGGATTGAACCCGAGTCTTCGGCGCTGCATTCGCTGTAAGGCAGCAACTCTACCGCTGCGCCACCGTGCCGCCCACTGAAAATTGTGTGTTAATTCTAAATGAGATTTCTTTCCCCTTGAAATAAATCAACATTAATTTATGAACCTTCGTTTTTTAAATTTAGTTTATTGTCACATGTTCCGAGGTACAGTGAAAAGCTTGTATGTGCTAATTAATGAGTGGAAAGACAATACAAGATTACAGTCGAACCATCCACAGTGAATATATCACAAAATGCTGAAGTCTGAAGAAGGGTCTCGACCCGAAGTGTCACCCATTCCTTCTCTCCAAGATGCTGCCTGATCTGAGTTACTCCAGCATTTTGTGTTACCTTTGATTTGTACCAGCATCTGCAGTTATTTTCCTACATCCACAGTGAATAGATACATGATAAAGTGAATAACGTTTAGTGCAACATAAAGTCCAATCAAGGATAGATCGAGGGTTTCCAATAAGGTAGATGGTAGCTCAGGACTGCTCTCTAGTTGTGAACCTGCACTGTTTTCTGAGTTGTCTGGCTACTGGCAAAGTGTTTTTTTTGGGGGGAGGGGGGGATGGATTGATGTCTCCAAATCATATTAGAATGTTAATGTTTGAAGTTCAAGATAAGTAAATTTGAGAGTCCTAAGATTTTCGCATTTCCATAATCCATAAATGTAACAACTAAGTGAGAGGTTCAAATTAGGGGTTGGTGGTAATCGCATTCATCATATTTTTGTACTTCAGAATGCTTCCGTAATTAAAATTCTTGGCTTTCAATATATCTAACGAGCTGTGCTTGCATAAGAAGTAATGCTTCTCAAGATGCTATGTTCATGAATGAATCATTTTTTGACGTAGTCGGGACATCTCACTCCAGTGTTATCAAACAAAAAGTTGACACCATGTTACAGAAGGATTAATATCAGAATAAATCATCAAAGGTGGGGTGAAACTGGAGCTAAAAGAGTAAAGAAGTGGAGAGGCAAAAGAATTTTGAGTGGGAATGTCGTGCTTTAGTTTGTCAGCATGGCTGTTCATACCAAAGCAATTAAATTTGTGATACTCAAAGCAATTTTTAAAGAGGCAGATATCCCAGATGTAACTCCAGAGAAAATCACAAAGGCCATGGAAGAGATTTGAAAATAATCTTAAACTTGAAATATAATTCAGTGCGATAGAGACGAGGCTAACTTTTACCAGACACCAGAAAACCATAACCATAAAACATAGGAGCAGAATTGGGCCATTCAGCCCATCTAGTCAACTCCACCAATCAATCGTGGCTGATCTCCCCCCCCCCCCCCCCCCTCAATTCTATTCTCCTGTCTTCTTCCCGTAACGTTTAACGACCTTCCCACTCAAGAACCTATCAACCTTCACTTTAAAATACCCAATGTCTTGGCCTCCACAGCAGTCGGTGGCAATGAATTCCACAGATTCACCACCTCAGTTTAGTTAAGATATTGCTGGGATATTTCACAGATTGCATGGCTAGAACATGAAAGAAAACGGATGTCCGTTCAGTATTCATACCTACATTTTACATCCAATTTGAGATGCAAGTACTCACTGCAGAAGATTTTGGAGTTCAGTTCTGCTCCATTTTAAAAAATCACAGGGGAAAAATTGGCCTATGTTCGCTAAAAACCCCGATAACATAGAATCATAGAAAATAGGTGCAGGAGTAGGCCATTCGGCCCTTCGAGCCTGCACCGCCATTCAATATGATCATGGCTGATCATCCAACTCAGTATCCCGTACCTGCCTTCTCTCCATACCCCCTGATCCCTTTAGCCACAAGGGCCACATCTAACTCCCTCTTAAATATAGCCAATGAACTGGCCTCAACTACCTTCTGTGGCAGAGAATTCCACAGACTCACCACTCTCTGTGTGAAAAAAAAAGTTCTCATCTCGGTCCTAAAAGACTTCCCCCTTATCCTTAAACTGTGACCCCTTGTTCTGGACTTCCCCAACATCGGGAACAATCTTCCTGCATCTAGCCTGTCCAACCCCTTCAGAATTTTGTACGTTTCTATAAGATCCCCCCTCAATCTTCTAAATTCCAGCGAGTACAAGCCGAGTCTATCCGGTCTTTCTTCATATGAAAGTCCTGCCATCCCCGGAGCCTATACAATCTCGTTCCACACAAAAGATCAGGATTTACTGAAGAGATTTACCTCTATTGTCCAACTAGGAGACTATTCTGTTTAAGAAACAGGCAGGTACATGGACAGGACTGGTTTGGAGGGATATGGACCAAACGCAGGCAGGTGGGACTTGTGTAGCTGGGACATGTTGGCCGATGTGGGCAAGTTGGGCCGATGAGCCTGTTCCAACACTGTATCGCTCCAAGTCTATTCAGGTATTAGTCAGCTTTATGGGAAGAGGTATGTTCTGTTATGTGCTTGGAACTCATCTCTTTTTTAAAAGGCTACATTACATTGGTACCATTTTCTATTGCCCTCCAGTTTGGGGTTTTGTATCATATTATGGATTCATTTTCTTCTCCATGTGTCTTTTTTCTCCAATTCACATTCTTTCTTATGGTAATCAAGAACAAGAGTTGGCCATTTAACCTTAAGGTTATGGCAAATCTGATATCTGGCCTCAATTGTTTTCTTGCCCAATTTCTTCCTTATCTCTCCCAGGAACCACCTCATCCTACAATCCGGAAGTCTAATCACCTTGAATATACTTAAAGATTCCGCTTCCACACCACATTGAAGTGGAAATTCCAAATAGTCGTCACCCACCGAGACGAACTTTCATCAAAGTCTTTGTGCGCGAGGCCTTGTCCTATGACACTACCTCCAGGTTCTATTAGTTTAAAGATGCAGTGTAGAAACAGGCCCTTTGGCCCACCGAGTCCACGTCGACCAACAATCACCCCATATGTGCATTCTATCCTAGGCTCTCGGAATAATTTACCGAAGCCAATTAACCTACAAACCCGTACATCTTTGGAACCTGGGTGGAAACCGGAGCACCCGGAGAAAACCCACGCGGTCATAGGGAAAACGTACGAACTCTGTACAGCATCCACAGTCCGGATTGAACCCGGGTCTCTGGTGCTGTAAGGCAGTAGCTCTACTACTGCGCCACTGTGTTGTATTCGTGTCCCAGCAGGCATTGGTATCTACCCAGGCTAATCCCTTCATGGCAATGAGTCCAATTTGTTCCATCTATTCCTTGGAATTGTCTTCTGACACAGGATTGACCAAGGTTCCTTATCTGTCTAGATTGTTTTGAATGTATTATTCTCTATTTATTGCAACCAGAAGGTCACACAGTTTCAAGCAGATGACTTTGAATTAATACTATCCTAACTTGGCACTGTAATTCAAAACTCCTTGATCTGCAATTGTAATGATGGAACACAAGCCAATCCTAGATCGATATCATTCCTAGATCTCTCTCATTCTGTACCTTGGCTGGTTCAAAACTCTTGTAAACCAATATCTTGACCACTGTTGAAGCAGTCTGCATGGTATCATGTGGTTGAAAGTTTCATGTTACGTAGCTGTTTGTCAGATTAGCCCCTTCTGTCTCTCGATAATGTGTTGAGTGTAAAATATGAATTTACTAAATAGACTTCTATTAATTGATGCACATTTGCAACAGTGGAAACCCGGCAATTATCTTTATAATATTTATACAATTCTGAAATTAAATCTTCCATGGGTCAATGAGATTCCTTCCTTCACTGTAAAAGTTCTTGTTATTAGTGTACCCTTGCTGCAGTGAAGGTTGTTTTTCGAAGGTCATCCCCATAATACTACTTTGATACTTGTGTAATTCAATCTGATAAGACCGCATTTATTTAATGATATTCTTGTTCATTCAGTCATAGCCCAGGAGATTATTGACAAATGCCACTTTTCCCATCAACATTGGAGGTCTTCAGGATCGATTTCTGGCTTCTTACAAAATGAATTTGCATGTTGTTTCTTGGCAGTGTCATCTGAAGATGTGGCTTCCATTTATATTTTGCTACCCATTTTTACACCTCTTTTTAGATGACTCTTCTGCTTCTGATTGATCTGATTTTACTGGCTTTACCTTGCACTAAACGTTATTCCCTTATCATGTATCTATACACTGTGAATGGCTCAATTGTAATCATGTGTTTCTGCTGTCTGGTTAGCACGCAACAAAAGCTTGTCACTGTACCTCTGTACACGTGACAATAAACTAAAGCGAAGCTGATCTATATTGCTAAACTACCTGAATGACATCTAGTTGTGAATACGCTACTGATCCCTCCACTTAAACAGAAAAAAAGGAAGGAATTACTATCACAAATTCCATGTTCCTGTTGCCAATCGTAGCCTCTTATTTGAATGTTATCACAGTCTGAGGTAGATTGTAATCATTATGTCCCAAATCTTTGAATGTTCTCTCCCATCACAATGAGCACGTATATCCATTTTCATAACTTTTCCCACCTTCTCTCCATCTCACATGAACTACTGGAATTCTCAATGAAAGTTACTGTTGCATTCTAACTTAATTACACTAACATTCCCCAGACCAATTATGGATCATTCAGAAGCCTGTTTCCTGTCCCATCCCACTCCATCCATGCAACCTTTGGTTTTCATATTGCCTCACATTTAATATCATTCTTAAGCTTGAATCCAGTCAGTGTTCTTGTCCTTTCTCTGAATTTTCAAGCTATCACTGACTTTCCCTGCATTATTCCTGCTGTTCGGTGTATCTTCCACTCCTCACCTCAAACCTTTGCTGCGCATTAGATTTTCTTCCAACCTCTTTATCCTTGTAAACTCTGCATTCTTGAATTTACTTCTCTAATCCCTTTTACCTCATTTTTGAGTGATATTCGGTGTATATATTCTACACTGGTTACATCTCCCATCCGACACAAACCAAGAACTTTACCTATAGATCTCTGCCATCCTACCTTTTATGTAATGCTTCAATAATTGATCCACCTTGTGATCAGAATTAAACTCTGTACACTTTGTGCCCTCACAAAAACAGTTCTTGATTCTTTCAGTGGACTGAATATTTCTGCTTTTGAATCATTAAAGCACTTTGAGCAATTTAATGTATGGCGTAGCAGTTGTCCTGTTTCACGTTGCATCATTTTACATCCACTTTTATTCATGGGAGATGTAATCAATCACATTACTCCCCCAGGCAGTGTTTAGATTTTGGTCAGCCTTTTGAGCCAGTCCAGTGTAAAAAGCCTTGCCAGACCACACACTCCCTCTTAGACTTGACTGCATAGACTATGGTTTTTAAAATATGCTTGCTTCCTGGCCAAGAACAATTAGAAAACTTTCTTTAATCTAAACACAGATCCTTCAGTATAATTAATCCTAAAACGATTCTAAACAATTGTGCTATTTGGCTTTGAAGTGCTGTCCAATTTGAAGAGGAGAGACATCATGCTATTCACTTCAGCAGAACAGAATCTCATGATTATATCACTTATGCAAAAAAGCTTTAAACTGCTGGCAAGCATACTATGATGTTTACAGGATGACTGGGAGCTCAAACAAGTAGCAATTCTTCCTACTGGCTTGTCTTCAACTGACTGTTGGAAGTTAAATGCGAGGACTGCTGTAATTCTCCTGCATAAATTCTCCCCCTCAGAACCATGTTGACTTTGTCCATCAGACGTTGGACTGTCTTTGCATACATAAGTGATGCTGAGAAAAGGAAGAACACCTTAACCTATGACATAGAGCAGCACAGCACAGGAACAGTGCCAGTCTGTGCCAACCACTATGTTGGTTTAAACCACACATCTGCCTACATCTGATCCAAATCCCTCCAGCTTTTCCCCTGTATATATATATCTGTCCAAATGCCTCTTCAATATTGCTATCGTATCTGCTTCCACCACTTTCCTTGACTGCATGTTCCAGGCACCAACTCTCCCTCTGTTTTAAAAAAAAAACCTTGTTAATCTCCTTCAAAACTTCCCCCTCTCGCACATAAACTAGTATTTGATTTTTCCACTTTGGGGATAAAAGGTTGACTGTCCACTTGTTCTATATAATTTTCTGTATTTCTGTCAGGTTGTCCCTCGGCCTGCACAGGTTTGTCCAACCTCCTCTTGCAGCTCATACTCTCTGATGCAGACAACAAACTGGTAAACTTTCTCTGCACCCTCTCCAGAGCCTGTGTCCTTCCTGTAATTGAGCAACCAGAACTACACACAGTACTCCAAATGTGGCCCAATCATATCTTTAGAAGTTACAACATAATTTCCTGGCTCATGCACCAAATGCCTGACTGATGAAGGCAAGCATACCATACATCATCTTTACCACTCTATCTACTTGTGATTCCTTAATGGTAAAGAGAATGCATGTTTAAGGAATTATGTGGAGTTGTGTGGTGGTCTTGATTGAAATGTGTTGGGAGTCTTATTAATCCAGCCTTGTAGATGGTGGAAAAGCTTTTAGGATATGGAAAATTAGTCGTCTGGCACAGAATATCCAGCCTCTTGCATCTTCCAGCCAAAGTATTTATGTGGTTGGTCCATTTAAGTTTCTGGTAAGTTTCTGGATTCCTGTTACAAGTATTTCAAAAGTTTCTCTGCGTGCCAGGCAGTATCTCTGGAAAACATGGATAGTTGATGTTTTGGGTAAGGGCCCTTCTTCAGACTGATTGTAGTGGGGGTGGGGGAGGGAAGCAAACCAAGCTAAAAGAGAAGTGGGAGCTGGAGAAAGTCTAGCAAGTGATAGGTGGATACAGATGGGGGGGGGGGGGGGAGAGATCCTTTCTCT
This sequence comes from Rhinoraja longicauda, assembly GCF_053455715.1. Taxonomy (NCBI): domain Eukaryota; kingdom Metazoa; phylum Chordata; class Chondrichthyes; order Rajiformes; family Arhynchobatidae; genus Rhinoraja; species Rhinoraja longicauda. The sequence goes on along the minus strand of NC_135981.1, from coordinate 2,734,466 downwards.
CCACAGATGCTGCCTGACCCACTGAGCTACTTCAGAACTTTGTCTGTCTTTCAGGCTGCTTGGCCATTTGCCTGAATGTTTGTTTGTTACACCTAGTGCAGTTGAGAAACATGATCCGGGAAGTGTCTAAAGGGTCCTTCCATTCATTTGATTGCTAGATGGGATCCGAGCATTCCCTTCATCATTCTTTCCAACAACTTGTCAGAAGCTGCCAACCTGCAGTGAAATTCTGCTTTTCAGTCAGGGAGTTGTGAATCTGTGGAATTCTCTGCCTCAGAAGGCAGTGGTGGCCAATTCTCTAAATGCATTCAAGAGAGAGCTAGATAGAGTCAGGGGGTATGGGGAGAAGGCAGGAACGGGGTACTGATTGAGAATGATCAGCCATGATCACATTGAATGGCGGTGCTGGCTCGAAGGGCCGAATGGCCTCCTCCTGCACCTATTGTCTATTGTCTATAAATGTCTGTGGATAATTCTACTCTGAAAACTATAGTTTAAATGTTGCTTTAAGTGTTCTTCATAATTATAAAATACTCTTGTATGTTGATTGAAGGGTAGATACAGGCACACTGACCATCGATCACCTGTTGAAACTAGTGCTTTGGTACTCCACATTCACATCCACCTTTTACACGCTATAATTTACAAAGACCAATTAATCTACAAACCGGAGCACCCACAGGAGGGAACATGCAAACTCCACACAGACAGCACCCGAGTCAAAGTTGTGTCATGGCTCCAAAGTTCATGTTCTTTGTTTGACATTTGCGAGGTAGTTGTAAGCACAGGAGGAGGAAGGGGTCGGTCTTTATGGCAGACACACAATGCTGGAGTAACTCAGCGGGTCAGGCAGCATCTCGGGAGAGAAGGAATGGGTGACGTTTTGGGTCGAGACTCTCCTTCAGACGGGTAGGTCTTTATGTTTAGGAAGGTAGTGACCATTGATGAAAATGCAGATTTTGCTGTGTTAGCAACTAGAATTTCTTGTTTGCATCTTTTCTGGAAAACAATTAATTATCTCTGAATTGATTCCAAGTCCCCTCAGCGTTTGCTGGCAAAGCATTTTCTGATTACCCAGGTGGGCTGTGTATTGACCAAATTTGCCACGCATATTTGACATTTAGAGAAGTGAAGAATAATGCCAGAGCTTTTTTTTAAAACTACTGCTGAGCGCATTGCTTGGGCCTCAACCAACTGATCCAGGCCCCAATATCAATGTATCAGAATGCCTTTGATGCTTGCCCATTTAAGCAACTGTTCTGTATAGGAGGTGCTGCAGAAGCACATGCTGAGTTGATAAAAAGCTTAAACCTTCATAAACAAAATCAAGTTGATCATATTGATTTTAATAATTATTTCTTTAAATGGCACCAGATGGAGAGACTGACATATTGGGGCCAGATTGGCCCTCTGCAAGAACAATCTGGTCAGATCCATTCCCCTGCTCTCTCCCCCATTGCAATTTCTTTTCTAAATGGTCTCAAACTGGTGTTGTTGACTTTTGACCCACGATATAAGCGACTGAACTTGATTTTGTACATATTGCTGCCACGTCTAATAGGATAATTTACTTGGCACTTTGGCACATGGGATCAACTGTTCATTAATACTTTGGAGATACAGTGTGGAAACGGGGCCTTTGTCCCACCGAGTCCGCGCCGCCCAGCGATCACACTGTACACTAAGTGTAGGAAAATGGCCTCTCTCCCACTCCCTCTCTCCTAGATGCTGCCTGACCTGCTGAGTTACTCCAGCATTTTGTGATACCTTTGACTCTGTACACTAACATAATCCGACACACTAGGGACAGCTTACAATTAACTTACACACCTGTACGTCTTTGGTGTGGGAGGAAACCGGAAAACTCTGAGAAAACCCGCACAGTCACAGGGAAAACGTACAAACTCCATCCAGGCAGCACCCACAGTCAGTCTCTGGTGCTGTAAGGCAGCAACTCTACTGCTGCGCACCATGCTGTCCTTAGTGACTCAATGCAGGAATCTTGAGTAAAACACAAAGTGCTGACCTGATGAATTATTCCAGCAGTAGAAACAAGGAACCTGGTTAACACAAGAGGGCACTAGATGCTAGAAGACACAAAGTGCTCAGCAGGTCAGGCAACATCTCTGGAGAACATGGATGGGTGACGTTTCAGGTCGGGTATCTGAAGAAGTTATCTCAACCCCAAACGTCACCTATCCGTGTTCTCCAGAGAGGCTGCCTGACCTGCTGAGTTACTCCAGCACTGTGTGTCCTTTTGAATTCTTCCAGCAATTAGTTTTGTTCACTGGTGAAATTGCTTTTTGATTATCTGAGTGGTATTTCTATTGCTGTGAAAGTGTTTAGCATTTACGCACAATAAGAGAGCTTGATTAGTCCATTGGTGAGTTTGACCTTCATGGTAATGTTGCAGCAGCAATTCTCGGTATCAGAAGAACCACTTTTCAAACCAATGTAATTAGTTGTAATTCCCTGCACGGTGATGGCACCAAGGTATTTGAGTGACTATAAACCTCTGTGGGCTGCCTATTTATTTGTTCAGTTCTGAGGTGTGAGGATCGCTCAAGGACATAATTTATTGTCTATCTCTATTCTTGAATTAAAATAACTAAGGATTAACCGGTTGGTCTTATGGTGAAATATTTGCTGAACTATGTATGTATGGCAGATTTCCTTTCCTGAAGGAAATTAGAAGATGGATGTGTTTTTGCAACAACCTGGTAATTTCATGATTCTACATCATGGCAGAATTATGTAGTTACTTGTATTTAAATTCCCAAGCTGCCATGATGCAATTGAAATGTGCGCCAGGTGGGCAGTAGTCTTGTTGTCTGACAGTTACTCCCGTACCCTGACTTTTATGTTGATGTTGTCTTCCTGTGTGTTTTCCAGGCTCGAGCTGGCATTGTCAGCACAGTGGACGCTTTGAAAGTCATGGAGGCTTTTGTGAATGAGCCAAATTACACGGTGTGGAGCGATATAAGCACCAATCTGGGGACACTTTCTGTGTTATTATCCCATACAGACTTCCTTGAAGAAATGCAAGAATTTATTGTTGACTTGTTCTCGCACATTGGGTCGAAGCTTGGCTGGGATCCGAAGCATGGCGAGGGTATGTTAATGCTTTAAGAGTCACGTCTACCTAAAGTAACCATCTTACCCCGTGACGATTTGTCCATTCTAATTGTATCCAAATTACAAAGAATATGGAACGTTTCTTCAGATCGGTTTACAACCTTGAGTCGGTTTTTTAACTTTGGGGTCGGAGTTGAGTTGGATTACCTCGTGTTGAATGCCAAGCGTGGTCACGCCCAAGGACAAAGCAAGCAAAAAATGATTTTTGATTTTCTTACAGCCTGTTATGTTGGAACTGGGCGTAAATGTTCTAAATGCACAATCCTTCTGAGAGGTACATGAGGGGTCAGGAAGATAGAAATATTACTGGGCAGTTATTGAACACATTATACAGAGCAACAGGTAGTATAAGAAAATAACTGCAGATGCTGGTACAAATCGAAGGTATTTATTCACAAAATGCTGGAGTAACTCAGCAGGTCAGGCAGCATCTCAGGAGAGAAAGAATGGGTGACGTTTCGGGTCGAGACCCTTTCAGTCTGAAGAAGGGTCTCGACCTGAAACGTCACCCATTCCTTCTCTCCTGAGATGCTGCCTCACCTGCTGAGTTACTCCAGCATTTTGTGATTATATAGAGCAACAATACTTTTGGAGTGCAAGTGAGTGATTAAAGGGTGAATGAATAAATAAAAAGAGAACTGAGGAGGAGAATATGCAGAGAAAGTTGTTCTTGTCACAAGCCAAGTGCCTCTTTTGTTCATCTGCTCCCTTAGTCGAGACTTGATCACGTAGTCTCTCACTTACAAATTACTTCTAGAAAGATATGAAGTCCTTCAAGGTCATCAAAATATCCAGTCTATCCACGAAGACATGCCTTGCAGGCCAATAAGATGAAGGATGTTGTACAACTGTGTAATTAAAGCGCATTTGAAGATAAAAAGCCTTGTGGCATGAGGAGTGGGGTGGGTGTGAGAAACTGGAAAATTATCCATTTAGATAAAATACCAGAATTTTTCTGACTGGGATGATTGTTATACGTCACTGGGCTCTGTATCCATGTGATGTTAGCTTGTGATTTTATTTATGTTTTGAGAGTATTTAGTGTTATGGTAGAAACATACAGGCCATCTTCATACTTTCAATCAAAAATGTCCTTTTCTTTCATTTCTAAAAATATCCATTCCCTTGTTATTAATTACTTGAGCCTGAGGGAAGTCATTATTTGACACTGCATTTATTGGGCCAGCACCAAACATGGACTAGCTGATTGAGCATCGGTAATTAAAGAGTAGGTTAATGAGTTGTTAACGACTGTTGCAGACAAGACCACAATAACACTGTGATGGATGTGTTAACTGCATACTCTGCATCCATTTACTCGAGAATCAAAACCAAACACCAGTTCCAACGAACATAAAGGGAAAGTGACATATTTGGACTTCCATTCCAGATAAAATGTAGGCTGTAGGTTAAAATTTTCCAAATTCTTAAATTTGGATGGTGAATCTGTGACTTTGCCACAGAAGGCTGTGGAGGCCAAATCAGTTGCTTATTTAAGGCAGAGATAGATTCTTGATTAGTACGGGTGTCAGAGGTTATGGGGAGAAGCCTGGGGAATGTGGTTAGGAGGGAGAGATAGATCGGCCATGATTGAATGGCAGAATAGACTTGATGGGCTAAATGTCCTAATTCTGCTCCTATCACTTACGATCTTATGAAAATCAAGGATTGTACTTTCAGTTTAGAAACTTGCTCTGGGAATAATGGGATTCAAATCGAACGTGGACAACGTGAAGGCATGGAACAGACGAGCTGCGATTTAAATATACAATGGGACTGACTCAAGGCTGAATATTGTGCTCCTGTGTCTATGTTCATCTTGGGTATTTGGTATAATTTGATGATGACGAACAGTCAATATTGTCTTTTTCATTAGTATCTTAAAAGTAAAAAAACATGTTTCACGGGGAGGACACTGATACCAACCAGTCCACGTGAGAAATGACACCAAAAGCAATATCACAGCAAGCAATTTTGAGAAACAAAGGTGACAATGAACTTGGACAGGTTGAAAGGAGAGTTGTGTGGAGCAGTGTTCTGTGGTTGGTTAATTGGCGGGGTGTGTGGAGAACATGGTTGGACAGTGTGAGAAGGTGTGGGCGGGGGCACCGAAGAGGGAGGAGCATGGATCCAATACACAGTGCCGGTCCGGAGAGCGGGTGGGAAAGGGAGGAGTGATGAAGGATAAGCTGGCAGAATTGGGGATGGCTGGGGAGGGAGAGCGGAGAAAGTGAAATAAAGAGAAGCAAGAATTTTGGAAGTGAGGAGAAAGGGCAGAAGACTTGGGTGAGGACCAGGGATTAGGATTGAAAGACAAAGGGCATAGAGTGGTGAAAGAAGGTGGGAGGCAGGGCTGGCTGGGGTATTGAGGGCACAGCATGGCTAGAGGTTAGGGTCAGGGGTGGTGAGTGGGGTCTCAGGAGGGGATTGGGGCCAGTGAGAGTGGGTTTGCTCACTGACATATATAAGAGGATGCTTACACCACCTTCACAAAACACAGATCTTCGACTGACCCGACCGACCTTGCTGCATCACCCTGACCTCTGGGGAGGAGAAGGTCGATCACCTCCCATGTCTTGAATCACTTACCGGCACAGGCAAACGTTAATTTTAGCAGACTCCTCAATCCCCCAGCACAACCTTTGAATGGTTGAGGAGAAAGATATTTGAAGATCGAGATCTGAAATGCACCACAAAGGCCACAGTGTGTCAGGCAGTTACGATTCCTGTCCTGCTTCATGCATCTCAGGACTTGATTATCTACGGCTGGCATCTCAAGGCTCTGAAGAGATACCACTACCACTGTCTCTGCAAAATCCTCAAATTCACTGAAAGAATAAGCAACCATTGTTCCTGCCCTTACGGTTAGCTACTTTGGATAGTTTGATATCAGACTACCAAAGCGGACACACTTTACCCATTCCTGTTCCAGGAAGGGATTATCTGGATTTGTAAATAATGACACCAGTTTATTGTTGTCATGTGTACTGAGAAACAGTGGAATACTTTGAGTGCTACCCAGGTAGAACATTCATACATGAGTGTATTCAAACCATGTGGAATATAGCACGTAAATGGGGCCTTTGGTCCGATTTGCCCATGCTGACCAAGATGCCCTACCTAAGCTGGTCCCATTTGGGCCATATCCCTCTAAACCTTTTCCATCCATGTACCTCACCAACACGCTATAGTTGTTATAATACCTGCCTCAACTGCTATCTCTGTCACCTTGTTCCATGTACCCACCACCCTCTGAGTGATAAAGTTGTCCCTCAGGTTCCCTATTAAGTCTTTCCCCTCCCACCTTAAATTCATGTCCTCTCATTCTTGATCCCTCTTGATCCTGGGTAAAGGACTTTGCATTCACCCTATCAATTCCCCTCATGATTTTATACACCTCTATAAGATCACCCCTTAGCCTCAAGTGTTCTCAGAAATAAAGTCTTAGATTGCCTAATCTCTCCCAATAGCTCGGGTCCTCGAGTGCTGGTAACATCCTCGTAAATCTTCTGCGCAGTCTTTCCAGCTTAATGACATCCTTCCCATAGCAAGGAAGTGTTGACAATCAGACCATGCAGAATGCTGTGTCTTCAAACCATGTGGAGCATTGTGTTAACTCGGACTAGTAATTTTACAATTTCACGACTAATTTGCTTAATTTCCACATTTAACATGAAAAACAGTGTGCAACCAAAGCATTACAATGTTCTGGAAAATGTCACGGGCAGTAAATTGCTAAACCTATTATAAGCATCCAATCATTTATCCCTGGTTTAAAACGAGCTGTGTCAAAATATTGGTCTTTGATTCCAAGAAGCCCTTGTGTTGAGCATGAAGGGCATCTTCTGGAGGTTTCCTCAAACGTTTCTTAAAGGAGAAGTTACAAATTGTACTCCTGGAACTGTCTAGGGTTAATAAATCGGAATGAACATTTGTAGTTGTGATTAAATTTGTCTTTCAATTTGGACTGGTACATAGTTTTTCTTTAATGACTCAGTCTTCTGGCTCAAAGAGTGACTCCGCCAAAAAAACCTGACTGTTCATAATGTAGAATTCCAAGCTTCTGTAAAAGGACTTTTGGGTGGTACAGCTGGTAGAGCTGCTGCCTCAGCGCCAGAGACCCAGATTTGATCTTGACCACGGGTGCTGTCTGTGTGGAGTTTGCACGTTCTCCCTGTGACTGTGTTTTCATCCCACATCCCAAAGATATGAGAGTTTGGAGGTTAATTGGCCTTTGTAAATTTCCCCTATTGTGTATGGAGTGGATGAAAAAGAGGGAGAACATAGAACTAGGAGCAGGTGATCAATGATCAGCGTGGTCTAGATGGGCCCAAAGCCTGTTACTAGCCTAGGCCAGCTTGGATTCAGATTTCACCTTGCCATGTAGTGAATTTGAATTTGATCAACTCGGTAATTGGAGGGCAAATCACACAGAAAGCTTATTTATTGTATTTAAGGGAGCAGTGTCATGTCCACCCAATGTCCACAATACGGGACTGTAATCCCACACTATGCCGTTGATTCAATGTCTCCCGTCAACTGGATATGACTGGAAAATGCTGCTTTGCCAGATTGCAGGCATCGGAAGAGTAAATCGACCAAATAATCTGACTTGATCCTCTCCTGCACGAGTCCTGCACTTTTGGTGTCATTTGTTCAGTAATGTCAATTGATTTTGAACTAATGTTGAGTCTCACTTTGTTGACTGTGTGCCAGGTCACCTAGACGCACTCCTGAGAAGTTTGGTCCTGGAGAAGTTGGGCAAAGCTGGACATCAGCTCACGATAGAGGAAGCACGGCGCAGGTTTAAGGATCACGTTGAAGGAAGGCTGGTCTTGTCCGCCGATCTGCGAAGCCCTGTAAGTTGAATGAAGCGCTGGCTTTTATGGAGCTTTCAGCTTTATGTCAGAGGGGAGAAGATTGTGATGACAAAGGGTCAATTTGACAAAGTGCTCTTTCTGATAACTGTTTCTTAAATTGTTTTCTGTAAGTGATTTTAAAAAAAATTAGAAATGTCAATAGACAACAGACAATAGGTGCAGGAGTAGGCCATTTGGCCCTTCGAGCCAGCACCGCCATTCAATGTGATCATGGCTGATCATTCTCAATCAGTACCCCGTTCCTGCCCTCTCCCCATACCCCCTGACTCCGCTATCATTAAGAGCTCTATCTAACTCTCTCTTGAAAGCATTCAGAGAATTGGCCTCCACAGCCTTCTGAGGCAGAGAATTCCACAGATTTACAACTCTCTGAGTGAAAAAGTTTTTCCTCATCTCCGTTCTAAATGGCCTACCCCTTATTCTTAAACTGTGGCCCCTGGTTCTGGACTCCCGCAACATCAGGAACATGTTTCCTGCCTCTAGTGTGTCCAATCCCTTAATAATCTTATATGTTTCAATAAGATCCCCTCTCATCCTTCTAAATTCCAGTATATACAAGCCCAGTCGCTCCAGTCTTCCAAATATCCAGCCTCCACATGTGGCATATGTTGCTATTTGTTTAAGAATGAAGGAGTGATAAAGGCATGTATAATATCTCAGCTCTTGATGGACAAGTCACACAGCACTTTTATCCTATCTGATATGGTGTAGTGTTTGCAGTGGAAGAGTGAAATCAAGACTTAATTGTAAGATAATGAAGAAGCCTCCTGTTAAATTTGATTATGGCTTGGCTGAAACTGTACTGATGCGTAATGACAGCAACTCTCAATGTACTGGTTTGGTAATGGTTATCCTGCAGAAGTGCAGATTAGGCAGTGTATTAGTTGTCTTGCATTCCAGCACCCTGTGAACACATCTCACAACCTCATTCAGAATTTTGTTCAAGTAAACTTGACTGACAAGCTGCTTATTGCTGTTTGTGCCATCGCAGAACCTAGGACCTTTACTTTAGAAAGATCAGTGACCATAGACTTGATCGACATACAAAATAGGCACAGCATACAGACATGAATATGCACACATATACTATCTATACTCTGAAATCTGAGAGAGCAAATTCGAGACCATCGGTCATCTGTCAATCACGGTGAATGACGGATGTGCAAAATTCCTTTCCTAGGAATGTCGCAACATATATGGGAATGTTCTTGTTGATTGCTACCTTCCAGGTGGAACTATGACTCCCTGTAATTCACCCTGAATGGTATCGTTGAGCACAGCAGTGGTTAGAAATAATTTTGTTTGAGTAAGATTCTTCTCTGCTTTGTGGTTGTCTGCTTACATGCAATGAGCAGACAACCACAAAACTCATTTGTGAAAAATTCAACAGTGTGAGGTGGTGCAGTCAGTGGGCTATTGGATTAATGATTCTGTTATTTTGTGCAGTAGCTATGATACAGATTTCATGATAATATCTGAAAGTCATTTTAAACATGTTGCTGTGCTGTTCTATGTGGAGTTTCGCAAATTAGTCAAGGTGAGGGACAAGAAGATTAACTGACTTTGAACCCTCATTGCATGTGGCAAATCGTGTTCTAGAGGAGAGGTTGAAGATGTCAGAGCCTTTTCCTCAGGTGGAAATGGTGTCCACTACAAGGCACAGCTGTCAAATTTATTTGTCACATACACATACACGATGTGCAGTGAAATGAAAGGGGAGAGGGGGGGGAAGTTAATGGAGATGTACAAGGCAGTTTTTCAAACACAGTGGTGGGGTCGTGGAGTGCATTGCCAGGGGTGGTGGTGGAGGTACATATGATGGTGGCATTTAAGATCTGCACATGCAAGTGCAGGGATATGGATCATGTAAAGGCAGAGAGATTAGTTTAACATGGCATCATGTTCAGCACAAACATCGTGGGCTGAAGGAACCTGTTCCTGTGCTGTATTCTTCATTGTAGGCCCGCTTATAGAATGTGTATTTGTAACGCAGTGACAAACATTTCCCAAAGCATTTTAACCTTTCAGTATATTGGAAGAGGAATCAAACCGCTGCCAACCTGGGGAAACACTTAGCCTGCACCTGACCTCGGCCTGTTTAAATGATTTCCCCACAAGGAATGTCTGGGAAGTACTTTAAAAGGCATCGGCAAGGTTACTGTCTAACCATTAAATCCATGCTCCAGATGCAGAATCATCCCCGTACAAATCCAGCGAACAGCATTTTCTTAATGTACACTTATATTCTGTTGACTCTGCATGAGTGAAGGTTACAGCAAATCTATAACCCATCAGTATGTTGTTGAATTCCTCCCACCACATTATCATTATGCCCACAGTATGCTGTCAAATGTCAGTTGGGACTCTGGATAGTATAATGCCCATATGGAACATTAGAATAGGTTTCATGCCAAACTGACTACTTGACTGGCAGTGTTTCAGCTGTCCTTATTTCTTGGTCAACAGTTATAAACTCTGATAGCCCAGTTGTTTAATGACTTGGTGCAGAAGCCTCCACACTGTACAGTGTGTGTGACCTGCATGCAGATGACTTGATTGAAATGACCCCAGGGTCATTATGGGGTTTTCTCCTGTGGAAGAATCTAGAAATAGGGGTCACCAGTTTAAAAATAACAGATTGCCTACCGAGTAGAATTTTTTTACACCTTACCCGTCCATATCTCTGGTTTCCCTCTCCTCTGACTCTGTCTGAAGAAGGGTCTTGACCCCGAAACGTCACCCATTCTTTCTATACAACGAAGCTATCTATCCCGCTTAGTTACTCCAGTATTTTTTTTTATTTTTATTTTTTTTTATTTTTGAAAAGCACATTTGTTACAGAGTTCTTACATAGCTTCAATTTTTAAATTTTTGAAGAGAGAAAGTAAAAATAAAAAATAAAAAAACTATAAACTTGGGGAGAGAGAATAAGAGGGTTAAAAAAAAAAAGGATCTAACTATAAAAATTAAAGGGAGTAGATCCGGGAGACAATAACCACAGTTGTACATCCAACCCCTAACTCAAGTTTCAACTTTTAATTTAAAATCTTTATTTTAGTCCTGTGCCAAACCCATTTACTTTTCTAAAAATTCAATAAATGGAGACCATATTTTAAAAAATAACTCAGGTTTGTCGATTAAGGCAAATCTTATTTTTTCCAAATGCAGGGTCTCTGTCATTTCCGTAGTCCACATTTTAATTGTGGGGGTTTACTCCAGTATTTTGTGTCTATCTTAGACTTTAGAGATACAGCGTAGAAACAGGCCCTTTGCCCACTGAATCCCCACTGACCTGCACACTAACACTACCCCACACATGAACGACAATGTTTACCGAAGCCAATTAACCTAAAACCTGTAACACATTGGAATGTGGGAGGAAACTGGAGCACCCGGAGAAACCCACGCGGTCACAGGGAGCACACACACACTCCATCGAATCTCAGTCCATGACACTATAAGGCAACAGCTCTACCGCTGCGCCACTGAGCCGCCCCTAATACAGGCGAGACATTTATTTGTCCTGATGTTGTGAGTCTTTGGAATCTTTTAATATATTTTGGCAGAGAGACCTTGATAAAAAGCCAGGTGAATGGTACTGTGGGTAGACAGAATATGGAGTTGAGGAATAATCTGATCTGCCATAATTTTATTAAATGATAATGTCAGCTTTAAGAGTCCAGAAGCTACACTAAATTGTTGGTTCGTAAACTTAATTTAGATTTATTTTTAAGTGCTGAAATAAAACGTAGAAGTGCAGGAAAGAAAATAATTATTCACTTCGAATATTGTCACAAAATATAAATTAAATTTTGTTATCTGACTGAAGTTATGCATTCTAAATGACTTTGATTTTCTACAGTAGGGAGCCATATAGCAGCTAGGAGCTTGAAATTGACATTTAGGATGATCACAAAATGGCTTAATGTACATGTTGGAATGTGTGCAGAAGGAGGCTGACTCGTTATATTTTGTGGTGAATTAATCGAAAAAGCAGCCAGCTCTGCCCACGAGGAATTAAAACTCTGAATAAAAATTCATACTTGCAGTGCCACCTCCCAACAATTTTCCCAATGGACAGTAAAGCTGTACAGAGCAATCATATCATATCATATATATACAGCCGGAAACAGGCCTTTTCGGCCCTCCAAGTCCGTGCCACCCAGTGATCCCCGTACATTAACACTATCCTACACCCACTAGGGACAATTTTTTACATTTTACCCAGCCAAATTAACCTACATACCTGTACGTCTTTGGAGTGTGGGAGGAAACCGAAGATCTCGGAGTAAACCCACGCAGGTCACGGGGAGAACGTACAAACTCCTTACAGTGCAGCAATGCGATTGCCAAATAGAAATCTACAAAGGTTTCTAATCTGTTAAAATATTTTCAACCGAGATTCTATGTAATTCACAACAACTTAAAGAAGTACGGTCAATAATTCGGCTTAAAGTGAAATATTCAGCAGATCAGGCAGCATGTGTGGAGGGAGTAGTATTTAAATTATTAGAATGGGTCGACTAGGCTTGTATTCACTGGAATTTAGAATGATGAGAGGGGATCTTATAGAAACATAAATTTCTTAAGGATTGGACAGGCTAGATGCAGGGAAAATGTTCCCGATGTTGGGGACCCCAGAGCCAGGAGTCACAGTTTAAGTATAAGGGATAGGCCATTTAGAACTGAGATGAGGAAAAATCTTTTTCACCCAAAGAGTTGTGAATCTGGAATTCTCTGCCACAGAAGGCAGCGGAGGCCAATTCGCTGGATGTTTTCAAGAGAAAGTTAGATATAGCTCTTGGGGCTAACGGAATCCAAGGATATGGGGAGAAAGCAGGAATGGGGTAATGATTTTGGATGATCAGCCATGATCATATTGAATGGCGGTGCTGGCTTGAAGGGCCGAATGGCCTACTCCTGCGCCTATTTTCTATGTTTATCAGGTCAGTGATATTTGAACAGAAGTGGGGAAATGTTAAATGTTTTCAGGTGCAGAAAAAGAGAGGAAAAGAAATTGGAATATTGGTCAAAAAACAGGAAAGATGAAATATAAGAATTAGAGCAGGTTGCAAAATTTCATTGAGAGTCAGAGTGATACAGTGTGGAAACAGGCCCCTCGGCCCAACTTGCCCACATGTTCCAGCTACACTAGTCCCACCTGCTAGCATTTGGTCCATTTCTCTCCAAACCCGTCCTAACCCTGTGCCTGTCTAACTGCTGCTTAAATGTTGCGATGGTCCCTGCCTCAACTGCATCCTCTGGCATATCATTCCATGCATCCACCACCCTTTGTGTGAAAAAGTTACCCCTCAGATTCCTCATTCTTGCTGGAGTGGGTGACATGGGCAGAGTCATCCACGGACGAGTTGGCCCGTCTTTAATGAGACGCCAGTGGTGATGGGGAACCGCTGATGTCCTTCTAGTCAAGTTGCTCCCATGACGCTATTGGGATAAGAGTTTCAGGATTTGTACCAGGCGAGAATGAAGGAATGCGAAAATATTTTCAATATTTTCAAGTAAGTCTGACTTGCAAATGTTTGGTAACCTGTGAATGGTGTTCCCTGCGAATTGGGTAGTTAATCTGTGGAACTCATTGCCACAGAGGGCTGTGAAGGCCAAGTCAGTGGATATTTTTAAGGCAGAGATAGACAAATTCTTGACTAGAATGGGTGTCGAGGGTTATGGGGAGAAGGCAGGAAAATGGGATTAGGGGGCAGAGATCAGCCATGATTGGATGGCGGAGTAGATTTGTTGGGCCGAATGATCCACTTGTGAATTTGTTAATCTACAAATTGACCAGAAGCAGAGAAATTATGAATTCTGGGGAAATGAAATGCCAACATGGGGTTGTTGAACTTGTCACCTCTGGAAGCTGGGTGTATGGTTGAAAGATGAGTTCTGCTAATCAAACATATATTCAGTTTTGTTGGAACAGTTGAAGATCCAGTAATCACAGTGGGATTGAGATAGAAAATTAATACAGGCAGCCGGATGCTTGGGGTCACGCTGGTGAACTGAAGCCATTAAGCCGATCTTTATTTGCTTTCCCTCGTGTTGTGAGTGAGCAGTGAAGTGGAAGAAGCTCGAGTACATTGCCAGAAGATGAGCTCCGCGCACTTGTGAGTGCGAAGGGGGACGTTTGTTCATTCTGAAATGCATTAGAAAATGTGAATGTGTAATCTATGGAAAGAATTTAAGCTCATAATTACAAACTAAATCTTTGGGAACTGTTAAAAATTCAAAGGGCACTTGCACTGTGTTCTGAGACTAAGCTTTCTGTGTCTGGGATGACAAGAACTGTCTGATTTATAACAATTGCCTTTGTGGAAGCCTCACTCTTCCAGGATATGCCCTCGTGGTTGATAATCAAAGTTCCACTTTAAATGGAATCACTACTGTGATATTGTCTCCCACCCCCCTAACCAAGCTGTCAGCTGCGATCTGTAAAATAGATGTTCTAACTCTATTCCTTACATTTGAAAATAACCTATCTTGTATCATCTCCTCAGGTATATTTAACTGTTCTGAAACATGGAGATGCAACAACACTAGACACAATGTTGAAGGTATGTTTTGTCTTTCTTTTCCCTTCTCATCAATCTTCTGTTTAGCAGGTTGCCTTTTCTACAATTAAACCAGGCATTAGCAAAGATTGGTTGTCTTTGTACTTGCTCCTCAAACCTTATAAATGGGGTGCGTTGTATTAATTGACCTCCTGGGAGTCATAAAGCCCGTTTAAAACCTGGAGGAAGTTGCATTGTGAATGCAATGCTTGCATTTATTTTGAGAGAGGTAAAATACAAAAAACAGGGATGTAATGCAAAGGCTTGATAAGGCACTGGTCAGACCGCATTTGGAACATTGTGAGCCGGTTTGGGCCCCATATCTGAGGAAGGATGTGCTAACGTTGGAAAGGAGGTTTAAGAGAATGATCCCAGGAATGAGTGGGTTAACAGATGACGAGTGTTTGTCGGCACTGGACCTGTACTCGCTGGAGTTTAGAAGGATGAGGGGGAACCTCATTGAATCTTACCAAATTGTTAAAGGCCTGGATAGAGTGAATGTGGATAGGATGTTTCCACTAGTGGAAGAGTCTAGAACCAGAGCCTCAGAATAAAAGGGCATACCTTTAAAAAGGAGATGAGGAGGATTTATTTTTAGTCGGAGGGTGGTGAATCTGTGGAATTCATTGCCAAGGATGGCTGTGGAGGCCAAGTCAATTGATAGTTTTAATGCAGAGATTGAAAGACTCTTAATTAGTAAAGGTTATGGGAGGGTTTAGATGGAAAGATAGATCAGCCATGATTGAATGGCAGAGTAGACTTGGTGGGCCAAGTGGCCTAATTCTGCTCCTTGAATTTATGAACTTGAGTATAAACCAGGGACTTGCGTCATCACTGTGATTGCCACTAAAAGGTAGACAATGAGATATGATAGGATTGTGATTGACTTTGTTGCTCCTTGCAGTTTTCGCTGCCCAAACCTCCTACTCTGGGGCTTAATAGTAGGATGACTGAGCATGACTTAGGATGTCGGGTACTACAAGGCAGGACCTGTGAAGGAGTTTATACTTTCAAAAATAATGCCAAAGGGGGGACCTTTTGATAAATTCAATTTTTTATAAAATATTTTTAGTTCAGGGAAATATTTAACTATTAGAGTGATCCCATTAACAAAGCAATGAAAGGAAGTGCACAAGAACAGAAAGACTGTAGATGATGGAAAGTGGGAGGAGGAGAGAACAAAAAAGAAAGTCAAGGACACACACAAAATGCTGGAGTAACTCAGCGGGACAGGCAGGATCTCTGGATAGAAGGAATGGGTGACATGATGCCTGTCCCGCTGAGTTACTCCAGCATCTTGTGTCTACCTTCAGTGTAAACCAGCGTCTGCAGTTCCTTCCTAGACGGACAGTCAAGGAGACGGAAGGCAGGAGAGATGAAACAATGGTGCAGGGGGCCATTAATGGAATAAGAAGTGACGGGGGGGTTGAGACAAGGTGACAATAGGATAGACATAAGGTACAGGAGTAGGCCATTCGGCCCTTCGAGCCAGCACCACCATTCAATGTGATCATGGCTGATCATTCACAGTCAGTACCCCGTTCCTGCCTTCTCCCCATACCCCCTGATTCCGCTATCTTTAAGAGCTCTATCCAGCTCTCTCTTGAAAGCATCCAGAGAATTGGCCTCCACTGCCTTCTGAGGCAGAGAATTCCACAGATTTACAACTCTGACTGAAAAAGTTTTTCCTCATCTCCGTTCTAAATGGCCTACTCCTTTTTCTTAAACTGTGGCCCCTGGTTCTGGACTCCCCCATCATTGGGAACATGTTTCCTGCCTTTAACGTGTCCAATCCCTTAATAATCTTATGTTTCAATAAGATCCCCTCTCATCCTTCTAAATTCCAGTGTATACAAGCCTAGTCGCTCCAGTCTTTCAACATACGACAGTCCCACCATTCCGGGAATTAACCTAGTGAACCTACGCTGCACGCCCTTAATAGCAAGAATATCCTTCCTCAAATTTGGAGACCAAAACTGCACACAGTACTCCAGGTGCGGTCTCACTAGGGCCCTGTACAACTGCAGAAGGACCTCGTTGCTCCTATACTCAACTCCTCTTGTTATGAAGGCCAACATTCCATTGGCTTTCTTCACTGCCTGCTGTACCTGCATGCTTCCTTTCAGTGACTGATGCACTAGGACACCCAGATCTCGTTGTACGTCCCCTTTTCCTAACTTGACACCATTCAGATAATAATCTGCCTTCCTGTTCTTACCACCAAAGTGGATAACCTCACACTTATCCACATTAAACTGCATCTGCCATGCATCTGCCCACTCACACAACCTGTCCAAGTCACCCTGCAACCTCATAGCATCTTCCTCACAGTTCACACTGCCACCCAGCTTTGTATCATCTGCAAATTTGCTAATGGTACTTTTAATCCCTTCATCCAAGTCATTAATGTATAATGTAAATAGCTGCGGTCCCAGCACTGAGCCTTGCGGTACCCCACTAGTCACAGCCTGCCATTCTGAAAGGGACCTATTTATCCCCACTCTTTATCATCCTCTGAAACTGTTGACGTGCTGAATCCGAAGCTGTAAAGTGCCTCGTTGAAAGCTGGTGTTGTTTTTCAAGGTGGTGGCAGAGGCTGAGGACAGAGGTTAAATTGAGAGGAGGAGGAAAATTTTAAAGTGACAGGCAACGATAAGCTTGGCAGACTGAACAGTGTTCTGCAAAGCGGTCTCCCAATCTGCCTTTAGTCTCCCCCTTCACCGGAGACCACCGTGAGCAGCAGATATGGTAATGATGCTTTCACTTGAAATACTTGGCTTCAGAATATAGATTTTTTTTTCCCCCTTTCATTTTATCCCAATTTTTTTTGTCCAGTATTTGCAGAATCATAGATTATTTTCTCACATGATTGAGACTGACTAAATATCCCAGTGGAGAGACTGAATCTCACTCATTCCAGTGATTGTGCACCACATATGCATCATGGGGCTCTGTGATACTAAGAGTGGACCCAGTGTTGGAGTAACACAACGTGTCAGGCAGCATCTCCGGAGAACTTGGAGGGGTGAGGTTCCCGATCTGAAGAAGGGTCCCGACTCAGAACATCACCTACCCCAGGTTCTCCAGAGATGCTGCCTGGCCCGCAGTTACTCCGGCACTTTGCCCTTTTTTTGTAAACCAGCATCTGCAGTTCCTCCTTTCTACAAGAGTCAAGAGTGTTTAATTGTCATATGTATCGACAATGGAACAAGGAAATTATAACTTGCAGCAGTAGAGCAAGCCTATAAATGCAGTACATATGGATTTTTTAAAAGGTTTATTAAATTAATAACTATAATGCAAGTGCAAAAAGAAGTTCCATTGCTGCAAGAAGAAATATAAAGAGTTTGTAATCTGTTAAACTTGTACAAATGCGAAGATATTGGCATTTTTGTTCCTGCTGCGGCCAATTACTGCCACTTCATATAATAAAAAACCAAATTTTTCAAAGAAGTTTCCTTCAATGTGGTTTGGGGGCCACAATATCTTCCCCAAAATGGGAAAGCACATTATTGAAATTAGGGATTTTTAGTATAATGGAAAACTTTAATCTGGAACGTGTTTAAAATTAATTCTTGACTGTAGGACAGGGGTACAAATTGGTAAAATAGTAAAAAGCAGGAAAAATATCAGGGAGCAATTTTCTCAGCTGTTTATTGTTACTAAATGCTATGTTTTATACGGGGGATCTTATTCCCTAGAAGGTAAATGTTTCCATTTATCAATAAATGTTCAGGTTTTTTTTCCAGAAATATCAAGTAAATCCTATTTAAAGTTTTAATGTTTGTTGCTGATGACCTGGGGTGACAGTGCCATCTTGAGGAGTTGGTTGTCACTGCACATGGCCTGTTTAACAGGACAAATTATAAAAAAATCGTCAAAAGCATAAAAGGCAGTGCTGAGATTATGCAGTGTCATTTGGGATATAGAAAGAAAAATCAGTTAAATATTTTGAGGAATAATCCATTTTGTGAATGAAAAAATGCACAGTATTATGTGATCGGTGTTGTGTTACGGCCTGAATGTTTTACAGATGTGAAAAATGATGCAAAATTGTAACATGTCGAATGGTCAGCAGGTTCGGCAGCATCTCTAAAGAATCAATCAGTTGTGCGATTAACTAACAAACTAGAAGTGCTGCCGCTAAGATTCTGCATGGGTTGTGAAGAGATTCCTTTGTACTTTGTAGAATTGCGAATTCAGCAAAATAAACGTAGGGGCAAAGATGAGAGCAAACTGCTTTTTTAATTTAAATTACTTGTATAAACATGATATGCTATGCACCGTTTTTCCTGATTTATCTTTTATAAACTGATGGTTTATTAATTAAATTGCACATCTAAGATCATGAGAAAGGGAGAGATGTGGAAATTTTCAAGCACATTGGGTCATTAGATCGTGACATTGGCAAAAACAAAATTCATAACAGCATTCAAAAGGAAAAAGGGAGGGAAAGGCAAGGATTGAGACTGAGGATAGACCTTTAAGAACTTACATAGATGCAAATCGAAGGTAGACACAAAATGCTGACTCAGCGGGTCAGACAGCATCTCTGGAGAGAATGGGTGACGTTTCGGGTCGAGACCCTTCATCAGTCTGAAGCAGGGTCTCGATCCGAGACGTCACCCATTCCTTCACTCGAAGTACTGCCTGACCCGCTGAGTTACTCCAGCATTTTGTGTCTACCTTTGATTTAAACCAGCATCTGCAGTTTTCTTTCCTTTCATAGGTGCAATCTAGCTCTTGGCCATCCCTTGTGTTTCGGGCAGTGGGACTGTAGACAGTGCACATCTGGGGCTTGGTTCAAATGACTGCGAGTTCCTCTTGGCTGTGTGAAAATTAATCGGGTTCATCCTGAAAATAAATGAAAGGACGTACAAATGTTGGAAAGATGAGATAAGATTGGAAAATGTTGGAGAAGAAAAGTGTATGTAGATGACAAATCTGAGTGCTGGCAGCACAGCGGTAGAATTGCTGCATTACAAAGCAAGAATCCTAGGTTCGATCCTGACTACAACGTATGTTTGTATGTTCTCCCTATGAATAGTGAAAGGTTTGGATAGAATGGATGTGGGGAGGATGTTTCCACTAGCGGGAGAGTCTAGGACTAGAGGGCACAGCCTCAGAATTAAAGGACGTTCTTTTAGGAAAGAGATAAGGAGAAATTTCTTTAGTCAGAGGGTGGTGAATCCGTGGAATTCTTTGCCCCAGAAGGCTGTGGAGGCCGTCAGTGGATATTTTTAAGGCAGAGATAGATAGATTCATGATTAGTACAGGTGTCAGAGGTTATGGGGAGAAGGCAGTAGAATGGGTTAGGAGGGAGAGATAGACTAGCCATTGATTGGTGGAGTAGATTTGATGGGCCGAATGGCCTAATTATACTCCTATTCCTTGACCATGTGAGTTTTCTCTAGATGTTCCACTCTCTTCTTGCATTCCAAAGACGTACAGGTCTGTAGATTAATTGGCTTTGGTAAAAATTGTAAATTGTCGCTAGTGTGCGGTGTGATCGCTGGTCTGCACTGACTCGGTGGACCAAAGGGCCTGTTTCCGCCGTATCTCTAAAGTCTAAAGAGTGCCCTTGGCTTGGTTTGTAAGAGGCTGTGGGAGCCAGGCATGGGGAACGATACCAGTGCGAGAAATGGACAACCAGAAGCGTTGGACCTTGGTTATAAATTGTCATTGGGAAGGGCATAGGGAACCTAACAACCTGATTCTCAGCTTTATGATAAAATTGCTTTTTTATCGTGTCCTTTTCCTAAAGTTTGTGCACAGATCAAGTATATCATTCACAATTGTGCCTTACACCCACACTGATCAAAGACAATTGCATTTTGCAGCTCCACAACCAAGCAGATCTACAGGAAGAGAAAGTTCGGATTGAAAGGCTACTGGGCGCCATCTCGCATCCGGACCTCATTCAGAAGGTCTTGACCTTTGCTATGTCGGTACGTTATTTCTTGCTATCAGATGATTGGTTTTGCAAAATTAAGTCAATTTCACTCTTCTTGTGCATTAACTTCCAACTAATTGCAACAAGGCAAAAGTAATAGGCAGGGTTTGCACTTTAAAAAAAGAATGTTTTGAGAGTATTCTCATGCCTTCATTTTATAACTCTTGGCAAATTCCACTTTCCCTCCCAACTGAAAATAGCACCACCCCTCACAATTAGTGCTTCCTGCATCGTGTTGTAAGCCATCACGGCTTGTAAATAGCATTCATGCTATCATTTTAAGAGTAATAAAGTCAAATCCATGATGTATATTTTTGCAATTCAAGTATGTTTAATGTTATTTTCTCAGAAATGAAACATCCTCTTCCTCGTGTATGATACCTTTGCCGCTCATGTTTTCTCAAGGATGGTTTTTACTTTCTCAGTCTAGCTCTGCAGAAGCACCGCCATCACACAGTGAATATCCCTCCTTGAACCTGTGATTCTGGCACTGATGCAACGTGAAAAGGATTGACCCAGCCAAAAAATATTAGTGGACCATCTTTAATTTCTGCCTCTCCTCTTCTCCCATTTTTCGTTCGTGGATCTCAAAGCTGCACTTTTATACAGGTTCTCACTGTACGAAGACACCTCTCCAGCCTCTACTTGTAGTTTCAGCAGACCCTGCTGAGCAAGTTCCTAAATAATAGGTCCAAGACATCATAGTCAAGGAGAGTCCAGCCCTGCCCTTGCGGTCTCTTTCTGTGAAGAAAGCTTCCACAACCAGGGTGGTTGTAGGATATAAGTCTGAGTAGATTAATAGTTCATCTTACTAACTATTCTAAATAAAAGTGTAAAAAGAATTAAACCTCCGGTGGCCTTTCCTTCTCCTCCTCCTCCTCCTCCTCCTCCTCTCCACCCCATCTCTCCAGGTGTTGCCTAATTGTTTTTGGAAAATGGAACACTAATGGTGCCAAACTAAATAATGACTTATTCTTTCCTCATCCAGTCCTAGTTACTCCAGTCACAGGGAAACGCCGCCCTGATTTATGTCGCTGGTGTTAATTATTGAAGTTCATAAGCTGGTGCCTTTTTCAAATTCTTCATGGATAATATTAAGTTATGTGGGTGATATAGCTGTTTTGTAGCTCTGAATTTTAAAGGTGGATTTCAACATCCTGGTTTCTATACAGAAATATTTCATTGAATGTTCATATAATTGAACTCCCTGTTATGGTTGCCCCGGTTATCGGTACCTGTTGGATTTCTCCCAAGAGCACGCTCCAAGTAGTGGTGCCAGATGAAATGTTTAAACCTACCATTGTTGAGGTCATCTTCCCAAGCCCTTCACAAACATGAATTTGATTTGGAACTCTTGAGTTGAGGGTGTTCAAGAGTAGAATGCATCCCAAATCCACCACTAGTGTCCCAATGAAATCATCAGACCCACGTCTGTGCCAGTCTCTCCCCCCCCCCCCCCCCCCCCCCTGATGCGCACTATTCTAAATGGCTGCTCTGCTCAGGGGCCTAAACCACAGGTTTTCTGTCACTCTTTCCCTGCAGGAACTGCTCACCACCAGCTGGGAGGGTGCGACATTCTCAGCCACGGTATTCTCCATGAATGGCCCACCGAGATGAGATGATCCGCTAACAGGAGATGCGCTTGTAGGGGGTGTGAGCAGCCTACGCTTTGAAAAGAGTAAATCAAAGAAAAATTAGTGTTGTTGGATACTTGACTGATGCATTAACCTTGAGTTTTTTTTAATTTTCTGGCTTAGTGTGAACATGCTGGAACAACAATTTTTTAAAATTTAATTAAGCTATGTTTTTGGTAGGGTCAGTAGTTTTTTCCATTTATGGGTGAATGATACAATAAAAGCCTGGAGAGTTAGTCTTTGTTTATGATGTTGACAACTTAAATAGTGTGGGTTTTTTTAAACAACAAGGCAGATTTGTTAATGTATCCTACCACTGCAAACAGCATTGGACCCCTCTGCCTAAATGCTGGCAATACAGAAGCAAGATCAGCTGATAGCAATCTGCTGCATTAGTACATTAGTTGCTACAGCGTACAAATTAATAATTTTATTTTTCATATCCTGCATGTTCAGCAAATAAATACACATTTTTTGTGTTTTGGTTGACATTTTCGTTGCAGAATTAACCAGTCACTTTTCCCTATGATGCTTTGTTGTTAGTACTTGCATTTGGTATAAAATATCAATTATTTTCCTCACAAACCTTTCATTAATAATGCTATATGTATGTCAAAACCCTTGCATATACTGTATCTTTGTTGCAGATTTTGTGGTCTCAACTTTCTGGTAGTGCCTGCACAGCATTAACAGTGGGTGCCTTTAATATACGTGAAACGTGCACCTGCTTGAAATCCCTGTTACCTGGTCTGATTCATGATTAATTCTAAAGCAAACTCTCTCCCTAAACCGGGTCCACTAAGGTACTGTAGTCATGTCACTGACAGGAGGATGTAACCACAGTGCGATGTTCACATGTGGCCACAAGTGTGTATGAAGAAAAATAAAAGCTAGCGCAGAACTTGTGACCTCACAATGGGAACTGTGTTTGCTCTCTTTGGTTCAATTCTACCCAGCCACCGAACCCTCCTGACTCTGCATGCAAGAGCAAACCTGGAGCTCCACAGAGTTTAAAGTCTCGATTTGGATACAACACAACACCGTGAAACATCAGTCTGAAGAAGGATCTCAACCCGAAACGTCACCCATTTCTTCTCTCCAGAGATACTGCCTGGCCCGCTGAGTTACTCCAGCACTTTGTGTCTGCAACACTATGAAAGTCTTGTATAGAATTCCAAATAATTTAAGAGTGCAGAAACAAATTCTTAAGCCCAACTGGTCTTAACTGGTGTTTTGTGCTTCCAACAATCTTCCTGCGATACAGCCTAATGTTTCAGTACAACTATCTTTGTCTTTCTGCCTCTTGTGTTCATTATTCTTTCCTTTAAATGTGTGTATTATGCCCGTCAACACTTTACTTCAGTCTCATTTTTCTCTTTGCATCAACAGGATTTTTATGATGTATAAGGTATGATCTAATAAATACTGTTCTATTTTTAAACGTAGGTGCTATGATGCACTTTGGGCAAAGCTGCTGAGCTGTCAATTCTCGGAATGTGATTTAGAATTGCAGGCTTTAGGTCCGTTCCACGCAATAGAAATGCAGCTTGAATTGTTCAAACTGTAAACCACTGGTCTTGACTTCAGGGAATGGCACAATCTTGCACATCATCAGTGTTTTTCTTTACAACAACATTTGTTTGAATGAAGAATGGAAATCACTTAAATTTGTCTTAAATTTGTTTAATTTGATGTATATAAAACCAAAGAAATGTAATTTTGACCACCTGGCCCTGTTTCCAGACGTTCCCTGCTTTTAAAGCAAATGAGTGAGGATGTAGTCAGAATGAAGGCAATGTTTCTTCCCACCATCTCACTCTTCCCTGCTCCCTCTCCCTATACATGAGGAAGCCAAATCTTGTGTGGTACAATATACCTGACTTGTATCTTTAGGTTCCAGCTCAGGGGTAACATTCAGCAAGTGTGTCATAATTGATGGCACATTTCCAGTAACAGTGTAAAGCAGTATTGAAAGGGGTTGCATCTGGTTGAATGTGCTGTCACAGGAAGAGCGAGCTACCAATCTCCTTTCCCCACTAATGCTGACTGGTGCTCTGAGCTGCTACTAAATACA
Source organism: Rhinoraja longicauda (assembly GCF_053455715.1). Taxonomy (NCBI): domain Eukaryota; kingdom Metazoa; phylum Chordata; class Chondrichthyes; order Rajiformes; family Arhynchobatidae; genus Rhinoraja; species Rhinoraja longicauda. Next base: position 2,710,224 of record NC_135981.1, on the reverse strand, counting down.
CGAGGGCATCACTGAATGTCCCCAGGAACTGTCGGCGTTCAGAAATGGACCAATTACAATTTGGATGAGCTATTATCAAGTTGGTACCTACAGGGACCACATCTCAGGCACAAACATTTGATGCCTTACAATGGTGGTCAGACCATTGAACCATTAAATACACAACTTTGTTTCATTCCTGTACACAGTGCTTTAGCCTTCGTGAAACTGGTGCACAACAATGGAAAAGTTTATTAAAAGAAAAAAAACTATTTTAACCGCAGTTCTGATTTTGTTCTTTTAGGAGGAAGTTCGTCCCCAGGACACGGTCTTTGTACTCGGTGGAGTGTCAAGCGGGAGTTTAATGGGGAGGAAAGCTGCCTGGAAGTTCCTAAAGGACAACTGGGAGGAACTGTACAATCGTTATCAAGGAGGCTTTTTAATATCACGATTAATCAAGGTAAACAGATATTTGATGGGATGACTTCATTTTTTTGCTGCTTCAGCTGAAGAAAGCTCCTTTGGGGATGCTGCAATTTAGTTTCAATTATCAATATTCCACCGTAATGTTTCACTGGGTGGCTGTAGAGTTAAATCACACTGCAAAATGTGTAACACATTGCAGCCATTGCACGTGTTCCTAACCTATGGCATTTTTCGATATCCTAGATTCTGTATCTCGGGAGGCTGTTAATGTTCCAAGATCCCTCTACACATCAAAGCTGCTCACAGTCTTGCCATTAACGTTATACTTTCCCCTTGCATTCAACCTCCCAAAGTGCAACACCTCACACTTGGACTAAACTCTATCTGCCATTTCTCTACCCAAGACTGTAACTGATCAAAATCCCGCTGTGCCATTTGACAAACTTCTAAACTGTCTGCAACTCCACTAATTTTGGAGTCATCTGCAAATTTATTGACCAATTTTTGTTTACTTCCAAGTAATAAATTGTTATATATTAATAAATGGTTCTAGCTTTCCATCATTATTCCATAATACATATGTGTTATACATCACAAACAACAGGTCCCAGTACAGCTCTCTGCAGAACAGCACAGCTCACAGACCCCAGCCAGGAGAACACTTCCACAGCCCTCTGTCTTGTGTTGCCATCAGTGAAAAAGGCAACACAAATAGATAGAATAGTAAAGTAGGCATATGGTATGCATGCCTTCATTGTATGGGCACGGAATGGAGGGATATGGATTATGTGCAGTCAGGTACGGGTTGGTCTGGGCATCATACTAGGCAGACGTTGTGGGACAAAGAGTTCCTGTGCTGCCCTGTGTTCTAAGATCTTTGTCAATGCCTCCATAATCTCTTATCCTGCCTCTCGGTAACCTGGTAGACACAAAATGCTGGAGTAACTCAGCGGGACAGGCAGCATCTCTGGAGAGAAGGAATGGGTGACATTTCAGGTCGAGACCTTTCTTCAGACTACCTGGGATGGCCCCCAACAGGTCCTGGGGATTTGTTCACCTTAATGCTTTTTGAGAGACCCGACATGACCACCACGTTGACTTCAAACGGCCTGAGCATATTAGTAGAGCCCACTATCCTCCATGTCCATCTTGGTGAATACTGCTGTGAAATGCATATTTAGTACCTCGCCTTTACCCTGTGCCAAGTATAAATTCCCTCCTTAATTCTGCAACCCTGGGTTGTTAGAAATTCTGACTGGCTCACCCATGCTCTTTATGGAAGGAAGTCTGTGATCCATCACCTCAATTGGTCTTATTGCATCTCTGGCCGCTCAGCTGTGTGGTTGACTGTTCCGTGCCCTTTGGAATGGCCCAGCAGGTCTCTTAATTAAATGGCACTGAAGATGTGGCTGTAGTGAAAAGGTAAGAACAAATAGGAAAGGAAACATGACTTGCATCTGAATAGGGAAAAACAACATCTCAAAGCACATCACAAAAATAATCTAAATGAATAGATTCAGAATTAAAGGAGATGCTGGGAGGGCTGGCAGTAGCTCCATCAAAATTGGTAGGTTTAAAGAATGGAATGAGTATATAGAACTGAAGGTTTATTAACATGAATTTTGTGTGGGCAGAAGCAACTCGGGCTATTTTTATGCACTGTATGGTCGTACTGTGTTGGTATGAAGATGTTAACAGTCCTCTCACTAATTGCTCCCTTACCTTCTACCTTCAGTTAACAGTGGAAGGTTTTACCGGTGATAAGATGGCAGCTGATGTCAAGGTAATAAAATAATTCTCAATTATTTGCATGTATTATAACGTCTTGTTTTAGATTTAGCTGTGAGTTTTATTGGCTCCTAACCTAAACTGGTTAGTATTTACCATTCGACAGCAAGCTGCCCATTGGTCGCAACGGAGTTGATGTAAATAATGTTTTTTTGGGTTGGTGGAGAAAGTGGAGGATTCAGCTGTGGTTTCCTTTCTGGAGTGGAAATTGACCCCAGAATCCTCTGAACCCTCTGCTTTTCTTTTTACTAAACTAAAATACAGCTGCTGCAGGAAATCTGAAAGTCAGAGCATCTGTGTAGAAAGAAAGCAAGTTCTGATGAAACATTAACTCTTGATGATTTGCTACACAAATATTGCCTGAACTGAATAATTCCAGTATTTTCTGATATTTGAATCTTTTCTTTTTGGCAATTTTCTGGCCTAATTTTGTTTTTTGTTAAATATTACAAGAATTCCTACAATGATGGGAGGTATTCCTTCAGTAACAGATTAACTGTGTGTTGTAAATTAGCATAGGTTGACCAGCTAAATACATATTTAGAATCATGCAGCACAAACACAGGCTCTTCAACCCAACTCTTCTATGCCAACAAAGATGCCCATCTAAGCTAGTTCCATTTACCAGTATTTGCCCAGATCCCTCAAAACCTTCCCATCCATATACCCGTCCAAATATATTTAAATGATGTTATTGGAACTACTTCAACCATTTCCCCTGAAGGCTCGTTTCATATACTCACAACCCATTGTGTGAAAAGGTTCCCCCTCAGATTCCTAGCATGCTGGTAACGGGATGTTTTGCCCACCTGTCCATGCCAACCAAGTTGGCATTCTGAGTTAGTCCCATTTGCTTATTAAATCATTCTCCTCTCTCCTTAAACCTGTGCCCTCTAGTTCGTAATGCCCAATCCTGGGGAAAAGACGGTGTATTCACCCAATCTATGCCCCTCATGAGTTTATACACCTTTATCAGATCACCCCTTAGTCTTCTACGCTTTTTCACCCAGAGTTGTGTATCTGTGGAATTCTCTGCCACAGAAAACAGTGGAGGCCAATTCACTGAATGTTTTCAAGAAAGAGTTAGATTTAGCTCTTGGGGCTAACGGAATCAAGTGATATGGGGAAAGAACCGGAACGGGGTACTGATTTTGGATGATCAGCCATGATCATATTGAATGGCGTTGCCGGCTCGAAGGGCCGAATGGCCTACTCCTTCACAAATCATGAGGGGCATAGATAAGTCTTTTACCCAGGGCAGGGGAATCAAGAATCCGATGACATATGTTTAAGATGAGAGGGGAAAGATTTAATAGGAATCTGAGGAGCAATGTTTTCCACACAGAGGATGGTGGGTATATGGAACGAGTTGCCAGAGCAGGTAGTTGAGGCAGGTACAATAACGACATTTAAAAAGCATTCGGACAGGTATATGGATAGGAAAGGTTTAAAGGGACATGGACCAAATGCGGGCAAATGGAATTAGCTTAGATGGGGCATCTTGTGTCTGCATGGATAACTTGGGCCAAAGGGCCTGTTTCTGTGCTGTATGACTAATTTGAGGTTGGGAGTACAAAAACATTTTCTTTTGAGAAATATTTGTTTGCCTGTTGGTATTCACCCGCCTGTTCAGGCTGTTTGTCCTTGTAGATCTCCCACATGGAAACCTTTTTATATATATTTTTTAAAGCTAGTTATTGCACATGGATAAAAGACAATTTGTGAGGAGTGCCTCTCCAGTTAAAAGGGTGGTGGGTTGTTAATTAACTAGAAGAGAATCCAGAGGATTAACTTGGTAAAGGAATACTCCTATCTAAAGCTTTTAAAAACCTGCGGTTGCTATGCCTTCAGACCACCCTGCAGATTGCAATGTGGATTCTTCTACTCCAGTTGTGAAAAGAGGTGAGGGATTGTAGTTATTTTATTATCTTGTAACAGAATTAATAGTGTCATTTAAAGGGGAATTACTGAGCCTGCTAAGTGATTAATGGTTCCATCAATTGCTTATTGATTTTTCTCCAGAGTTTCCCAGAGGCACTTTGCGTGAGATGTTTTACTTGCTTCTGTAAACCATTCATAAAGGAAAATAGTGTAAAATTTACTTAATTGCTTTTGCAGCTGTGTTTTGTTCGATGATGTGCAAGTGTTCTGTAGGTGTGTGTAAGTGACTTGATTACCACAGCCTGTAGTTCTGCCAGCTCAACTGCTTTTCTCCCATATTTATCATTTACATATACGTTATAAATATAATGGACATTAACATCATCATTAAAATCATCAATAAACTTCAATACATTCAAAACTCCGCTGCCCGTCTACTCACCCACACCCCGATCCGTGACCATATCACCCCCGTCCTTTACAAACTCCACTGGCTCCCCATCCCCCAGAGAATCCAGTACAAAATCCTCCTCATAACCTACAAAGCCCTCCATAACCTGGCCCCATCCTACCTGACCGACCTCCTCCACAGGCACACTCCCACCTGCACCCTCTGCTCTGCTGCTGCCAATCTCCTATCCCCCCACATCCGGACCAAACTCAGATCCTGGGGGGACAGGGCTTTCTCCATCGCTGCTCCCACCCTATGGAACTCACTACCCCAAACCGTTAGAGACTCCTCCACACTCACCACATTCAAAACATCGCTGAAGTCTCACCTGTTCAGTACTGCCTTCAACCACTGAAGGTCACCTCACCTTCTGTCTCCTTTCTCTGTTCGTTTACTTATTTACTTATTTATCTATTTATTCATTTCCCTATGTTCTCTAAATCTCTGTAAAGCGTCTTTGAGTATATGAAAAGCGCTATATAAATTTAAATTTTTTTTAAAAAAAAAATAAATAAATAAAAATACATAAGATGAGCATTTGACCGCACTGGGCCTGGACTCGCTGGAGTTTAGGATGGGGAGGGACCTCATTGAAACTTACCGAATAGTGAAAAGCCTGGATGGAGAGGACATTGCCTCAGAATAAAAGGACGTACCTTTAGAAAGGAGATGAGGAGCAATCTCTTCAATCAGAAGGTGGTGAATCTGTGGAATTCATTGCCACAGCCGACTGTGGAGGCCAAGTCAATGGATATTTTTAAGTTGGAGATTGACAGATTCTTGATTAGTAAGGGTGTCATGAGTTATGGGGAGAAGGTAGGAGAATGGGGTTGAGAGGGACAGATAGATCAGCCATGATTGAATGGCGGAGTAGTTTTGATGGGCCGAATGGCCTAATTCTAGTACTTAGTATGAACTTCTGAACATACTAGACCAGTCACCAACAGACTGGGAACTAACACTTTGAATGTACCGACATGTACATTCTCCCCATTCGCCTTCTCACACCTCATTGTCCTCTGCATTTCGCAGGTATTTTACGCTGCTGAATTTAATTTTCAGTTTTCTTTCTATGCTACACCCTTTCACTTAACCTTCAACTGCAAAACCAGAAAACATCATCTATTTTGGTTCACGCTCAAAGAATTACCTTATTTAACAAATCCTTACTCATTATTCACAAAATGCTGGAGTAACTCAGCAGGTCAGGCAGCATCTCCTGAGAGTTACTCCAGCATTTTGTGAATAAATACCTTCGATTTGTACCAGCATCTGCAGTTGTTTTCTTACAAATCCTTACTCATTGCTTCTCCCCGCTCCACTCCTCCCCTCTGAAAATGCCTTCTGACTGACACCAGTGACTAATCACCCGCGGACTCGGGCCGAAAGGCTTGTTTCCACGCTGTATAATGGTAAAAGAGACCTTGTGAAATGCATGTACCTGGGGAGTATTCCCCAGTGTTTGAAATTCTGACTGCAGCGTCAACAGATGGTCATGAACATTGCAAATTAACTACCAGGATGTGAAAGTTCTTTATTGTATTTACTATAAGATATCCGATTTACATTAATGAATTTTAAAATTCAGTTGTATGAGATTAGATTTATTGAAGGATAATGAATAGGATCTGACCCTCTTCACTCAAACCAAACTTGGTGAGTCCACTCATTGGAGCGGCAGGCATGACGTCCTGTGCACCGTCTTCTCCAGCTGCTCTTTTCCTTGTGCCACAGTTAATATGACGAGCAGATGGACTTGATGGGAGATGAGGCTGGTTTGGCTGAAGGACTGGGTTGTGCCTCCAACTCTCTGCAATCTCTTCCAGTCTTGGGCAGAGCGGTTGCCTTGACAAGCTGCGAGGCATCCAGACAGGATGGTTTGGGCAGTGCATGGTCTCAGTAGGATGGAGGGCCTGTTTCTATGTTGTATCTAAAAATAAAGAAAATCAACTTGCCTGACACAGTGCAAGTTTCAATCATATAGAAACATATTTTTTCTGAGCCAGACAACTGGTAAACCCTTCTCCAAGAGGTTTAACACACAATCGAGGCTGGCACTTCAGTGAAGAGATACTGCCCTGACCTGAAGAGGTCAGAAGTGTCATTCCTTCAGTCAAATGTTAAATCGTATCAGGAGCCGGTGAATAGCCACGATCCAGTGACAGTGATCCTGTTTGAAGAGTGAGTAGATTCTCCAGTGGCTCTTGGCAATGTCCACCTCCACTCTCACCCACTTGCCCCAATAACACTGAAAGCAGATGTTCTAGCCATTTATGTTATTATGTTGTGAGAACATAGAGCACCTCATTTTGCTGCAATAATGTTCCAGTAATTCTTTGCATTTTAAAAATTAACTGTGTGATGTTTGGAGACCTGAATTTGGATTCATTACCGACCCCTTGCTAGTTTCTGCACATTAAGCTTCCTAGTGTTGGTCTTTATCCTGCGATAGTAATGGTGTTTGTTCATCACCATTTCTTCCATTCCAGAGCTTCTTCGAGACTCACCCGGCCCCAGCAGCCGAGCGAACCATCCAACAGTCCTGTGAGAACATCCTGCTGAACGGAGCATGGCTGAAGCGGGACGCCGAGGCCATCCAACAGTTCCTGCTGCAGCGCAAAGCAGCGCACCTGACCGTCTGATCAGAGGAGCCCTGAGCCACCATTGTCCCACTGCCTTGCCACGGGAAGGGGAGTTGGAAAGTATATTTCATGGCTAGAACCTGTTGCCTATTAACAGTGGTTGGAAATGAATGTAGTTTATACCTCATTTTTAAGAGAAAAATAAAGCTATTGGCACTTGAAATGAAATGTGTTATTGTGTGTGCAGACAGTGGCATGGTCTTATAATGTTTGATTGGTGACAACTTAGAACACTGAAGCAAACCTGCTGGTTATATTGTGGTAATGTAATTACTTCCCTCCTCCCTGGTCAAGGCGAGTTAATTCTTATTTAATTATTTCTAGGCCTCAGTTTAACCGTTGATGTCCTTCATAAAGAGGAAAAAAAACATCTCAATAACAGCCACGTCGAATAAAAATAGGATGTATAAATAAAAACATTGTACTAGATGAGCTTTCATTTTAAAATGAAATGGGCTAGGGACCATTATGAGAATAGGATGCATGAATTGTGTGTATACCCAGGCCATTTTGACTGTTAATTTACAATTTAGCACAGAAATTGTTTTAAAAGAAATTATATAACTTTAATACTTGAACAAATTGATGTGAGTAAAAGACCCCTTAGCCTGGGAACACTGCTTAAGAGTAGCAAGAAAAGCATCCTGATCCCTCTGCTCACGTATAACCATTTTGAAAGCCTTAAAACTGGTACAAACTGGCGTGTATTGGGAGGGGTGGGGAGGGAGGGATGTGGGAGATATCTTTGTAAATGGTAGAATTAACTTGCAAACGAGCCATGTTGTACTAATCCTTAAAAATACATAAAACATTTGGAGGGATGGGCTGAACCTGATTTTAACAAAAATCTGATGTTTAACGTGGCTTCAGTTTGCTTGGAGAAGGTCATCAAACTAATTGTCAAACTGCTTCCCTGAAATATTCGTTGTGCTTTTTGTTTTAAGATACAGTTGGTGTTAATAAAAAAAAAATGTCAAAGTGCAAAGTCTCTTGATTTGTCTGTACCTGATGAAGCCAAGGCCCGTTTGATGGAACACCAGGGCTGTTTGAGTGTCATCCATGGTTTAGGTGGTAATACTCTGATGTCAAATCCTGAAGATTGTGGGTTCAAGTCCCACCCTAGATGTGTAGAAAAGAAAACTGCAGATGCTGGTTTAAATTGAAGGTAGACACAAGATGCTAGCATAACTCAGCGGGACAGGCAGCATCTCTGGAGAAGGAATGGGTGGCGTTTCGGGTCGAGACCCTTCAGACTGATCACTTCCACCCCAGATGTGTGAGCAATGATGTCTCTGCTAACTTTACACTGTGGTCCTTGGGTCTTGCATTGGTCGGAACACCAGTTTTTGAACAAGGTGCCAAAGTGCAGATATAATTGAATCAAGTCATGCAAGTTGGTAGGTTAATTGGTCATTGTAAATTGCCACTACCGTGTAAGTGAGTGGCACAATGTGGAGAGGACATGCAGGATTAGTGCAAATGAGTGGTTGATGGTCAGCATGGACACAGTGGGCTGAAGGGCCTGTTTCCATGTGGTGTGACTCTAACCTGGTTGTTAACTGTGGAAGATGATGACAAATCCAAAGCTCTGCATCAGCTGTTAATCGGGGACCCCTGTGCTTGGTGAAGATGCTAGCTGTGTGGAGCTGAACGGTGAGGTAGAGTTCGAAGGTTTGGGGAGACGGACAAAAAGGTTTTAACTGTGTTGGACTGAGGTTGCACTGGGTACTTCCCTGACGTGTAGTATGGGAAGAGGGTAAATTATTTGTGATTTAAAAAAAATGTTTCAAACTCTAGGAACTTTCATGTCATTGTGCATTGATGTTGAGAATAGTTTTTTCAGTGAGAGATTGGAAACGAGGACATCTGTTTAAGGTGAGAGGGGCAAGATTTAATATGGACCTGAGGGCCAACGTTTCCACTGAGTGGGTGGTCAGTATATGGAATGAACTGCCAGAGGAGGGAGTTGAGGCAGATACTGTAACAGCATTTAAAAGTTACTTGGACAGGTACATGATAGGAAAGGTTTAGAAGGATATGGGCCATGGGACTAGCTTGGGCAGGACATCGTGGTCAGTACGGATGAGTTTGGCCAAAGGCCCTGTTCCTATGCTCTGACTCTATAACTCTCAATGTCAATTGATGCCAGGTTTGATTTTTTAACTTATGGTTGAGTTTTATTAACCAGAATTATTAAGACTTAAAGTAGAGTTTGATCACAATTAGCTTTGATTCTATTGAATAATTGAAAGGAACTACATGCCTTTCTTACCTGCTCACCATGGGAGATGAATAGGGTGTTAAACCAATTAAAATCACACCTCCTCCCACCCTTGTGCTATCTGCAAGTCAATGACATCGAGCTTGCATAGCACCCAGTGTGAGAGGAATAGGAAAAGATGGATTCAAATGCAAGGTGATGTGATTCTGTAAATTGCTCTGGGGTCTGGAGTTGTCATGTGTTGTTTAGAAGCCAATGAGGCAAAATGTCCAATTTCTTCTGCCAACATCTATGTGAAGTTCTGTGTAAAGGTAAAGTAGATAAATTCAGATAATTAGCTTGTTTGATCAAATAAATTGCTGTGTATGTTTAATTATATTCCAATGAGAAATGGGGGTCATATCTGTTCATTCATATACTTGTGACTTGTGTAAAAGACAAGTGTTGTCTTTCAAGTGAAATGAAATCCCTGATCTCTGGAAGTTCAACCTCGTTATTGCTCCCAAACAGTGCAATTGGGAATTGCACGATGATGTTTGGGATAGTGGTTTATGAATATTGCGGCATTTTACATGTTCATTTCCCAGACATCATCACCCTGATCGTTGGGTTCTTGTCCAAGCGTTCCAGTTCTGGAAAGGCTTCTTCAGTTTGCATTTATGGAATAGTTGCACTTCATGCTGTCTTCGGAAAACAGCCAACGTAATTAAAAACCTTTCCCACTCTGGTCATTTCCTCCACACTCCCGTCATGCAGAAGAAACAGAAGCTTGAATGCATGCACCACAAGACAATAACAGCTTCTTCCCCCAATTTATCAGGCTTCTGAACAGTCCTTCCACAAATTAGGGTACTGTCACATTCACCTCTACCTCATTGTGAACATTGGACTTTATTGTCTCTGGAATTGTTACACCACAGTGCTGAAAAATATATTTTGAACTCTATCTTCCCCTTTGCTCTACCTATGAGACTCAGGTTCGATCCTGACTACGGGTGCTGCACTGTAAGGAGTTTGTACGTTCTCCCCGTGACCTGCGTGGGTTTTCTCCGAGATCTTCGGTTTCCTCCCACACTCCAAAGACGTACAGGTATGTAGGTTAATTGGCTGGGTAAATGTAAAAAATTGTCCCTAGTGGGTGTAGGATAGTGTTAATGTGCGGGGATCGCTGGGCGGCACGGACTTGGTGGGCCGAAAAGGCCTGTTTCCGGCTGTATATATATGATATGATTATCTGATTTGATTTGGATAGCATGCAAAATGAAGCTTTTCATTGTACAGTCGTACACGTGACAATAAACCTAAAACCAAAATGGCTTCCGGTGCATCACAGGAACTTATGACATATTTAATCCCAGAAAAACGTGTGCTATCCAGGCAAATCGCACCAAATATTAGTGCAATATCGAAGATAGACATCAAATGCTGGAGTAACTCAGCGGGTCAGGCAGCATCTCTGGAGAGAAGGAATGCATGTCGTTTTGGGTGAGACCCTTCAGGGGAGTTGACATTAGTCTGAAGGGTCTCAACCCTTAACGACCCATTCCTTCTCTCCAGAGATGCTGCCTGTCCCGCTGAGTTACACCAGCATTTTATGTCTATCTTTGATTAAAACCAGCATCTGCAGTTCTTTGTTACACTTTAGTTTTTTTTTTTGTTTTTTTTATCAAAAAATACTTTATTCAAGTTATAAATATCATTTACAAACCATCATTTTTAAAACAAACCCATCCGACATTCCCGGAGGTTACATATTCAATACAGGCATTTACTTAGACCTTTACATACATTTACATACATATCCCTTATTTGGAGGGGCGTCTCTCTCCACCACACCCTGCCCCCCATGTCCAGCAGCGGAAGGACCCTAGACTGTGGTCCTCCCCCACAGGGCCTTGGCGTTGGCTGCACCGAGCTTCAGAGCGTCCCTCAGCACGTACTCCTGCAGTCTGCAGTGGGCCAGTCGGCAACATTCCTTGACGGACAGCTCGCTCCGCTGGGAGGTCAACAAGGATCGGGCAGACCAAAGGGCGTCTTTCACCGAGTTGATGACCTTCCAGCAGCACTCGATGTCAGTCTCGGAATGCGTCCCTGGGAACAGTCCGTAGAGCACAGAGTCCTCTGTGACGGAGCTGCTCGGAATGAATCGTGACAGGGACCCCCGCAGACCTCTCCAGACTCTCCTGGCAAATCCACACTCTTTGAAGAGGTGGGCCACCGTTTCCTCTCCGTAGCAGCCGTCCCGAGGGCAGCGTGCGCTGGTAGTGAGGTTCCGGCGGTGCAGGAAGGATCTGACTGGGAGGGCTCCCCTCACCGCCAGCCAAGCCAGGTCTTGGTGCTTGTTGGTGAGTACTGGCGATGAGGCATTTTGCCAGACAAGCTGGGCTGTCTGTTCTGGGAACCACGCCACAGGATCCATGGAGTCATTCCCCTGCAGTGCCTGCAGGACGTTCCGTGCTGACCACTGCCCGATGGACTTGTGGTCAAAGGTGTTGGTCCGGAAGAACCTGTCCACAAACGACAGATGGTTCGGCAATGTCCAGCTGACTGGCACATTGCGTGGCATCTGCGCCAGGCCCATCCTTCGCAACACCGGGGACAGGTAGAACCTCAGCAGGTAGTGGCATTTGGTGCCCACGTGCCTTGGCTCTATGCTCCGCCTGGTGCAGCCACACACGAAAGTGGCCATCAGAATGAGGGCGACGTTGGGCACGTCTTTACCCCCGTTGTCTGCCGACTTGTGCATTGTGGCTCGTCGCACCCGGTCCATCGCCGACCCCCAGATGAAACGGAAGACGGCCCGGGTGATCCCCGTGGCGTAGGAGGGAGGGACGGGCCACACTTGCGCCAAGTACAGCAGCCCCGAGAGCACCTCACACCTGATGACCAGGTTTTTCCCCGTGATGGAGAGGGAGCGCTGCTTCCACAGCTCCAGCTTCTTCCCCACCTTGGCTATCCACTCCAGCCAATTTTTGTTACATGCCCCAGCCTTCCCGAACCAGATCCCCAGCACCTTCAGGAAGTCAGGCTTGATGGTGAAGGGGATGGAAGATCGGTCGGGCCAGTTGCCAAAGAGCATGGCCTCGCTCTTCCTGCGGTTTACCCTGGCCCCCGTGGCCAACTCAAACTGGTCGCAGACGCTGATCAGTCTGCGGACCGACCCTGGATCCGAGCAGAAAACGGCGACATCGTCCATGTACAGGGAGGCCTTGACCTGAGTGCCCCCACTGCCTGGCAGTGTCACTCCTCTTATGCTCGCATCCTTCCTGATGGATTCGGCAAAGGGTTCAATGCAACAGACGAACAAGACAGGGGAAAGAGGGCAACCCTGCCTGACTCCAGACCTGACGGGGAAGCTGTCTGATTCCCACCCATTAATTTGTACTGCACTACAGATATCAGAGTAGAGCAGTTGTATCCACTTCCTGATTTCCTCCCCAAAGCCCATTTTGGAGAGCACGTCCCTCATGTACGTGTGCGATATCCTGTCGAAGGCCTTCTCCTGGTCTAAGCTGACCAGGCAGGCATCCACCCGTCTGTCCTGCACGTAGGCAATGGTATCTCTCAGCAGCACCAGGCTGTCTGAGATTTTCCTGCCAGGTACAGCACAGGTTTGGTCCGGGTGGATCACCTGTCCCAGAGCAGACTTGACCCGGTTGGCGATGGCCTTAGACAGGATCTTGTAGTCTACATTCAACAATGTGATGGGTCTCCAATTCCTTAAGTCATTCATCTCCCCCTTCTGCTTGTAGATCAGGGTGATGTTGCCCTTCCTCATAGAGTCTGACATGCTGCCTGCTAGGAGTATATCGTTGTACACTTCCAGCAGGTCCGGGCCCACCCAGTCCCACAGAGCCGAGTACAACTCTGCCGGTAAGCCATCGCCTCCGGGAGTTTTACTCGAGTCAAAGGAACGGATGGAGCCAGTCAGCTCCTCCAGGGTCAGTGGTTGGTCCAGACTCTCCCGCTTGCTGTCGTCCAAGACTTCCGTGATGGAGGACAGGAAGTTCTGGGAGGCGGTGCTGTCTGTGGTCTTTACATCGTACAGATCCTTATAAAAGGATCTGCAGATCTTGAGCATGTCTGTCTGCGAGGATGTTACCGAGCCGTCCTCCTCCCTAAGGCTTTTGATCACAGAGCTCCCCCTGTGAACCTTATGGAAGAAGTAACGTGAGCACGTCTCATCCTGCTCAACATGGCGGACCCTGGACCGGAAGATGATCTTGGAGGATTCAGAGGTAAAGAGCCGAGCTTGCCGGCCCTTCAACTCTCTCAGTTCCTCCCTCACATCCACCCCTCTCCTCTGCAGAAGGAGTAGCTGCTGCAAATCTGTCTGGAGTTGACACAGTTCCCTCTTACCCTGTCTTGCTCTCTGAACACCTTTGGAGACGAAGAACTTCTTGATGTTCTCCTTCGTTGCCTCCCACCAGAGTGTCTGGGAGTCAAAGAGGGGCCTCACAGTTCTCCAACATGCGTAGTCCCTCTTTAGCTCCTTAACGTTCTCCGGGGTCAACAGCTCCACGTTTAGCTTCCACGTCCCTCTGCCCGCCTTCCGGTCCTCCTGTAGGTGACAGGTGGCCTGAAGGAGGCAGTGGTCAGAGAAGAACACCGGGGCGAGGTCGGTGTGTCTGACCGTGACGGCCCTCGATGTGAAGAGGAAGTCTATCCGGGACTGGGCTGAACCGTTTGGTCCTGACCAGGTGAACCGTGGCTGGACTCCGCCTGCAGGGTCACTGAAGGCGTCGCGCAGCTTTGCATCTTTGACCGTTTTCACCAGGAGTTTGGAGGTGCCGTCCAGTCTGTGGTTGGCACTGCCGGTTCGTCCAGCCGCATCGATGATGCAGTTGAAGTCACCGGCCAGAACGAGCGGTCTAGACGTGGCCAGCAGCGGTGGGAGCTGCTGGAGGACGGCCACCCGCTCGCTCCACCTGGGTGAGGCATACACATTTATCAGCCGGAGCGGAGAACCACGGTACATTACATCCACCACCAAGAGACGACCCCCCACCACCTCCCTTACCTCAGTGATGGTGAAGCCCCCTCCCCGCAGCAAGATCCCCAGACCGGACGCACGACAATCATTTCCCCCCGACCATACCGACAGTCCGTGGGGCCACCATCGCGACCACCTCCGATAGCAGCGAAGGTGTGGCAGCCCGCACTCCTGTAAAAAAGTCACATCCGCCTTTACCTTGGCCAGGTACTGCAAGGCGGATACACATCGCACAGTGCTCTTCACACTGCGCACGTTTAAGGATGCCAGTTTCAGCTCCATTGTCCTTTATTGTCCCAGGCGATCCTCCCGCATGCCAATCATCTGGCTCAGTTCCTGCACATTTTTGTCGCACAGGTAGTGGTACAGGTTGGTGGCTTCCTCAGCACAGGGTGTATTTTCTGGCGAAGCCCCTGCGCTGCTCCCAGTGTCCTGGAGCTGAGGCCCATTGGCCACTGCACTGCTCCCGGTCTCCCGGAGCTGGGGCCCATTGGCCACTGCACTGCTCCCGGTCTCCCGGAGCTGGGGCCCATTGGCCATTGTGCCGCTCCCGGTCTCCCGGAGCAGGGGCCCATTGGCCGTTGTGCCGCTCCCGGTCTCCCGGAGCAGGGGCCCATTGGCCGTTGTGCCGCTCACGGTCTCCCGGAGCAGGGGCCCATTGGCCGTTGTGCCGCTCACGGTCTCCTGGGGCTGGGGCCCATTGGCACTGCTCCCAGTCTCCTGGGGCTGGGGGGCAACAGACACGTTCTTTTTCTTACCTTCCTCCTCCCCCGTTTCCTTCCTCTGCCTCTGCCTCCGTTGTCGGCTCCTCCCGGTCGTCTCATCCTCCGATGCGGAGAGGCTGCTGGCCTCGTCCTGGGAGAGGACTCTTTTTTGGGACTTGCTTGCCCCCTCCGCCTTTTTCTCCGTGCGCACAGCCTTCAATGTTTTCCTCGACTGTACCACCTTCCATTCCTCCTCTTCCTGTTCCCCCTCTTCCATCGACTCACCCTCGTGGGCAGGGGCCTGGGGGGCTCTGTCCTGCGGTTGGGGGCTCCTGGTGGTCGCGTTGTCCTCGCCCCTGCTCTCCTTTCCTTTTTGGGCTTTTTCCGTGGTAGGAGGCGTCTCGTCCACCCTGGGGGTGCTGGCAGCGGCCCCTCTTATCGCCTGTGCATAAGTGCTTGCTCTTTTAGGGCAGGTCCTGTAAAGGTGGCCTGCCTCCCCACACAGGTTGCAGCTCTTACTCTCTTTACAATCCCTTGTCTCGTGGCCTTCTAACTTGCAGTTTCTGCAGACGACTGTCCTGCATTCTGCCGCCACGTGCCCAGGTTTGTTGCATTTCCTGCACACCCTGGGCTGCCCCACGTACGTCATGTAGCCCCGGTTCCCTCCGATAGCAAACACCGAGGGAGGGTGGACAATGAATCCCTTCCCATCCACCCTCAGCTTCACCTTTACCTGCCTCTTGCTCGTCCAGATCCCGAACACGTCCTTTATATCCACGCAGTTCCCGGCCCCTTCGACGTAGCGCGCAAGGAAGGTGAGGACATCCACGACGGGCACATGTGGGTTAAACATGTGCACCGTGATCATCCGTTCCCTCTGGGTGGGGAGGGTGAAGAGCGGCTGCACCTTCAGGAGCGACAGCGGGGCTTCATCTCCCTTCTCCCGGAAGTCCTGCAGCAACTTCTGCCATCCCGCCGGGTTCTGGAAGGTAACGTCGAAGTATCCGTTACCTGGGAAGTCCTGGAGGCAGAAGATGTCCCCGGCCTTGAATCCACAGGCCTCCAGCAGCACCTTCTTGATGAAGAGATCCCTTGAGAGAGGGTTCCCCTCCTTGAGGTCCTTCACCGATACTCGCAGGGTATTCCGGATACCCTGCCCTCCAGCTCCACTTGCTGCTGCCATCCCACCTGGATAAGGGTGTTAGGTTGGTTACCCAACCAGCATGGATCCACCCCTAAACCAGACACGTGCTCCTGACCTCCGCTCCTCGTCGATGATCTAATGCAAATACTGCTCTTATACTTACCCTGTTCTTATAAGAACATTAGATACTACACTTGATCTTAGCCAAAATCAATGTGCAATGTCCCTTCACGAGTATAACAGCCAGTGCAAAAGAGAGAATAGAATGCAAAATATAGTTACAGCTACAGAGAAAGTGCAAGAGGGCCACAACGAGGTACATTAGATCAGAAATATCTTTGAGAGTGAAATTGTTTAATGCAAAAAAATAGTTATTGGATTGCAGAGGAATGTACCACATCGTCAGTGTGTTGTTCAGTCTATGTTCCTCCTTCTCCCTCCAAGCTTTCTCTGCTGGGGTGACCGGGCTTTGAACCTGCAGTCGCTGAGGCGAACCAGTGTGCTGTGCCAGTCTGCAGAATAAATGGTTTGTTTGATATCTGGCTGAAGGGAGAAGCAAAGAAAATCAGCTCTCATTTATAGAATGCTTTTCACATCCTGTCGTTCTCAATGTGCTTTATGGCTCATTGAGTGCTTTTGAAGTGTAATTACTTTGGCCACTGCTTTTCCTATATTGCAATCTGTGCAACACACAATAACTTCAATGGTAATTAAGTTGTTTGAAAAACATTGGCTCACAACAGGGATTGCCCTGGCTATCAAGATGTGTGTCGTTCTCCTCCTTGAATAGATCATTTGACATAGAATGCAAGATGAAACAAGAACTAGGCCACTCAACCCCTCAAGCTTACCCTGCCACTTGATGTAAACATGGCTGATCTGCCCCAGATCTCAATTTCCCAAACATTTCTCTCCCTCTTTAAACGCACTCAATGATCCAACCTCCAGTTGAACAGGTTGAAGAAAGAAGTCAATGTTTGGGAGAACCTTTGGAAAAGGATGTTTGAGTCAAGACTGGAAACTAGGCACACAAGATCCATTAGAAGGATACAAGTCATGAGCGACAGATAAGGTTGAGAAAAGTAACGAAACCAAGAGAGCACATGTTTATTCGGGTGAGTGGGAGTTTTAAAGGAGATCTTACGGTAAGTTTTGTTTATTAAACATCTGTCGCAGTTGATATCTGAAATTGTAGGCCAGAGGAGGTGGTGGACACAGGATAAGGTCTCATAGGATTAGTGTAGATGAATAAAAAGGTTTTAGTTTAGCTTCATTGTCGCGTGTGACAGTGAAAAGCTTTGTTGCATCCTATCCAGTCAGCGGAAAGACTATACATGATCACAATCAAGCCGTCCAGTGTACAGAATAAAATAAATACCGTGTAATGCAAGGTAAAGACTGATTAAGGGATCTCCCATGAGGTAGATGGTAGCTCAGGACCGCTCTCTAGTTGTTGATAGGATGGTTCAGTTGCCTGATCAATAGGTCTGCATGGAAATGGTGGGCTAAAGAGTCTGTTCCTGTCTGAACCACGCTATGTCTCTGAGGGCCTGTAGTCTACTGGGTAGTAGTGCTCTCTATGCTTCTGAACCCTAGACTACTTTTAGAAGGCACCTCAAAGCAATGTAAAGATATCACGAATATGGTCTCTGCAAGGTACAACAGATACATTGAAGTATCAGTAAAGTGTAACTTCCTATTCCAGCCAAGATTGTGGCACCCAGACCCGACTTATTCAGTGATTATCAATGGACAAGCTGTTTTTCCTAGATTCCTGAATAGACACACTATTCCAAGCTCTGTCATTGTGCTGTACAGCATGGAAACAGGACCTTCAGCCCACGTTGTCCACGCAGACCAAGTTGGCGTGATGGACTAGTCAGATTTCTCTGCATTTGGCTCATAGTCCTCTCGATCCTATCCATATCTGTTCAAGTGGCTTCCAAAGACGTACAGGTATGTAGGTTAATTGGCTGGGTAAATGTAAAAATTGTCCCTAGTGGGTGTAGGATAGTGTTAATGCACGGGGATCGCTGGGCGGCACGGACTTGGAGGGCCGAAAAGGCCTGTTTCCGGCTGTATATATATGATATGATATGATATGAAAACCCATAATATCTGCTTCCATAGCCTCTTCTGGCAACTCTTTCCAGCTACAGACAACTCTGAATGGAAAATTTGTACTGAGGCCCTTCTTAATTCTTTTGCCCCTCACCGTAAGCCTATGCTCTAGTTGGAGAATCCTTAACCTTGGGTGAAAAAGACAGCGTTCACTTTATCCATGCCTCTCAAGTACACCTCAATAAGGCCACCCCACAGACTCCTCTGCTGCATACAAGTCCCAGCCTATCCACCCTCCCCTTATACCTCAAGCCTCGGTAACATCTTCTGCACCATTTCATGGCATGGAGTTAGAGAATCATAGTCATATAGCACAGAAACAGGCCTTCGGACCAATCATCCCAGTAGATCATGATGTCCCATCTACCCAAGTTCCATTTGCCCACTAGTCCTCAAGAGATTACCAAGCTGACAAGAGGAAATGATTCAAGGAGGTGGGCAAAGCCTCCGTTAAAAAATAAAATGTCCTCAAGTACGAGAAACATCAGGCCCTTGATGCTCAAAGTGGAGAAACATTTGGTGACATTGAGGCCTTTTCAGTTGTTTATTGCCACATGTACAGAGATACAGCGAATAATTTGTTCTGCATGCTATTCAGTCTAAACATACTATACACAAGTATAATAGATCATCTTCAGGAACAGCACGCAGAGTCACCATTTTGTAACATCCAAGTGTCTGAAACTTGGCCCAAGGAGATGTGCAGTTTCTTTTTTTCTGACTTTTAAGGCCTGGTGTCCTGGATCGATGGTCAGCTCCTTCAGCCCAGCGCGTTGTTGTTGGCTCCTCAGTGGTGGGGGGCACGGATAGTGATCGTGAGGGGAGTTAGTGGGTGGCCAGGGGTGGTGGACAATTTGGGGGGTGGGAATTAGGGTTCAGGGGCTGAGTGTTGGGGGGCAGGGAGAGGCAGTGGCCCTGAGGGGTGGTAGTCAGTGAGGGGAAGAAGTGTGTGAGGGGTTGGTGGAGGTGCAGTGTCAATGAGGGGAGGCAGTGGCAAGAGAGGGGTAGGAGGCAGCAACCTTGATGGGGTGGTGGACATGGGATGGCCTGGGCCAATGGGGGTCGGAAGAGGGGCAACTGGTGAGGGACACGATGTGGAGGGAGAAAGGGAGTGGCAGTTCAGTTCATTGCCACGTGCACCGACGTACAGTGAAAAGCTTTTTTGTTTGATCGCCGTCCAGTCAGCCGAAAGACAATACTGTACATGATTACAATCGGATTAATTTACGGTGTACAGATACGTGAATATGGGAATAACGTTCAGTGCAAGGCGAGTCCGATCAGGGATAGTCCCAGGGTCTCGAAAGTGGGGAGATAGCAGCTCAGCACTGTTCTCTGGTTGTGGGTGAGTCCAGAACAAGGAGCCTCAGTTTAAGAATAAGGGGTAGGCCATTTAGAACTGGACTGCTACCGGTACCTCGTGCTGGTGAGGCCAGGAACAGAGAGATAGAGGGTATGAATTTATGGCTGAGGGGCTGGTGCAGAGAGCAGGGATTTAGATTTCTGGCCCACTGGGATCTCTTCTGGGCTAGGGGTGACTTGTACAAAAGGGACGGGTTACATCTTAACAGCAGGGGGACAAACATTCTGGCAGGCAGGTTTGCTAGTGTGACACCTGTGGCTTTAAACTAAGTAGTGGGGGGGAGGGGTTAACAAATTGTGAATATGAAGATGAGGTAAAAGGGAATACAGGAGATATTGCAAATGACTCTCGGAAGAATGGGAACAGAAGTTCTAGAGGGGAAAAGAAATTAAGGGCAGGGCCAATTGTGACTGATGTGAGAGGGGAGGTAAATACAGAAGTTAAAGTGTTGTACTTAAATGCGCGTAGTATAAAAAATAAAGTGGAGGCTCAGTTAGTCATGGGCAAGTATGTTGTTGTAGGGATCACTGAGACATGGCTACAAGAGGACCAGGGCTGGGAACTGAATATTCAGGGGTACACAACGTATAGAAAAGACAGACAGGTGGGCAGAGGGGGTGGGGTTGCTCTGATGGTAAGGAATGATATACATTCCCTTGCAAGGGGTGACATAGAATCAGGAGATGTTGAATCAGTATGGATAGAAATGAGAAATTGTAAGGGTAAAAAGACCCTAATGGGAGTTATCTATAGGCCCCCAAACAGTAGCCTCGACATAGGGTGCAAGTTGAATCAGGAGATAAAATTGGCGTGTCAAAAATGTAATGCTACGGTGGTTATGGGAGATTTCAACATGCAGGTAGACTGGGAAAATCAGGTTGGAAATGGACCCCAGGAAAGAGAGTTTGTAGAGTGCCTTCGAGATGGATTCTTAGAACAGCTTGTACTGGAGCCTACCAGGGAGAAGGCAATTCTGGATTTAGTGTTGTGTAATGATCCTGATCTGATAAGGGGACTAGAGGTAAAAGAGCCATTAGGAGGCAGTGATCACAACATGATAAGTTTTACTCTGCAAATGGAAAGGCAGAAGGGAAAATCGGAAGTGTCGGTATTACAGTATAGCAAAGGGGATTACAGAGGCATGAGGCAGGAGCTGGCCAAAATTGACTGGAAGGAGGCCCTAGCAGGGAAGACGGTAGAACAGCAATGGCAGGTATTCCTGGGAATAATGCAGAGGTTGCAGGATCAATTTATTCCAAAGAGGTGGAAAGACTCTAAGGGGAGTAAGAGACACCTGTGGCTGACAAGGGAAGTCAGGGACAGCATAAAAATTAAGGAGAGGAAGTATAACATAGCAAAGAAGAGTGGGAAGACAGAGGATTGGGACTCTTTTAAAGAGCAACAAAAGTTAACTAAAAAGGCAATACGGGGAGAAAAGATGAGGTACGAGGGTAAACTAGCCAATAATATAAAGGAGGATAGCAAAAGTTTTTTTAGGTACGTGAAGAGGAAAAAAATAGTCAAGGCAAATGTGGGTCCCTTGAAGACAGAAGCAGGGGAATTTATTATGGGGAACAAAGAAATGGCAGACGAGTTAAACCATTACTTTGGATCTGTCTTCACTGAGGAAGATACACACAATCTCCCAAATGTTCTAGGGGCCAGAGAACCTAGGGTGATGGAGGAACTGAAGGAAATCCACATTAGGCAGGAAATGGTTTTGGGTAGACTGATGGGACTGAAGGCTGATAAATCCCCAGGGCCTGATGGTCTGCATCCCAGGGTACTTAAGGAGGTGGCTCTAGAAATAGTGGAAGCATTGGAGATCATTTTTCAATGTTCTATAGATTCAGGATCAGTTCCTGTGGATTGGAGGATAGCAAATGTTATCCCACTTTTTAAGAAAGGAGGGAGAGAGAAAACGGGTAACTATAGACCAGTTAGTCTGACATCAGTGGTGGGGAAGATGCTGGAGTCAATTATAAAAGACGAAATTGCTGAGCATTTGGATAGCAGTAAAGGGATCATTCCGAGTCAGCATGGATTTACGAAGGGGAAATGATGCTTGACAAATCTACTGGAATTTTTTGAGGATGTAACTAGGAAAATTGACAGGGGAGAGTCAATGGATGTGGTGTACCTCGACTTTCAGAAAGCCTTCGACAAGGTCCCACATAGGAGATTAGTGGGCAAAATTAGGGCACATGGTATTGGGGGTAGGGTACTGACATGGATAGAAAATTGGTTGACAGACAGAAAGCAAAGAGTGGGGATAAATGGGTCCCTTTCGGAATGGCAGTGGGGTACCGCAAGGTTCGGTGCTGGGACCCCAGCTATTTACGATATACATTAATGACTTAGACGAAGGGATTAAAAGTACCATTAGCAAATTTGCAGATGATACTAAGCTGGGGGGTAGTGTGAATTGTGAGGAAGATGCAATAAGGCTGCAGGGTGACTTGGACAGGTTGTGTGAGTGGGCGGATACATGGCAGATGCAGTTTAATGTAGATAAGTGTGAGGTTATTCACTTTGGAAGTAAGAATAGAAAGGCAGATTATTATCTGAATGGTGTCAAGTTAGGAGGAGGGGGAGTTCAACGAGATCTGTGTGTCCTAGTGCATCAGTCACTGAAAGGAAGCATGCAGGTACAGCAGGCAGTGAAGAAAGCCAATGGAATGTTGGCCTTCGTAACAAGAGGAGTTGAGTATAGGAGCAAAGAGGTCCTTCTACAGTTGTACCGGGCCCTGGTGAGACCGCACCTGGAGTACTGTGTGCAGTTTTGGTCTCCAAATTTGAGGAAGGATATTCTTGCTATGGAGGGCGTGCAGCATAGGTTCACTAGGTTAATTCCCGGAATGGCGGGACTGTCGTATGTTGAAAGGCTGGAGCGATTGGGCTTGTATACACTGGAATTTAGAAGGATGAGGGGGGATCTTATTGAAACATATAAGATAATTAGGGGATTGGACACATTAGAGGCAGGAAACATGTTCCCAATGTTGGGGGAGTCCAGAACAAGGGGCCACAGTTTAAGAATAAGGGGTAGGCCATTTAGAACGGAGATGAGGAAGAACTTTTTCAGTCAGAGAGTGGTGAAGGTGTGGAATTCTCTGCCTCAGAAGGCAGTGGAGGCCAGTTCGTTGGATGCTTTCAAGAGAGAGCTGGATAGAGCTCTTAAGGATAGCGGAGTGAGGGGGTATGGGGAGAAGGCAGGAACGGGGTACTGATTGAGAGTGATCAGCCATGATCGCATTGAATGGTGGTGCTGGCTCGAAGGGCTGAATGGCCTACTCCTGCACCTATTGTCTATTGAGATGAGGAAAAACTTTTTCAGTCAGAGTTGTGAATCTGTGGAATTCTCTGCCTCAGAAGGCAGTGGTCAATTCTCTGAATGCATTCAAGAGAGAGTTAGATAGAGTTAGAATGATCAGCCATGATCACATTGAATGGCGGTGCTGGCTCGAAGGGCCGAATGGCCTCCTCCTGCACCTATTGTCTATTGGTGAGAGGATGGTTCAGCTGGGAAGGAAGGGTCCCTGAACCTGGTGGACGTGAGGTGGTGGTGATGGCGGCGGCCCCGAGGGGCGGTGATGGGGGTGGACGCTGGGGAGGGTGTAAGAGGCGGTGATGGTAATGATGGGAGGAGGGGAGGGGAGGGGGGGGTTAGGAGGCGCCATCTTCCCGCCGCCCCGCCCCGCCATCTCCCTGGAAACGGGCGGGAAGTACAAACGAAAGCCACCTTCACCCGCGCCCCGGCCGGGGTCTACATCCGCCACCGGGAACATCGTTCCCCTCCCTCCCTCCCCTTGGCTTTAAACCCCGCGCCGCCATCTCACCGGCCGCCGGCCTGCTGTCCTCCACCGACCGGTGGGGCAACGAGGATCACCGGGCCTCAGGCACCACTGAGTGCGGGGCCGCGACCTGACGCCCGGGCGGCGGTGGGGGGGAGGGGAATCTCCCGCCTTTCACATTTAGGCGCCAGAGGGACAGTGTGGGGGGCGCTCGGCCAATCAGACCGGTCGTTACATCGCCGCGCCGATTCAGGTTGAGCCGCCATGGTTCATAGGTCACATTGAGGCCAATGGGAGGCCGCGTTACATCGCGCCGGGCGGGAACGCAGTCCCTCGACCAATCGCACGACGCGTTGCGTGGCGGAGGCGGGGCGCGGCGGCTCTCGGCCAATCGTACGACGCGGCGGCTAACAGGCGTGCGGTCCGACCAATCGGCGTCGGGAAGGGGGGGATAAGATGGCCGTCCTTCCAATGGCGGCCGCCGGGCAGGCCGAGCACGTGACGCGCGGGGGCGGTGCAGCCAATGGGAGGCGGCGTTACATGGCGGGTGGATGGGCGGGCCGCCGGCGGGAGGAGGGCGTGTGCGCAGGCGCGGGGCCGGGTGGCGGCGGGGCCGGGAGCGGACAATCTCCTCACAACCACCCGCTCCTCCTTCCATCAGAGCCCGCGGGGGCGAGCGCGCGTCGCACCCACCCATTTATGGCCCTTTCTGCCTGAGCTGAGCGAATCCTCCACCTTTTCACACATGAGATTCGTCAACATGGAGCTGATTACCATCCTCGAGAAAACGGTCTCTCCAGGTGAGCGCCCGCCCGCCCGCCCGCCGGCGCCTCGGCCTCGGCCCTGCTCGAACGAAGCCCTCGCCGCACTAACCCCGTCTCTCTTATTCTCCATCCCCAGACCGTAACGAGCTGGAGGCGGCGCAGAAGTTTCTGGAACAGGCGGCTGTTGAGAATCTGGTCGGTATCGCATTCTTTTGAATTGGGTGGGAGGGAGTGGCCGTTTTATTTGCTGTAATTTAAGGTCCGTTGCGATTAGACCGCGAGGCCGGGGCCTCCGCACACACAAGAAGGCCATCCTTCCCCCATCCCTCCCTCCTTTCCCCCCCATCTCTTCCTCCTTTCCCCCATCTCTTCCTCCTTTCCCCCATCTCTCTCCATTCCCCCCCCCCCCCACTCTTCCTCCTTTCCCCCCCACTCTTCCTCCTTTCCCCCCCCATCTCTTCCTCCTTTCCCCATCTCTTCCTCCTTTCCCCCATCTCTTCCTCCCCACCACCTCCATTCATCTCCCCCCCTCCTTCCTCTCCCCCCCCCTCACTTCCCTTCCCCATCCCTTCTCCCCTTCCCCATCCCTTCTCCTCCCATCCCTTCTCCCCCTCAACCCTTCTCTCCTCCCCATCCCTTCTCCCCTCCCCATCCCTTCTCCCCCCATCCCTTCTCCCCCATCCCTTCTCTCCCCATCCCTTCTCCCCCATCCCTTCCCTCATCCCTTC
The DNA here is from genome assembly GCF_053455715.1 of Rhinoraja longicauda. Taxonomy (NCBI): domain Eukaryota; kingdom Metazoa; phylum Chordata; class Chondrichthyes; order Rajiformes; family Arhynchobatidae; genus Rhinoraja; species Rhinoraja longicauda. The sequence continues at coordinate 2,685,225 of NC_135981.1, read as the reverse complement.
TTCCCTCCCCCCAATCCCTTCTCCCCTCCCCCCCAATCCCTTCTCCCCTCCCCCCCATCCCTTCTCCCCCCCCCAATCCCTTCTCCCCTCCCCCCCCCAATCCCTTCTCCCCTCCCCCCCCAATCCCTTCTCCCCTCCCCCCCCAATCCCTTCTCCCCTCCCCCCCCCCAATCCCTTCTCCCCTCCCCCCCAATCCCTTCTCCCCTCCCCCCCATCCCTTCTCCCCTCCCCCCATCCCTTCTCCCCTCCCCCCCATCCCTTCTCCCCTCCCCCCCATCCCTTCTCCCCTCCCCCCCATCCCTTCTCCCCTTCCCCCCATCCCTTCCCCCCCCATCCCTTCCCCCCCCATCCCTTCTCCCCTCCCCCATCCCTTCTCCCCTTCTCCCCTTCCCCCCCCCCCATCCCTTCCCCCCTCCCCCCATCCCTTCCCCCATCCCTTCCCCCCTCCCCCCATCCCTTCTCCCCTTCCCCCCATCCCTTCCCCCCTCCCTCCCATCCCTTCCCCCCTCCCCCCCATCCCTTCCCCCCTCCCCCCCATCCCTTCCCCCCTCCCCCCCATCCCTTCCCCCCTCCCATCCCTTCCCCCCTCCCCCCCATCCCTTCCCCCCTCCCCCCATCCCTTCCCCCCTCCCCCCCATCCCTTCCCCCCTCCCCCCCCATCCCTTCCCCCCTCCCCCCCATCCCTTCCCCCCTCCCCCCCATCCCTTCCCCCCTCCCCCCCATCCCTTCCCCCCATCCCTTCCCCCCTCCCCCCCATCCCTTCCCCCCTCCCCCCCATCCCCTCCCCCCCATCCCTTCCCCCCTCCCCCCCATCCCTTCCCCCTCCCCCCCATCCCTTCCCCCCCTCCCCCCATCCCTTCCCCCCTCCCCCCATCCCTTCCCCCCTCCCCCCCATCCCTTCCCCCCTCCCCCCCATCCCTTCTCCCCTCCCCCCCATCCCTTCTCCCCTCCCCCCCATCCCTTCTCCCCTCCCCCCCATCCCTTCTCCCCTCCCCCCCATCCCTTCTCCCCTCCCTCATATGATTATTAAGGGGTTGGACATGTTAGAGGCAGGAAACATGTTCCCAATGTTGGGGGAGTCCAAAACCAGGGGCCACAGTTTAAGAATAAGGGGTAGGCCATTTAGAACGGAGATGAGGAAAAACTTTTTCAGTCATAGAATTGTAAATCTGTGGAATTCTCTGCCTCAGAAGGCAGCGGAGGCCAATTCTCTCGATGCATTCCAGAGAGAGCTAGATAGAGCTCTTAAGTACAGCGGAGTCAGGGGGTATGGGACAAAGACAGGAATGGGGTACTGATTGAGAATGATCACATTGAATGGTGGTACTGGCTTGAAGGGCAGAATGGCCTACTCCTGCACCTATTGTCTTGTTTCACCCCGTCCCTTCTCCCCTTCCCCCGAATGCCTTCTCCCCTTCCCCCGAATGCCTTCTCCCCCTCCCCCGAATGCCTTCTCCCCCTCCCCCCATCCCTTCTCCCCTCCCCATCCCTTCTCCCCTCCCCCATCCCTTCTCCCCTCCCCCATCCCTTCCCCCCTCCCCTTCTCCCCCCGTCCCTTTTCCCCCTCCCCGTCCCTCCCTTCTCCCCGTCCCTCCCTTCTCCCCCTCCCCTCCGTCCCTTCTCCCCCTCCCCTCCGTCCCTTCTCCCCCTCCCCTCCGTCCCTTCTCCCCCTCCCCTCCGTCCCTTCTCCCCCTCCCCTCCGTCCCTTCTCCCCCTCCCCTCCGTCCCTTCTCTCACCCCCCCTCCGTCCCTTCTCTCAACCCCCATCCCTTCTCTCAACCCCCCATCCCGTCTCTCATCCCCCCATCCTGTCTCTCATCCCCCATCCCTTCTCTCACCCCCCCATCCCTTCTCTCACCCCCCCCATCCCTTCTCTCACCCCCCCCCCACATCCCTTCTCTCACCCCCCCCCCACATCCCTTCTCTCATCCCCCCCACATCCCTTCTCTCATCCCCCCCCCACATCCCTTCTCTCATCCCCCCCACATCCCTTCTCTCATCCCCATCCCTTCTCTCATCCCCCCCATCCCTTCTCTCATCCCCCCCCCCCACATCCCTTCTCTCATCCCCCCACATCCCTTCTCTCATCCCCCCATCCCCTCTCTCATTTCCCCCATCCCATCTCTCATGCCCCCCTTCTCTCATGCCCCCCTTCTCTCATCTCCCCCCCTTCTCTCATCTCCCCCCATCCCTTCTCTCATTCCCGTTATCCCTTCACTCCCTTTCCCCACATCTCTTCTCCCCCCCCCACCTCTATCCCTTTTCTCCTTCCTCCATCCCTGAAGGGGGGGAGGGTGCAACCAACCGTGCTGGCCGGATCTCGGCCGCTCTGATTGACGGTCGGTGCAGCCAACGGGAGCGCAGGCCGGGCAGGCCGCGGCCAATAGGAGCACGCCGAAGGGGTTGGTTTCCGCTTCCAGTCAAGTTCGGTTGACGGGAAGGGAAGCTGCGAGGCGAGGCCCGAGCGCACGTTGCCGGCCCGGCCTGGTCTCTCTCCCCGCTCCACCTGGCATGGCCTACTCTCCCTCGGCCTACTCTCCCTCGGCCTGGTCTGCTCTCCTTCAGCCCCGCCGGCTCTTTCCCTTTTCTCCCGCCGCCCCCAATGTTAGGCACGATGCACGGAGATCAACTAAAGACACGCATTAAATATGAACAGACCATCACCGCCCTTCCCCTCCATCCTCCCAGTTTCACCATCAGCGATTTAGGGGGCGCTTTCCGAGATAAGAATCATTTCTGCTTATGTCAGATTTTAGTTAGGATCTACTGAAATTCAATCATATATACAACCGCATTGAATTTCCTGGTGAATTAAACTGACATTTCATAACACGTATGCTCATTCAAACCTTGAAAAATAAATTGCAACGGATCTGCTACAATGCACTGCTGGTATTTTCTTGACTGGAAATATTTGGGAGGGATAGGGATTTGCACAAGCATTTCTGCCATTTTATGCATTATGGTTGATATGAAATTCATTTTTTGGTGGAGTAGTTAATTTGAAATTAATTTGCTTAAAATTCCTTCCAGATTATGCAATGATTTGGATATTTTGAAAGTGATTGTGGGGGCTCTTCTCCACTTTGACACTTAAGAACAATTTGTTTTATTTCTGAGGATAATGGGATGTCAGTGAATTATGTTGAAGGCTTTGTTCATTTTTGTACCAGAAATCCAACATATAAAGCAAAATGCTTGGACCAGGCTGATTATTTCCAACATTCCTTGTGATTTTGGGTTACAAATGTTTAAGGACATCTATGGACAGGTTATCTTAGTTGTCCTCTATCACCCAAGTCTTAAAATTGTTCTTATTCTAAAAGTCCCTGTTCAGTTTTAGTTTCAGTTCTATCACTGACTAGTTTCTGCAGTTCTTCAATTCTAACCTGAGCATACCCCAAGTTTATTCCTTTGTTCCTTTCAGTCACCTGACCCTAAAGTAGTGAGGATTTTTCATGGAATCTTACTTTCAAACCAAGCTTTAGATGATCTGTGTCAGTATTTCCTTATCATGGATTACTGGTACATTTTATTAACTTTCTTGTGAAACACTGAAGGCATTTCACTGCATTGGAATTGCTAATTAATAGTTCATTTTTCTGAGGGAAGAAGTTGTTTTGGAAACCCGCCCACCAGACACTATTTGACAGAGAACTAGAAGCCATGGAAGTTAATCCATGGGTTGTTGCCTTGATGAAAGTGTAAATGGGTGTAGATATTGACTTTGGCAGTGATAACTGTAGGCACATAACTTGTTTGGAATGACAGTTTGGAAAAGGGTGAAGCACCAACATAGCTGGCCTATAGAATCAAGCCTCAATTATGTGGTGTAAATTTGTCACCATTTTTGTTCAGTCACAATGCGACCAGTGTGGTTCGCCTGTTGACTTTTCAATAGTTCACTCGTCTTTTTTAATTTTGTGCATTTGTGCAAGTTTTCTTTGGATTGCTGGCTGCAGGGGGTCACTGGATTCCTTCCTGGTTCTATATTGAGCCTGTGTTTTAAACTGAATATCCCTAAGTTTGTCAGGTAACACAGTGCCACAGTTGGTGGGACTGCTACCGTGACAGCTTAGCTGCTGCTGTCCATGTTCATTTGGGAACTATGTGCTGGTTTCCTCCTATAATCCCAAAGACGTATGGGTTTGTAGGAAAATTGTTCCTAGTGTGCAGGGAATGAATGAGAAAATGGGATAACAAAACTAGTGTGAACGGGCGATCGATGGCCAGAGTGGACTCTGGGCCGAAGGACTTGTATCTATGCTGTATCTCTTTAAAAAAAAATACAGTGAATAACTATTTCCCGCTTCAGTTTTCTGACTAAATGCAGTCTTGATTTAAGTGACAGCATTCTCCATTGGTGCTATCCCCACCATCTCCATTAAGCTGTAGGAAAAGTGTGCCTGACACGCTGACGTGAGAATGCTTCTAAAGCTATGAACTGTACCTTCTGAGGAAATCTGATCGATTAACTGACGATCTATCCTTCCCTTTTGATAGTATATTTGTATGTCCCAATTATGCTGCAAGGACGTGGGTCTTGTGTTTTCACTGGTTTGAAATGGATACCTCAAGCAGTTAAGAAACTAGCTTACTACATTGGAATTTTGATTCCAAGTTCAGGCACTTGGGTGTGCACAACCTGTTACCTGGTTATAGATTTTTTTAAAGAAAAAGGGTGTCATAAAGTAAAATGCTTTATTGTTATGGAAATAGATTAAATTGGGAGTAAAGACAAGATTCCAACTGGTAGTGTAGACGACATAAAATTTGCCCCATATCCCTTGAAGTTCCATGGGTTTTTGTCACTCTTAAATTCTTTATTTGGATACTCAGTAATTCAACCACATTTTCTCTGCATTTGGTTGGTCGTGCTCTAAGAATTCTAGCATTTCAATGACATCTCGCATCCTTTAGAACTGTACAACGCAAGGACAGTCCCTTTGGCCTACAATGGGCCGAACATGATGCTAAGACCAACTCTTATCTGCCACACATAATCCATATGCCTCCATTCCCTGCATATCTATATACTTATTAAAGAGCGTCCGAAATGCATGGTCATGTTTGCCTCAAACCCCAAGCCCCCGAGCACATTCCAGGCACACGCCAATATGTGTGTTTAAAATGAAACTTGCCCCCTCATACTTTGCCCCTGTCACTCTAAAGTTAAGCCCTTTAGTTTTTTGGTTTTTTTTCCCTCCTAGGAAAAAGATTCCAACTGTCCTATCCATGTCTCTTATTTCATAAACCACCAGGTCTCCCTGCAACCTCTGGTGTTCCAGAGAAAGCAATCCAAGTCTTTCCAACCATCCCTAGTAGCTTATGCCCCATTATCTAATTAAGGCATCTTTCTGGTAAACCTCCTCTGTACTCTTTCTAAACCCTCCATATCCTTCCTGTAGTGGGACGACCAGAACTGCACTTGATACTGAAAATGCGGCCTAACCAAAGTCTTATAAAGCTGCATCATGACTTCCTGGCCAATTTGCGTCTCAAGTAATTTGTATATATCACAAGGAGCAGTGGTCCCATCACTGAATATTGTCCTTCCACCACAACCCTGTCTTCTATTTGTAAGCCAGTTCTGAATAGCTTGAGAGAAAACACAAGCCTAGTCCAAAGTTTTGTGCCTCAAACCTGTCATCTCCTGTGAAATCTCTCCTCACTTTTAAACAGTAAATTATTTTTTGTTAAAAGGGAAATCTCCATTTTGGTCTTGCTAAAGTCCAATATTGTGGTACAGCATCTTTATTTCTGTACCCAAATCTTCTAATGGCCAATCTGCCTACTGAACCTGCATGCTTTTTGGTCACTTTCATACAAGGACATCTAGATTCTATTGGACATCAATACTACCTAGCCTCTGCGCATTTAAACAAAAACCTGCTTTGTTAGCATAATGGATTATTTAAAATGTCTGTTATATTGCTTTTATTCAGCTTGAACTGTTGAATTCATGATTAAGCTTCCATTCAGCTTGAACTGTTATTGCATCCTTTGTTATAAATTCTGACATTTGCTTGAATGTATAGGTATTTCCATTTTCTCTTGTCTCCTATCTTAGATCATGGGACCCTGTTTGCTACCATCCATTCCACAGGAACAATTCCAGAATGTTTTACTTTTGGAGATCAATGGAAGGGTTCTTGCTGTAGTCACTTCTTTCAAAACCGGGATATAGATCATTGTCCTTGGGATTTATCAGTATTTAGTGTCAACAACTGTTCTGGTACAGGTCTTCCCCACCTTTATAAATGTCCAATTTGTGTAAGGCCCAAACATATAAATGAACATTTGTGAGACTGATGGGGTAGATTTGCGAAGTAATCAGGTTACAGACTAGCTCTCAGGAACGGAACCCTGTTGTAGGGGGCAACCCATATTTTACATCAATAGAAATCTGATAATCTGGCATCTTTGGGATTTTGGCACCAGACTGCCAGATATTCTGGACTATTGGATATTACTCATTACTACCCCATACTTGTTACTAAAGCAGTGTAATTGGTTGAAAGTACTTGTCTGCTATATCTCAGGTTTTTTTGTATTGGGCTGTTTTGGAAGCTAGTTCCTCAATTCCATCTTAATTTCTCAAATGCTCATCCTTCGTATTTGTTTAATGTGCATTTGCTGCACACTTCTAATTCAGTATTTATCATGGAATTGTCATGATGCAACGCAAATCATATACAATACAATATATCTTTATTGTCATTGTACAGGGGTACAAGGAGATTGGGAATGCGCCTCCCGTACGATGCAGTAAATTAATTAGCTAGTCAGTATTAATTTAAACGACCCAATGAAACAAATTAGAACAGTTTTAAAACAGAATAAAGTGCAAATAGATCTGTGCCGGTTCACTGTGCGATGTGACCATCCGGCTCAGCAGGACCGGTTCATAGCAGCTATGGCCCTGGGGATGACGCTGTTCCTGAGTCTGGAGGTGCGGGCGTAGAAGCTCGATGGTAGAAGTTCGAACAGACTGTTGCAGGGGTGTGAAGAGTCTTTGTGGATGCTGGTGGCTTTTCTGAGGCATTGTGTGTTGTAGATGCCCTCCAAGGCTTGTAGCTATGTTCCGATAGTCCTCTGAGCTCTATGGACTACCCGCTGAAGAGCTTTCCTCTCTGCCTCAGTGCAGCTGAGATACCACACAGGGATGCCATGTGTTAGGATGCTCTCTATGGTGCAGCGGTAGAAGGTCGTCAGCAGCTGTTGGGGTAGACCAGACTTTTTCAGTGTTCTTAGGTAGAACAGTCGTTGCTGTGCCTTCTTGACCAGCGCAGCAGTGTTAGTGGACCATGTTAGGTCCTCCGAAATGTGAGTGCCCAGAAACTTGATGCTGGACACTCTCTCCATACTGTCCCCGTTGATAAAGATCGGGGCGTATTCCCGTTGTGTGACCTACGGAAGTTGATGATCAGCTCCTTGGTCTTGGTGGTATTTAGGGGCAGGTTGTTATCAGAGCACCAGTCCGCCAGGTTCTGCACCTCCGCTCTGTAGTTTGTTTCATCACCGTTGGTGATCAGTGTCGTCTGCAAACTTGACAATGGTGTTGGTGTCGAATGCAGGAACACAGTCGTGTGTGATTAGGGAGTAGAGCATGGGGCTCAAAACACATAAGCAGGCTACACATTTTGTCTCTAGCTAAATTTCAGCCTTGCTTTCAAGTTCCATGCAACTTTCTTTACAATTGTTAGCATATTCAATATTTACTCCTGTCCAATATTCAACTTGTTTTTGTTGCCATTTTGTTGTAAGCATTTCATTAAGTTGTACTTTGTCTTCAGCTTTAAAGTATGGACAGAGCATTCAATCGGCCATGATAGAATTTATTTATATTGTGCAACTCAACTCTAAGTATAATCTCTTAATCCAATCAACAGACTGATTCATTAGTAGTTTTACTGACGTTTATACTTATGAATTTAGATTGCTTGATGTATTAGCGTACCTGATTTGTTATTAAGAGCAATTTTAGACAAGTCAAGTTTATTTGTCACGTACACATACACAAAAAGGTTAATTTGATTGGTTGACAGAACTCCATAATACCAAGCAGCAAGGAAAAAAAGAGGCGATGACACGTGGCGGTGGGCCGGATCTCCACAACGATAAGAAGGCAACCCTACCAGTTGCTGGGGTGGTATGGGTCCCTCATAATCTTGCTTGCTCTTGATCTGCACCACCTGATGTATAGGTCCTGCAGTGAAATGAAAGTGGCAATGCCTGCGGATTGTGCAAAAAAAAAAGTTACAATTACCAGCATATAAATTAAAATTAATACAGAAAAGAAAATTTAGTCCCTAGAGTTATAATAGTTAACAGTCCTGATGGCCTGTGGGAAGAAACTCCGTCTCATCCTCTCCGTTTTCACAGCATGACAGCGGAGGCGTTTGCCGGACCGTAGCAGCTGGAACAGTCCGTTGCTGGGGTGGTAGGGGTCCCTCATAATCTTGCTTGCTCTTGATCTGTACCACCTGAAGTATAGGTCCTGCAGGGGGGCGAGTGTAGTTCTAATGGTGCGTTCTGCCGAACGCTCTACTATTTGCAGGGCCTTCCTGTCCTGGGCAGAGCTGTTCCCAAACCAGATTGAGATGTTGCCGGACAGGATGCTCTCTACAGCCCCAGAGTAGAAGCATTGAAGGATCCTCAAAGACACTATGAATTTCCTCAGCTGTCTAAGGTGGTAAAGGCGCTGCTTTGCCTTAACCACCAGTGCGGCAATGTGCGTTGTCCATGTCAGATCCTCTTTGATATGGACTCCCAGGTATTTAAAGCTGCTCACCCTATCCACAGTAGACCCATTTATTTCCAGTGGTATGTACGTCCTTGGATGTTGAGCCCTTCTAAAATCCACGATCAGCTCCTTAGTTTTTTTTTACATTCAATAGGAGGTTATTGTCCCGCCACCAGAGTGCCAGATCTGCCACCTCCTCCCGGTAGGCCTTCTCACCGTTGTGGAGATCCGGCCCACCGCCACGTGTCATCGCCTCTTTTTTTTTGTTTTTGTTTGCTGCTTGGTATTATGGAGTTCTGTCAACCAATCAAATTAACCTTTTTGTCATCACTAAAGGTCCATTGTTTGCTTCTATCCAGTTTGGTCAGCTTACTGAGATCTAAATTGTAGGAAATTGGATGTGGTTTGGTTGCAGTCACATTCAGCAATCCAAGGTTTTCATTTAACTGGGGGCAATGTAGAATGGTCACCGTTAATTAGCATGAATTGCCTTTCGTGATGTAGATAAAATGTGATTTCAGTTGGTATCTCTGATTCAATGGAGCAAATTTGAAGGTAGCTATGTTGTCCCTTCTAATTCAACAATTGCCTATGGATCGCTTGAAGCAGTTTAGGAATGTCTTTCAAAAGTCCTAACTAATGTGAGTTATCGTATTATATTAAACTCACTGTTAATGTGTTTGAGTTGATTTTTGTTAAGAGCTATAATGATATTGTGCAAAAATACTATGATTTGAAATATGCTAGGGGTTTAAATAATTAGATAACTAGATTAACCACACAGTTCTGCAGACTATGCTTGCTTTATTTGTGCAGTAAAACGAGGCTGTGAATATGTTGATACTTTATAATAACCATGAAATCACTATAACCTTTGGACCTCAAATGCCAGTTGTAGCTCCAGGTATGTTATTTTTTTTAATGGTATAGATTGCACTGTCTCCAGATAATTGACCACATCAGAATCAAATTTATTTTGACCATTGTACTGGCTGCAGTCAATTAACTACACTTCTCAATTTTATTTTTATTCAAGTGTTTATCTAACTCCCCATTAATTGTTACAACTGAATCTGATTAAGCATCCAAAAAAGTATGGGATTCAGAATTGAATTTATTCCGAACTGAGGCAAAATCAGTGTTTATAAAATTCAGATTTATTTGCCTTTGTACAGTTTTCATCTATGAATATAGACAAGAATTCTTGCTTTGTCTGGTTTTGTATCCTTTGGGAACTTGAAACTAGAAGAGTGCAGAAAAGATTTGCAGGGATGTTGGTACTGCAGGGCTTGAGTTTTGAAAATGTGTAGTCTGTGGCTGTGTATGAAGGAACTGCAGTTGCTGGTTTAAATCGAAGATGGACACAAAATACTGGGGCTGTTTTCCCTGGAATAAAGGAGCTTGAGGCGTGACAAATCGGATTATAGAATTGTGTATGCATAAGATTGATGGTCAATCTTTTTCCTGGGGTTGCGTAGTGTAAAGCTAAAGGGCATAGGTTCAAGGTGAAATGAGAAAAGCTTAAAGGGGACCTGAGGGGGCAGTTTGTCCAGAGGGTACTGGGAACTGGTAATTTCTGGCATCAAGAACCAGAGGACATGGCTTTAAGGTGAGGGGATCTAAGGGAAGCATTATCACAAAACCCTTTAAAAAAAAATTGGTGAGGTACATGTATAGGATAGGTTTAGAGGGCTATGTACCAAACACAGGCAAGTGGGACTGAATTTTTGAAGGAATGTGGGCTCAGCTTGGGTTGCCACCTTGGTCATTATAAATGAATTGGGTTGAGGGCCTGTTTTTGTCCAAGATGACTACAGTGTATTTGTATCCTCGGTGTCTTCCTTCATTTCCTTAAAGTTGATAACATATGGTACTTTTGATGCACAATATCTTGCTCGTTTAGTTTTCCAACTATTATTTTTACCTGCCTGAAGTGCAAATTACCCGATTAGTAGGCCTTGTACTGCACTTCAATGTTACAGTATAATAACCAGAGTTACCAAATCCCTTTTGAGCTGTGTGCAATTAGGCCTACATTTTTATCCACCAAAAGTATTGAAGTCCAATAATCTGCCGAGAATGCATATAATGCACACTCTATTAACCTGCATTATATGCTTTGATTTAGTATCTCACCGAATTGTATTTTGCTTGTGAGCCTGGTCATCTGGTCTGGTCTTCTCTCTGCAGAATAGGTTAAATTATCTTTGTATCTGTGCATTGATGCCAGGACATAATATTGTAATGAAATAGAATAATGTTGCTGTGATAGTTTGTTTTAACTCTAGTGTGTAAGATTTCTATGAACAATGCTGGGAAGTGATGAACTGTGAAAGTCAGGTTTGGAAATTTGAGTTATGATGGCTGAATCCAGTGGATCAATGTCCTATTTATCCTTGCAGGATGGTAACCACTAGATGGTGGTCGTTGCTTTAATATTCACTTGTCTCCTGTCAGATTCGAATTTGCGATGCACTATAGATTATTTAACCTTTTAAATTGGACTAATTCTGGTAGCATTGGGGATATCTTAGTGGCCTGTGAGTTTCTTAAACTAAAGCATCGAGCTTTTATTGGACTTTGGCAGCTGAAATATCATTGCTCAATCAATCATCCATTATTTTATACTCTATCTCTATCAATGAGCCACTTGCTATGCAGGAGTGATTAAAGAGAACCAAGAAAAGTTATTACTATCTGTACATATCTTGTTCTAATTAATAACTTTAGATTTAACCTGTTTCTGTGTCTGACACAAAACCTGTGTGCCTGTCATTGTCACCTGATTATCCTAAGCCTCTGTTTACTGTATATCTTGTATCAGTCCATTGTACATAATATCTTCAAGGCAAAATAGCTCTTAATGAGAAATGCTGCTGGAAACAATGGAAGCCATGGCCACTGATATGTTTCTTAATCTCGTTGCAGCCTACATTTTTGGTGGAACTCTCAAAGGTTCTAGCAAATCCAGGAAACAGTCAAGTTGCTCGAATTGCAGCTGGTCTACAGATCAAGAATTCATTAACGTCCAAGGACCTTGATGTCAAGACACAGTATCAGCAAAGGTGGCTGGCAATCGATAGCAATGCTCGTCGAGAAATCAAAACCTTCGTAAGTTATGATGACTTCTATAAATTCTTTTGTGCATAATTTCCTTCGAGGAGTGGAGTGCAGATGCTACTCCAGACATTTAAGTAAAAGCATAACGGGCAATCGGAAAGTTTTCACGGCCTTCGGCATTCCAGACCTTTAGTAGTAAAGTGAGATAAAAATTATTCTCGTTGCTGTTTTTCATTGCATTGGAATTTGCTTAACCTGCCTGTGCCCAGCTGGACAGGAAGTTTTACATGTATATGACTAGTTGTTCGCATGCTGTTTACAAATTAATGGATACCCTTGTGCATAAGAAAGTGTTTTCCATCTTGCAGTTAATACTAATGTCATGAAATTCGTCAATCTATGCCGAGTGAAAGTTTCTGGATGGTTGCACATTATTTAAAAAAATTTGCGTAGATTAATATTTATGAAGGTTGTGGTGCTTATCGGAATTTTAATGGAGCACAATTTTTTAAAATAAATTTTACATGCAAGTTGAGGTCCTCAAATAGTTCACCTTTTTTTTTAACTGTAAAGGACATGAAGACCAGGGAGCTCAAGTAAGTTAGTGGGGATGTCTTGGTCATAGTCCACGTTACAGTAAAGAAAATTCTGAAGGTCTTGCAACATAAGGTAGATGAATCTCTAAGGCCTAATCAATACAATATCTTTTATTGTCATTGTACAAGTACAACGAGATTTTGATTGTCGCTTCCATATCGATGCTATCAAGTCAAATATTAAATAAATCACGGCGAACATGTAAACAACAAGAAGGGGGGGAAGGAAAAAGAAAAGGGGGAACAAGGTAAAGTGCAAAAAAAAGGTTCATGCAGGGGTCAGTTGTGCCAGATGACCCTGGGGGCAGAGACAGATCGTGGCGGGTCATGATCAAGGTATATCTAAGGACACAGGCAAGCTAGGAAACAAATTGCAGGAGCTGTTGCTGAGAGAGATGCATCATCATTGTCCATGGGTGAGGTTCTAGAGGGTGGCTAATGTTATGCCTATATATATATATATATACATATACGGCAAAGAAAACGTGAGAACCATAGACCAGTAAGCCTAACCTCTGGTAGGTAAGTTACTGGAAGAAATTTTGAGAGGTGAGGTGGACGTGCACTTTAAAAGTTGGGGTCTGGTTAGGGATAGTCAGCACAACTTTTTGAGTGGGTGGTCATATCTCAAATTTGATTTGAGTTTATTTTTGAAGTGGCCAAGAAGGTCAATGAGGACATGGCAGTAGACATAGTCTGTGTGGGCTTCAAAGCACATTAAAGTCTGAATAATTGGTTTTGAAGGTTAGATTACACAAAATCCAGAGAGAGCTAACTAACTGGATATATGATTGGCTTGATGGTAGGAAGCAGATGGTGATTTTGTAAGATTGTTTTTGGATTGGAGCACTGTAAGTAGTGGTGTGCCTTGGGTCAATGCTGGGCACATTGTTTATCATCTATATCAAAGATTTGGATGAGAATGTTCCAGATGTGGTTAGTAAGTTTGTAGATGATACTAAAATAGGTTATAGGGTAGATAGTGATGAGGATTACCAAGAATTGAGGTGGGATCTTGATCAGCAAACAGGTGAGGTTTTGCATTTTTTGGGAAGGCAAACAGGGTAGAACTTTCAGTGAATGGTGGGGGGTTTTTTGTAGAAGAGATGAATCTAGGAGTACAAGTTAATTGCTACCGGAAAGTGGCATCACTGGTAGATGAGATGGTGAAGGTGGTTTTTGGTACATAGGCCTTCGTTAGTTAGAGCATTGAATACAGTAGTACAATACATTGGTGAGGCTGCACATATTGTGTTCCATTTTGGTCACCCAGCTGAGTTAACTTTTACCACGCAAAGGGTGGTACATGTATCGAGCAATCTGCCAAAGTGGTAGAGGCAGTTCTAATATAAATAAAAAGACCTGTTGACAGGTACGTGGATAGGAAGGTTTTTAGGGATATGGGTCACACACTGGCAAATGGGACTATCTTAAACTGGGCATCTTGATTGACAGGCTGGCAGAAGAACTTGTTTCTGTGCTATATGATTCTGTGCAATTAAGCATCATGCGTTTGCGTTTTAATTTGGATATTTTTTTTAGGGTCAAATCCCTTTCGTTTATCTCAGGTTTTAGAATCTAGCATTTGGACATTGGCCTATGGGATGGCATTGTTAACTGATAATTTTAAATGAATACCTTGTGGGATTTCTACATATGTAATTTTCCACTGCAGTTGACAATTATACAAATCTGACCATTTAAAACTGAGGTGAGATGGAACTTTTTCACCTAGAGAGTTGTGAATTTGTGGAATTCTCTGCCACAAAAGACAGTGGAAGCCAAATCACTGGATGGACTTAAGAGAGAGATAGATAGAGCTCTAGGGGCTAGTGGAATCAAGGGATATGGGGAGAAGGCAGACACGGGTTTTTGATTGTGGACGATCAGCCATGATCACAATGAACGGCGGTGCTGGGCCGAATGCCCTCCTTCTGCAACTATTTTCTATGTTTCTATGACCTTGTATTTTAGGGTGCACCTTGATTTATCAAATGAGATTTTGTACTTGCCTTGGCACAAGTGGAACAAATTCCAAAGGATGCGAAAGAATGGGGCTAACAGCTATTTGTTTATGGCTCAATGCAAAATTTCCTTTTGGATAGCTAAGTGCAAGAAGAACAAGATGTTAGCTTTGTAATAAGAATTTGCATCTGAAATGCGTTAATTTGTTCTCTCTGGATTTTGTCATGCTGTGCTTGTTTGATGGGTACTGGAAGGAGTGTAATTTATATCAGAGTTTCAAGTACTACATTTGGAAACAAAGCTACTGTTCTCTACTTTAGTGCTGTTTTTTTATAATCATAAAATGAAGACAGGTAGAATATTGGTTTAAGTTGCAGACTTTGCTGCATAAAATGGCTACATCATTTTAAAGTTACTGTGCTATTCCCAGGTATGTAAATCTAATCTGGATTGTGTAGTTTATAGTTTTGCATGCTTTTGGATGCATCCAGTCTGTAATATGTGGCTGTAATTTGAATGACAACTCTAATGTTATGGGTGTTGACTTTAGAGCTGGGTATCGTTAATGGTTTCACTTTCTTTTCTGATTGAAGAATTTTTCTAATTTCAATTTCTTGTCTGTCTCTCGCAATTTGCCTGTGCATTAATCTGGCAGGCTTCACTTCACTGGGAGGAAGCCACTTTTTAGGCTTGAAGCTTAAAGCTGACGGCATGTTTCTGTAAAGTAATTTAATCAAACTGCATAACCTGCCCCTCTCCCCCCCCCCCCCCCCCCTCCCCGTCGTTTGTGCACTTGCCGTGCTTGTGATTATTTGTCTTTGAAAGATTAAAGTTTTTCCCTTTTCTAAACTCTTCGCACAGGTCTTGCAGACTCTGGGAACGGAGACCTACAGGCCCAGCTCTGCATCCCAGTGTGTTGCTGGAATTGCATGTGCAGAGATTCCCGTTGTTCAGTGGCCTGAACTCATTCCTCACCTGGTCGCAAATGTAACAAATCCTAATAGCACTGAACATATGAAAGAAGCAACTTTGGAAGCTATTGGTTACATATGCCAGGATATAGTGAGTATTTTATTTTATTACTTTCTGAAATACGGTGCCTCTACAGTTCGGATTATTGTTATTGTGACTTCCATTCACTGTAGTTTTGTTTTGTATGGCGGAAGGTACAAAAAAACTGAACTTTGTAGTTTTTGAGCTCAAGTCAAGTCAATTTTATTTGTATAGCACATTTAAAAACAACCCACGTTGACCAAAGTGCTGTACTAAGTTCAGGTACTAAGAATGAACATACAATGGCACACAAACATAACAGCACATACATAAACAATTCACAGCGCCTCCTCAGAGGGCCTCAAAAGCTAGGGTGTGCTCAAAGATTTTTATTTACCATTTCTCCTCAATTATGCAACATCTGTTGGCCACATCCGTAATGAGAGTGTGAGTCTTCATACAGATGTATTGAGCACTTGAGACCACAACTGTGTACAGGTTTGATCTCCTTGAAGGAAAGGTAAACTTGCCTTGGTCATAATGAAGGTTCATTAAGTTGTTTTTTGAGTGCAAGAATGTTCTATGAAGAAAATTTGAAAAGATTGCATCTGTTTTATTTCAAGAGTTGTAAGGTGATCTCATTCAAACATGGAAGGATATAGAGATCATGACAGGGTGTTCTATAGTTGATTCCCCTAATGGGAAACACAAGTCATGGCAGCCTTGGGGCAAGGATTTCACTCAGGATGGATAACAAAAAAAATATTTCAAACTGTTTCAAATCTTGAGTTTTATATCTCACTCGCTAACATCTCACTTACTAGTTGGGCCCAAACCTCTCCTGTGGGCCCGGCAACCCTCCATGCAAACCTCTCCTGCCTGGCAAACCCCATTGGGTCCAAACCTCTCCTGCGGTTCGGCAACCTCCGTTGGGTCCAAAGCTCTCCTCCGGGCCCGTCAACCCTCCTCCAACTGACGACCCGTGGACCCTCGCGGGCGACCTTTGCTATTGACAGTAGCAGGATAGCTCTCCTCACCCCCCCACTTCATTGGTCGTCACTCGGGCGGGTCCAGCCCCCCTTCGTGCACCAACCCTCCCTCAACTGCGCACGTGCAGATCCGGCGGCCATCTTACGTAAGTATTAGATCAAGTGCACAGGCGCGGACCTGTTGTGTTCCCATTGTGACGTCGAACACGCGGACCCGTTGTGTTGCCAATGTGACGTCGAACACGGCTGACGGACAGGGCAAGTGGAAAAGGAATTTATTAAAGTTTAAAAAGTGAAAAACCTTTAAAATATAACAACTATTTGAACCGCAGGACAATGGTGAGTAAGGTGGTCCTAAAATTGTTGCGCTATCATGTGCCGTTTTGGCTGTATTTTAGGCACGTATTAAAATGCAATATATATATACGTATAAATATATATACAAGATGAGAATTTTAGTGATGTATAGATTATTTAAGTCTGAAATTTTTGGACCACTATTGGGGAATCCAAGATTATCGGGATTGCATATAGAAATAGTTTAAAAGATCAGATAAGACTCGGCATACTTGAGTGGATGCAGAACCTATTTCCGCGCTATATCCCTGAACTAAACCCCACCCCCCTGGGGAAGATCACCTCTAAACCTTAGTCCTTAAACCTGTGTCTTCTGGTTATGGATACCTGAATTTTGTTTGCCTCTCAAGTCATCTTCCCTCTCTCTTTGTTCCTCCACACACTGTTCCTTCTATATCTCCTGCTTCTCTCTCCCCTGACTCTGTCTGAAGAAGGGTCTCAACGCTAAACATTGCCTATTCATTTTCTCCAGAGATGCTGCTTGTCCCGCTGAGTTACTCCAGCTTTTTGTGTCTGGATCTGATTTATTCGCGTAACTAAGATACTCATCCCAGGCAAGTTTAGTTTAGAGATACTGCATGGAAACAGGCCCTTCAGTCCTCCGAGTCCGCGCCGACCAGCGATCCCCGCACATTAACATTATCCTACACACACTAGGGACAATTTTACACATACACCAAGCCAATTAACCTGCACACCTGTATGTTTATGGAGTGAATACTCCCTAGTGAATGCTCTTGATCAATGGCACATTTCTGTGCTATGATAAATTACTTTTAAAATTTAGATCTTGTTTTATAACTGTTCAATAACATCCCAGATCTTGTATTCTATGCTCCACCCAACGAAGGTAGCGTCCCAAATACTGCCTTTACCACCTTGTATGCCTATGCTGCCACCTTGAGGGATCTTTGCACTTGTACACAAAGGTACCTTTGCTCTTCAATACACCCATCACCCCGGTCACTTATTGTGTATGTCCTACCTTATATGACCTCCCAAAATACGCGAGTTTGCACTTACCAGAATAAAATTCCATCTGTTCGGCTCAACTTATAGCTGAAGACAGTCCTCACTAACCACAAACTTGCCAAATGTTTGTAAAATCAGTGGAAAGCACTACAGTAGGTGAGGTCATACCTCGCACAGAGGTGATAGTTTTATTCCATGCCTAGTTTTCTTGCACAGGTCTGGATCGTCTGACTTGAACAGCTCAGACTTGGTCTTCACCATGGTTTGAAACTCAGGATAGTTGGTAGCAGTGTTTAGTACATCCAATGCAAGCTTTCTTGCCCAGGATTACTGTGTGAAAGAACCCAAGCTCATGACCATTGCCATCAAGAAGAGTGATACCATGGGAGTACCATCAACAAAATGCTCCCCTCACAATCTTGCCGTACGAATGTAGTGCATTTTCTGAATCTTTGCTGTGTCTAATGAATAGAATTATGGGAATCCCATCACCAGAAGGATTATAGTAGCTCCCAGTCTTTGATATTTTGGCATCAGTTAATGTTGGCCTTAGTGACATCTACACTGGAAAGAGACTATTTTAAAATGTTGCATTGAAATTTGTAGTTTATCAAGAATAGTGTTCCATAGCTTTCAAACATTGCTTTCTAGATGTCACTGTGAGAACAAGTGTTAATATTCTCGGCAATTAAATGGTTTGGTAGCAGTTAACTAGTAATCCTAGTAAATCTGCTAGTAGAGCTTGTTGGTTAGGCACTACATGACTTAAAGGCTTCCTCTACTGTGTGCCAGGAAATGTAAATACCAAGCAACTGTTATGCTTTTTCAGGACCCTGAGCAATTACAGGACAAATCGAATGAGATCCTTACTGCAATTATTCAAGGAATGCGTAAGGAGGAGCCCAGCAACAATGTAAAGTTAGCTGCAACAAATGCACTGCTCAACTCCTTGGAATTCACCAAAGCTAACTTTGACAAAGAGGTGAGATGCTATTTATAATATTGTGAAGAAAGCAGCTGTTCATCCACATCCCACGGTCATATAAGGATGCACGACGGAAGCTGAACTAGCAAATGTATCAAAATGAGTAAATATTTGGAGATCAAGCCTTTCTGGTTACCAAGTCATTTTATCATATGCACAAGAGCTATGATGTACAGGTACAGTTGAAAATCATGCATCAACATCGATGGTGCACAGGTCACCCGAGATCTTAACACCTGTGAACACCTAGCTGCTGCCTTTTTATTTAATCCTTCACTAACTCAACTTGTGATTTTTGGGTCCCATTTCATTTAAATCACAATTCTTCAACAGCTGGCCTCAAGTCTGTGATGAGAAATCATGCACCACGCTGCAACTTTTTGATGAAATTTAATGAAATAAAGCTGAGACTTGCTGGTTGTGCTATGAAGTAAGGTTTTAAGCTGACAAAAATAATGAAATGGTGATTTTATTTCTTTATAACTTTTAATCTTTGATTATATAACAAGACTTGAATGTTTTGCTAAGTGAGGGCCAAACATTCCCCCAACTAAATATTTGAACAAATTGGGAAAGGAGTAAGCAATTAAATTTTCTCTAGTGTCATGCACAAATGATTTGGTTTGTTTCTTTCAATGGTGGTTATTAAATTAGTGGCCTTAATACATGTTGATTTTTGTAGTTGGCAAAGTACCAAAGGACAGGAAACATTTTTATTTCACCTTTTTGTTTGTTCCACCTTTTTATTCGCACAAAAACACTGAACACAGTGGAGTATCGCTTAACCTCAAGTCCACTGAACCGAAATTTTTGCCCAAGTATTGTTATACTTCGTAGACCATGGTTAAAGTCTTTGTGCCCCTTTCCCAACATTTTCCTTTTTCTCTTTTGCAGTCTGAGAGGCACTTTATTATGCAAGTAGTTTGTGAGGCGACTCAGTGTCCTGATACAAGGGTGAGTAGTACCGCCTTAAACTCCGTGAAATGAAACTGATTAAGAGCAGTTGTATTGATTCGGTGAATACCTGTATGAATTTGATGCTTAAATCCAATAGGTGAGAGTGGCTGCCTTGCAAAACCTGGTGAAGATCATGTCCCTATATTATCAGTATATGGAAACTTATATGGGTCCTGCTCTTTTTGCTGTAAGTATAATTTATATTTCACACTTTTTGCCTTGACACTGTCTTTTTCCCCCCCACTATAACATGGAATTTAATGGGTAGTAGTTTCGAGATATGGAAAACGGTGATACAGGTGTTCTCCATGAACCCAAGCACTCGCATAATGCAAGGGCCATCTGAATTGACTTGCTCCTATTAACATCGCGGTTAGCATTTCCTACTTGGCTTACTAAGATGTTACACAGAGCGCATTAACTTTTTCATTGAATCGAGAGACTCAAAGAAATATGGGAAATATCGCCCCGATAAGTTTGACGGGTTTGTAGGGACTGTTGGTTTGTCCAAACAATTGGATAACAGGTAGACTGGGTTTTGCTGTAAATTAGTTTTTATTCTCATGTATAGCAATAACCAAGCCTACTAATTTTAAATGTTGACTGAAATCTCTAGGACTATTTATTCGGGGCACAATTAAAAATTTGCTGTTACAGGTTTGTATTTAAATCTTTGTGGAGTATTTCATAATTTTACAAGTTATTGGGGTATAATTAGGCCACTCGGCCCATCGGTGCTCCTTCGCCATTCAATCATGGCTGATCTCTGCCTCCTAATCCCATTTTCCCGCCTTCCCCCCCCCCCATAACCCTTAACACCTGTTCTAATCAAGAATTTGTTTATCTCTGCCTTAAAATATCCACTGACTTGGCCTCCACGTCCCCCTGTGGCAATGGGTTCCACAGATTAACCACCCTTTGACTAAAGAAGTTCCTCCTCACCTCCTTTCTAAAGGAGCGCCCTTTAATTCTGAAGCTACGACCACTGGTCCTAGATTCTCCCACCAGTGAAAAAATTCCTTTCTAAACCCCAGTGAGTAGAGGCCCAGTGCTGTCAAACGCCTCATCATATACTAACCCTCTCATTCTTGGAATCATTCTTGTAAACCTTCTCTGGACCCACTCCAGAGCCAGCAAATTCTTCCTCAAATATGGGGCCCAGATTTGCTCACAGTATTCCAAGTGCAGCCTGACCAGCACCTTATAGAGCCTCACCATTACCTCTCTGTTTTTGTATTCCAGTCGTCTTAATATAAATCCTACCGTTGAATTTGCCTTCCTTGCTACCGATTCGACTTGCAAATTAACTTTTTGGGATTCCTGCACCAGCACTCCCAGCTCCCTTTGCACCTACGATTTCTGGATTCTCTCTCCATTTAGAAAATAATCTACGCCTTTAATCTTATTGCCAAAATGCATAACTCTGCACTTTGCTACACTGAATTTCATCTGCCACTTCTCTGCCCACCTTCCTAACCTGTCGAGGTTCTTCTGCAGAGACCTTGCTTCCTCTACACTGCCTTCCCCTCCACCTATCTTAGCATCTGTAAACTTGGCCACAAAGTCTTCAATCCCCTTATACTAATCATTAATATACAACGTGAAGAGCAATGGGGTGGCCAATAATTTGGTGGATGCTTCGCAAATATTGCCAGTAAATATTTCCTATCTTTTTTTAAACAACCCTTCAAGATTACCATTGAAGCTATGAAGAGTGATATAGATGAAGTTGCCCTACAAGGAATTGAATTCTGGTCTAATGTCTGTGATGAGGAAATGGATCTGGCTATAGAAGCTTCTGAGGTATATTTTTTAATCTGTTATAAGGGATGTGTTGGATTTAATTGTTTCTGTCTGTGTTCTATTCTTGTGTATGCTCGCGCAAAAAGTGGCACAGTCGCAAAATGCTGGAAAAGCTCTTTTCTGAGAGAATTTTAAACAAGGCTACAAAATGTTTTGAGATGTTCTATGGTTGTTAAAAGATCTGTATTATTCAACCTGTCCCCTTAAAACTGTTTATGCTTTGTACATTCTCACGTTGGAAAGTTTAAGCAACAATTGATCAGAGACTGATATCAGTTTGCTCCTTTGTAGCTGAGTTTCCTCTTTTGTTTTTCTACAGCCACATGACATTTTGTTGTACGAAAAAGTGGTATACAAAAGCGGTTATGCTAATTAGTAATCATGTAATCACCAAAACCAAGTGGTCCAATTAACCTCAAAGTGAGCAAGTGGACAGCAAGTGATTTTTTGCTTTGCTAAGCTGAAAGCTGTGGATTTGTCTTCAGATATGTTGGACAAAGCAGTACTTTTTTTAAGAACAAAGTTACACGTGCTGCACTAGGCTCAGTAAGCTGTGAAAGGGTGAAGGCATTTTAGGTTCTACATTGCATTGGATAATACAGGTCCTCCTCCAATTTTCCGGCACCCTTGATACCAGGGCCTTTCAGAATTATCTGTTTTGCTGGACTAGCAGAGGTCATGGTCTCTTAGAGAAGTCCAACAGTACCAGAACGCCTAGGCCACCGGGGAGACGTGATATTGGTCCGCAAAGTCGGCTATGGGAACAGTTCCAGAGCCTTGGCCGCAGGGAGCAAATTCAGCCCGCCAATTGGCACGGAAGTCCCGATAAGGTTGAGATCGGCCACCTCACCCGGCCTAGGCACCACATTTCCAGGGGGAATTACATGTGTGCTCCCGTGATTTCGTCCGGAGTAAAGGATGCGCCGAGCCAGCAGTTGCCAGAAAATCAGTACTGGTCCTGTATTTGTAGTGATTTGGGTATTTCTGTTAGATTTTTGTATATCTTTTTGAGCCCTTTATATTAATTTCACTTTGTTTACACAGGCGGCGGAACAGGGAAGGCCTCCTGAGCATACCAGTAAATTCTATGCCAAGGGAGCTCTACAGTATTTGGTACCTATTCTCACTCAGACACTGACTAAACAGGTAACTTAAGATAACCAAGATGCATTAACTGAACGCAATATCTGATAATGTGCTAATTGTGCTACTTTTGTTTCATTTAGAAACGTTTATGATAGAAACAATGAAATATTTCATAGCTGACTTCTTAATAGCTATTTTTGGCATGCTTTGGGGCAGAACAAGTAAATTGGGTTTTGGTAAATTTTAAACATATGGCGATAGTGATTTCTGTTTCGACCCCTCCAGTTTAAAAAAAAAATTGCAATCACCTTTCAGTTCCTGTGCTTTTGTTCTCTATCACAATCATTATATGCATTGCTGAAATTTTTAATTGTAAATTCAGAATGTCTATATGATCAGTTGTCGCTGACCAAGTGCATCAATATAGTGTGTTTTTAAAATTCATTTATTCTTTCAATATTAGGATGAAAATGATGACGACGATGATTGGAATCCATGCAAAGCTGCTGGTGTTTGTCTTATGTTACTGGCAACCTGCTGTGAGGATGACATCGTCCCACATATACTTCCATTTATTAAGGAACACATCAAAAATCCAGATTGGAGGTACAGAGATGCAGCAGTGATGGCATTTGGCTCTATTCTGGAAGGACCTGAACCCAATCAACTTAAACCACTTGTGATACAGGTAAAAGTATATCCTAATGCAGTTGCATTTTCAGTCAGTGTCAAGAGGTTACTTGAAATCTAATTTACTGTATTTTGAAATTATCGTGTTGTGGCTTAGTTATAAATCTCAGTTGGATATTAAGTATGTGTGCTCTCAATTGATGTAAGAAAATAACTGCAGATGCTGGTACAAATCGAAGGTATTTATTCACAAAATGCTGGAGTAACTCAGCAGGTCAGGCAGCATAGCATCTCAGTCTGAAGAAGGGTCTCGACCCGAAACGTCACCCATTCCTTCTCTCCTGAGATGCTGCCTGACCTGATGAGTTACTCCAGCATTTTGTGAATAAATGCTCTCAATTGATTAATTCTTGTATAAAATTGGCCAGTTAAACTGCATAAGTCCATTTTTACGAAGCTTTATCAAATTGGCTATGTTAATATGGATGATTTATTTAATCAGGTGGTTGGGATAAACATTTTGTTCCAGTAAAGATGCAATTGTGATTTTTCAATTGCTAACTCGTAATTTTTGTGCTGCATATTCCTGTTTTTGAGTGTTGCTCTGTCTTAATCTGGTGTAGAGAAGGCCTTTTTTTGGACTGACCAGTTTAAGTTTACTTTATTTTTTGTGCTTTTGGTTGAATTTTGTTTGGTCTTCAATTCAACTTTGGAGATTTAATGTTAGGAATGTTCTCTCACCGTAGCATGTTTTGGTAGGGAGTAATCTACTGGAGTTGGTCTGTGATAGGGTCGAAAACCTATGGTGTGACCAGAAAATATGACCTAGTGTTATGGCTTTATAGCTGCATTTGACATTGGCTATTGTCAAATTAATCACTGACATTGGCAGGAGGAAGTGGCGGCACAGCGCAAGCAGAAGCAGCTCACCTGCAGTCCGTTTGTCTTTTGGGTTTTTTGTTGGTTTTTTTTTGTCTTAATTGTAGTGTTTAGATGTGATGTGTTTTTTGTGGTTGTGTACTGTGGGGGGGGGGGGGTTGTAAAATTGTCTTCCGAATGGAGACCCGACTTTTTTTTCTGGGTGGTGTCTCCGTTCCCGCTGCGGCCTACCATCGGCCAAACACCTGGAGCTGGCGGCCTCCTCCTGGGGCTCTGGTTCGCAGAGGTCGCGGACCGGACTTACCATCTGCGGAGCTGGCTGCCTTCGGAGGCTGTGGTGGCGCTGCGAGAGTGGCTGCGACTCGCCTTCGGAGGCTTCGGCGCGGGCCACGTGGATATCAGAAGCTCGCAGACCCTGCCCTGGGTGGGGGCCGACATCGGGAGCTCCGGCAGCGTCTTCGTCTGCCACAAATCGCGGGGTTTGGGTCGGCCCGCTGCGAACCTTTCACCGTCCGGTGCGGCCTGGAACAGGCTGCAGGATTTTCTCCGCCCGGCGGAGGCTTCAATGTCGGGAGTACCGACCGCCGCGATGTGGCAACTTCAACAGCCTGACCGTGGGAGAAGACGGCAGGGGAAGAGAAAAGGCATTCTGGCCTTCCATCACAGTGAGGAGGTGACTGGAGGAGACTCACTATGATGGATGTTTCTTTTGTTTTGTGTTGGTGTGTGTTATTGCTTATTTCTATTGCTCTTATTGTTGGACTGTGGGTAATGGAATTTCGTCCAAAAGACTTGGTTTTTTTTGGATGACAATAAAGGCTATTCTGATTCTATAATATTCACAGCAGCAATAATTTACTCCAGCAACTTCTGACTGTTTAGAGTTGCTCAAAGTAAATATTTGATTCTTTTGGTCATCATTTTTGAAGTATAATTAGTCAATATTTCTAAATTCACTTTTGATTGCAGGCAATGCCCACGCTGATTGAGCTAATGAAAGATCCCAGTGTTGTGGTTCGGGATACCACAGCCTGGACTGTGGGGCGAATTTGTGAGTTGCTTCCTGAGGCTGCCATCAATGACATGTACCTGGCTCCCTTGCTGCAGTGTCTTATTGAAGGTCTGGGAGCCGAACCCAGAGTGGCTTCTAATGTTTGTTGGGTAAGTTGCTTGTTTGTTGCAGAGTATCATGAGAACTTTTGTAAAGTTGTTTGAGTTCAGCTTGGTGCCCACGTTAAGAATGAAGTTGAAAGCTACAAGCATGTGACTAAATCTTGGTTTGAGTGATGTTTAGCCTTTCTCTTGATGGCAATGATATTGGTTGTTCAAAGGAAAATTGCAGGCAATACTATTAACACCAGTACCACTCAAGTTTTAACCATTTTTAGTAAGATAGAATAATTTACTATGCAGCTGTACATTTTACTGGAATGATGTTCATGAGTTCTAAATATGGGCTTGAAGATTAATCTACAAAAGGCATTTCTGTAAAGCTGTATTCATTACAGCTGTAAATTTTCACTCGTTATTTACAAATGCCATTTAATGCCCAGCTATGTGTGAAAAAGCATTGTTTGCATGCAGATATAATGCAGTGGGGCTGGGTGGTGGGAATTTGAATTCAGGTGTTGAATGAATTTTGAATCTGGCAGTGTTTTAGGATGCTCGAGGCTGCCAATGATTGCATCCAAAGTATCATATAGTGAAAGGACAAGATACCGTGGTCTGACCAATATTTTGGAATACTTCAGATGATAGTTGGGCAACCAGAAAATGGTCAAAGATTGATCTGTAGAGTTGGTGAATTTTGAATATCTCTTTGCCTGTTTCATTCTTTTATATATACCAATTCCCTCTCCCAAATTAATGTAGATATAACTTGCACTTAAACATTTTAGTCATCATTAATGTACTTTTTTAAAAACTCTTGAGTGTGTTGTGATCTTTCTCCATAGGCATTCTCCAGTTTAGCAGAAGCTGCTTATGAAGCTGCAGATGTAGCAGATGATCAAGAAGAGCCTGCAGCCTATTGTTTGTCGTCCTCGTTTGAATTGATAGTTCAAAAGCTGCTGGAAACTACTGATCGGTAAGATATCTGTCCTTAATATATCCTTCATCTAGTCGGAGTATTGGGATTAGAACAAATGAGTAATTTGTCGCCTTGTGATTAGGTTTCATTACAATGCGTAAAGTGAATACCAGATGATTTGTTGCAAATCTTAAATGTTGGGGATTATATTTTGCAGTAGCTTCATACTTGCTCATTTCAGTTTTTTTAAATTGTGTTAATCCCTGCGCATATTGTGGGTTTATTCTGACTTGTCTTTGATGCCCTAATGAGCGACTACAAAGTAATGTGTTCCTGTTGTGCTCCACTAAGTTTAATGCTCTTGTTTAGACCTGATGGACATCAAAATAACCTGAGGAGTGCTGCATATGAGGCATTGATGGAGATAGTCAAGAACAGTGCCAAGGACTGCTATCCAGCTGTGCAGAAAACAACTCTGGTTATCATGGAAAGACTACAACAAGTATTACAAATGGAGGTGTGTCTGTTAATTCATGTGTGGTGACTAAAACCTAGTTTGATCTTTTTAGCTTTCATGTTTCTTCATTCCTGCTTTAAAATTGAGTCGCAATATAAAATAGTGTGTGGTAGTTTGAATGTATTGCAAGTAGAATTGATGTGTGGATGGTATTTAGGTCTTCATGAATTGTAACTGTCAATCATGCTTTTGTGTCTTATTTTAATTGACTGCAAACCTTGTAATGTAAAGGCTGGTTGAAGCCTCTTTGCAGAGTACTTGGAGAGTAACTAAATCGCCATTGTCCTAAATCAAAGTTGCCCTTCGATAATGCTACCTCTGCTTTAAGTTCTCTGTTGTATCTTTGGCAGAAGTGCTTTCAATTTTTTTGGGCAGCAGAATAGAAGTGGTCCTTACCACCCAACTGTCCTTACCACTTAACAATGAAACTTGCCCTAGATGAAGTGTTGTATCACTAACGTACATAGTAGGATGCTGTGCAGCTTCAAAAGGGGCAGCTGCACAAATGCAAAAAACAAAATTCTCTAGCACTTGGGTGTTGCAAAAGCTTATGTATATTGTCCTCCCTGTCTTACTTAAAGTTGGTGGTCTTGTTCCACCATTTAAACCTAATTCAGGAATATTTATTTCAACAATTTGATGGTGTGACTTTGAGGTTTCTAGATGATAGAAGCAATGACCCAGCTCGTAATATTCTCCTGTGACACCTTGAATTTTGATAAATCGGTTTGATAAATTGCTGACATTTTTGTTCCAGTCGCACATTCAAAGTACCTCGGACAGAATTCAATACAACGATCTTCAGTCTCTCCTGTGTGCTACCCTACAGGTAACTCTTCTCTCGTTGTCGTGATTTTGGTCATTGTGCTTTTTACGTAAGTGTACTTTTGCTGCTATCTTATGTTTGGGCGACATGGTTGGAATTTTGATGCCTGGCATGGTATATATTATGGCATAATAACACGGTCTAAATCTCTGTGTTCAAAGTTACATTTTGTGTTTATCAAAGTGCATCAAAAGAGACCACCAGATTGCCAGGGTGGATCTCGGTCATTTTTTTAAGAGTATATTTTGGTTAAGTTTTCTTAATTTGCTACTTTGAGCACTTATCTCTGATGACAAGTTCATGCACCACTCAGAAACATTATGGTGATTATGAATATCTGACGCAGTGTAAAATTATGTACATATTTTAATTAGTAATGTTATTCCCCTTTTACAACGTTTTCTTTCTGGCCCGTAGAATGTTCTAAGGAAGGTCCAGCATCAGGATGCTCTGCAAATTTCAGATGTGGTGATGGCATCTTTGCTTAGGATGTTCCAGAGCACTGCTGGCTCTGGGGGTGTGCAGGAAGATGCTCTCATGGCCGTCAGCACCCTTGTTGAAGGTATGTCTTGTTCAAGATTGAGGATGAAATATAAAGGTTTTCTGACTTTAGCAACAACAGTAGTTTAGACTTTTTGAGATGTGTTAAATAATGCGATACTTGTAACTTAGGGCTTGCCATCTACAGAGATAACAATAACATTTTCTTTCTGCTTTAGTCCAGAAATGACCTCAACATTTTCCATTGTTAAACTTTTTGCTGTGATTTTTCTCATTCATTCAACCCATACATATCCTGTTGTGGAAACCAGATGTCCACTTCACAGCAGCAATTTTTGTGTAAATTGGGAGGTGAATTTTATCCTCTGCATAAGAGAGGATGAGATGACAAGCAATTGTCTGGATCCCTCCAGCTTCCACCTGTGTCTTTTGCAGTCACGCGCTTTGCCTCTGACCTTAGATTGATTATATTTGAAATAAAGTGTGTGATTGTGCCGTGGAACAGAATCCAGGTAACACTCTCTCCTAATGTGTGCAATGCCTGTAGGTTGGATTCTAGATCATCAACTCTGATCAGCTCATGCTTGCTGCAGATATGTTCACTGTAACAGGGCGCCCTCAATGCTGTCAGCGCACTTGTTGAAAGTACGCCTTGACCCAACCATCTGTTCCCAGTAACATTTTGCAGTACTAACATACTTTGATTTAAATCTATTAATCAGAAAGGACTATGGATAAATGCCTCCTAATCACTTACCTGCTACTTGTAACATTACACTTCAGCACAAACCAACAACAATAGGTTGTGAAGATGAACACAAAAAGCTAGAGTAACTCAGCGGGACAGGCAGCATCTCTGGAGAGAAGGATGGGTGACATTTTGGGTCAAAACCCTTCTTCAGACCTCTTAAACAATAGGTTGTGACTGGGCTTTCTTTCCATTTTCCCTTGCACTCTCCGTTCGGTTCTTTGCAAGGGTGACAGCCATGGTTAATTATTTTCCCTCTCCAGTGCTTGATATAATTCTATGCCCTACAACAGACATGTCCAAAGTCCGGCCCGGTCAGATTTTATACGGCCCGCAGCTTCCGTCCTAAAAATTATTATTTATTGCCCGCCAGCACGGTCTAACAGAATGAAGGTAAGAGGAGGGGGAGAGGAGAGAGGAGAGGGCGACTACACCTCCCGGCAGTCAGCGCTGCCCGACTCCCGACTGCGACTACACTTCCCGGCGGCGGGGTTGAGGGCGTGCGGGGGGACGGGAGAGCAGCAGCTGAGCTCTCCTCACCCCGCATGCTCATTGGCAGGCGCTCCCGTCAGTCGGGCGAGTGTCGCATCCCCCCTCAGCGGGAGAGGCGACAGCGACTACATCTCCCGGGGAGCGCATTAGTTAAAGGTCCGGGGGGGGGGGGGGCATTAGTTAAAGGTCCGGGGAGGGGGGGCGCATTAGTTAAAGGTCCGGGGGGGGCGCATTAATTAAAGGTCCGGGGGGGGGGTATTAGTTAAAGGTCCGGGGGGGGTGGGCGCATTAGTTAAAGGTCCGGGGGGGGGGGGGGGGGCATTAAGGGAAACCCGAGAGATAAATGTATTATTCAGTGGGTATATGTGATGAGATGCCAGAGGAGTTAGTTGAAGCAGGTACAATAATATTTATTGTATAATAAATACATATAAAGGTAATATAATATAAAGGTCCGGGGGGGGGGGGGGGAGCGTATTAGTTAAAGGTCCGGTGGGGGGAGGGGGGGGAGCGCATTAGTTAAAGGTTCGGGGGGTGGGGGGGGGGGCATTGGCCCTTGGGTATTTTCACATTATCAAATCTGGCCCTCTTTGAAAAAAGTTTGGACACCACTGCCCTACAAGTATCTTAAATGTGGTAGATTGCCGCTCTTTTAGGCAGGAATTTATGCAAAAAAATCATTATCACAGCACTGTCCACTGAAACAATCCAAAATTTGTTTTATGGGCAGCTGTGCTATGGTCTCAGCACTACTGGCTTGGGTTCAACTCTGCCCCTGTCTTTGTGGGGTCTGCATGTAGGACATGTATTTTACCTCATGCTTGGGTTTCTTTCCCCTCTTCCCAAGATGTGCTGGTTTGTTTGTTTGCCACTGTAAATTCCCCCTTGTGTCAGTCAGGCAGGGGGATTGGGGCTGGCTAATATTAATGTGTGGGACAATGGATGACATGGAAAATGAAGTGGTTGCTCTAAGCTGGCATCCACTTGATTTCAAATGCTAATGTACCCATTTTCTATTTGTAAGAGGAAACCAAGTGCTCTAATGCCTTTTATTGATGAGCATTTGTTTTTAAGTGCTTTTTGATTATTCCGATATAAATAATGACTGAATTATGTTAGTATCTGCAGAAGTATAGAAATTTAGAAAAGTAGATTATTAACGGTGCCAAGATTGCTGCCTGATTCAGAGCAATAGAAAATTATGCATGTGCCATTTGCTTTTATAGTGCTGGGTTCAGAGTTCTTGAAGTACATGGATGCCTTTAAACCATATCTAGGGATTGGACTGAAGAATTATGCAGAATATCAGGTAGAAATCTGATGCCTTTTTTATTTAAGGTGGTAATATTTGTATGGTTATGAAAAGTTTGCTGGGCCTAACACTGCAGCTGTTGCTTAGACAATAGACAAAAGGTGCAGGAGTATGCCATTCGGCTCTTCGAGCCAGCACCACCATTCAATGTGATCGTGGCTAATCATTCTCAATCAGTATCCCGTTCCTGCCTTCTCCCCATACCCCCTGACTCTGCTATCCTTAAGAGCTCTACCTAGCTCTCTCTTGAGTGCATTCAGAGAATTGGCCTCCACTGCCTTCTGAGGCATAGAATTCCACAGATTTACAACTCTCTGACTGAAAAAGTTTTTCCTCATCTCAGTTCTAAATGGCCTACCCCTT
This sequence comes from Rhinoraja longicauda, assembly GCF_053455715.1. Taxonomy (NCBI): domain Eukaryota; kingdom Metazoa; phylum Chordata; class Chondrichthyes; order Rajiformes; family Arhynchobatidae; genus Rhinoraja; species Rhinoraja longicauda. The sequence goes on along the minus strand of NC_135981.1, from coordinate 2,654,419 downwards.
ATTCTTAAACTGTGGCCCCTGGTTCTGGACTCCCCCAACATTGGGAACATGTTTCCTGCCTCTAACGTGTCCAACCCCTTAATAATCTTATATGTTTCGATAAGATCCCCTCTCATCCTTCTAAATTCCAGTGTATACAAGCCTAGTCGCTCCAGTCTTTCAACATACGACAGTCCCGCCATTCCAAGAATTAACCTAGTAAACCTACACTGCGCGCCCTCAACTGCAAGAATATCCTTCCTCAAATTTGGATACCAAAACTGCACACAGTGCTCCAGGTGCGGTCTCACTAGGGCCCTGTACAACTGCAGAAGGACCTCTTTGCTCATATACTCAACTCCTCTTGTTATGAAGGCCAACTTTCCATTGGCTTTCTTCACTGCTTGCTGTACCTGCATGCTTCCTTTCAGTGACTGATGCACTAGGACACCCAGATCTCGTTGTACGTCCCTTTTTCGTAACTTGACACCATTCAGATAATACTCTGCCTTCCTATTCTTACCACCAAAGTGGATAACCTCACACTTATCCACATTAAACTGCATCTGCCATGCATCCGCCCACTCACACAACCTGTCCAAGTCACCCTGCAACCTCATAGCATCTTCCTCACAATTCACACTACCACCCAGCTTTGTATCATCTGCAAATTTGCTAATGGTACTTTTAATCCCTTCATCTAAGTCATTAATCTATATTGTAAATAGGTGCGGTCCCAGCACCGAGCCTTGCGGTACCCCACTAGTCACAGCCTGCCATTCTGAAAGGGACCCATTTATCCCCAAAATGATCACCAATGCGTCCACAATTTCTAGCGCCACCTCCTTAAGTACCCTGGGATGCAGACCATCAGGCCCCGGATTTATCAGCCTTCAGTCCCATCAGTCTACCCAACACCATTTCTTGCCGAATGTGGATTTCCTTCAGTTCCTTCATCACCCTAGAATCTCTGGCCCTGCTTCTGTCTTCAAGGGACCCACATTTGCCTTGACTATTTTTTTCCTCTTCACATACCTAAAAAAGCTTTTACTATCCTCCTTTATATTATTGGCTAGCTTACCCTCGTACCTCATCTTTTCTCCCCGTATTGCCTTTTTAGTTATCTTTCTCCCCGTATTGCCTTTTTAGTTATCTTTGGTTTTCAATCTTCTCTCTTTCCCCCACCCCCACAAGCGGTTATCTTAGACGGTTTTGTTTTTAGTTGTGGGTCGTAAGATCACATTAGATACGCAGCACAAGTAGTTCATATAACCCACAGTCCATGAGCCATTGTTGTTCCATTCCTGCTTCTAAATCTGTGTTATCAGACCCTTCACTTGTTTGTCCAGCTGACCTTTGTACCTCTCCATACTACTCCATTATGTGGCAGTAAGTTTGATTTTGCTCCTGCTGCTTGAACAATATTTGCCAGTTCTCATTAATGTCCTGTGATTTTTTTTAAATATTCTCTGCCCACTCTTATCAGCCTTTTATAATTTTACATTCCTTGTTCCCTTAATATTGCTTTCATCACCAAATTTTAAAAGTTCTTTTCATTCCAGATTTGAAATGTAATTTATCAACACCTGCGGTCCCAACACTGATCTTTGTGGAACATCACTGCCCACCACCTTTATGCTCAAGAGTCAAGAGTGTTTTATTGTCATGTGTCCCAGATAGAACAATGCAATTCTTACTTGCTGCTCCCCAACAGAATATGTAAACATAGTACACTGTAAACAATATGTTTCAGATTCACTATCCTCAGGAGAAATTTATTTTCCTATCATTAATGCTAATTTCACAGGTCTACTGCTGTTTGGACATTCTCTCCCCACAAATAAAGATTTTACATTAGACTTCTGTCTGTGCTTCCTTCCAGCATGTATTACATCTCCGTTATTTCTTCCCTGCATTCCTTTAATGTGTGGATGTAATTTATCTGAATTAATTTAATTAGCTGACTGCAATACCTTTTTCCACTTTACATTCCTTTTGTTGCTCATCTCATTATCAGTGTGATCAATTTCCCCATAAATACTAATGCAAACTCATGATTTAAAAGTAATGGTTGTTTTCTAGGACCAATAAATGTTGGAATTGTTAGAAATTTAGAAATTCCTCCTGAGGATAGTGAATCTGGAATTCCAAAGGATGGTGGTGGTAGAGATAGATAAATATTTGCGAGATTGAGGAATTGAGAGATATGGCCATCAGAAGCAAAGGTGTTGAAGCCAGTGTAGATTAGCCATGATGATATTGAATGGTGAGACAGACTTGAGGGGGCGTGGTGGCCTACTCGTGCTTGTGGAATTTGTCAGCAAGGCTGGCAGATTAAAATGTAGTACTTACAACATCAGCGGAACTGTTGCAAGATGAAAAGGAGCTCTAATTGACGATTGCAAAGATGAACAGTTATTGAGTAGGATCTGACTTCGCAAAGTAGTTCTGAGCGTTTTTGAAACTCATGGTTATTTTTGTTGAAGGTTTGTCTTGCAGCAGTGGGCCTTGTTGGTGACTTGTGCAGAGCGCTGCAGTCAAACATGCTGCCTTTCTGTGATGAAATGATGCAACTGCTGTTGGAGAATCTGGGGGTGAGTTTATACACTTTTACATTCTTCCTGTCTACCTTTACATGGTTACAATTTTACGCTCTGCAATGCAAAATGCTCTACAGATATCTGATTAGTAAATGAAAGAACTTTACCTGAAGGCTACTAATGTGATGTAGTATTTAAATATAAGGTGTGAGTGGTACTTTGAGATGACTTTGAATCATTATGGATTACACAGTAGTGGATACAATATCTCCTTTCTTTCCAGAATGAAAACGTTCACCGGTCTGTTAAGCCACAGATATTATCTGTGTTTGGAGATATTGCCCTAGCTATTGCAGGAGAATTTAAGAAATATCTGGATATTGTCCTGGACACTCTTCAGCAGGCTTCCCAGGCCCAGGTTGACAAAGTAAGTACAGCATGGATATTTTAAACCTTTCTAATTCTGCTTTGAAAACTATGGTGTTTCATCCCGTTGTTAAGGTAGAGTTGCTGCCTTGCAGCGCCGGAGACCCGGGTTTAATTCCGACTTCGGGTGCTGTCTGTACGAATTTTGTACGTTCCGTGATCGCGTGGGTTTTCTCCAAGGTCTTCAGGTTACCTCCCACAATCCAAAGTCGTACAGGTTTGTAGATAAATTGGCTTGGTAAATGTAAAAGTGTCCCTAGTGTGTGTGGAATAGTGTTAATATGCAGAGATCGCTCGGCTCAGGCCCGGTGGGCCAAAGGGCCTGTTTCCGCGCTGTATCTCTAAACTAAACTTTATATTGAGTTGTAATTTAGAAAATTTACATCATGAACAAAATTCCATATTGTTTATGACAGGCTTTGCATCTGTTAAATTGTCGTGAGATTTTAATTTTGCCACATTTTCCCAATGTAAAGGAATGATTCTTTTAGTTTACATTAGATCTTGAAAGATGCATTTGGCTTTTACCTGAACTACTGATCCTTCCATGTGGCTTCTGTTACAACTCTAATTTCTTTTTAGACAGATTATGATATGGTGGATTACCTGAATGAACTAAGAGAAGGTTGCCTGGAAGCATATACTGGCATTATTCAGGGTCTGAAGGGTGACCAAGAGAATGTACATCGTAAGTTTAATTGTATATGATAACATCTATAAATTCAAAAGTTGGTAGCTTTAGTAAACTGCAAATACTTTCTTGTTTGCAGCTGACGTCATGTTGGTACAACCAAGAGTAGAATTCATTCTTTCCTTTATTGATCACATTGCACGAGATGAAGATCATACTGATGGAGTTGTAGCTTGTGCTGCAGGACTGATAGGGTAAGTATGCTTGGGTTCAGGATGTGTGTGATTAGTTAAACCTGCTTTCTAGTAACTCTTCATAATTATATTGAATTACTATTTACCTATTTCGAGGGATAATTTTCAGCTAAGTTGCTGCATCGATTCATTGGAGACAAAAAGACTCCAGATGCTAGAATCTGGAGCAAAAAAGTAACTGCTGGAGGAACTCAGCAGATTAGAAAGTATTAGTGGAGGGAAAGAAATAGTCAAAATCTCATTCGACACCCTGAATCATTGCTTTATGTAAGGCCTCAACTGAAATATTAACCGTTCCTTTCCCTCCACGGATGCTGACTGGTCCACTGAGTTCCTCCAGCAGTTTGTTTTGCATTGATTTATTCGCATTTTCTAAGCATCCTTTGAATATAAATTTTGGCTCAATGTGTGCCTTTTTTAAATGTTCTGTCATACCAATTTTCTGATGAGATTCTGAGAAAATAGCTGCTTTTAGTAGCTATTAGCTTCTGTAATATTGGGGATTTTTGCATTTAATTTCTACAATTTTGTCTCAGTGATTTGTGTACAGCATTTGGGAAGGATGTACTGAAACTAGTTGAAGCCAGGCCAATGATTCATGAACTTTTGACTGAAGGAAGACGATCAAAAACAAACAAAACTAAAACTTTGGCCACATGGGCTACTAAAGAGCTTCGAAAACTGAAAAATCAAGCTTGGTAAGATATATTTTTGAATATTTTACCGAACACTGAACCTATTCAAATGCATGCCTGATCGAGGGAGGGAGCTTCACTTGCATAGTTTTTTTGCATTTTTTTGTTAGAATCCACTAAGTATTGTGGTATTCAATACTTTTCCAGAAGCAGGGTGATAAGTAGAAATATTCTTGAATACAAGCACTTCAAGTTGTGCAGTTCCATAGTATATATAGTAATCTGTAAATTGTTACAATGAAGAGGGTCATTTTTGAATCTCCAAATAGGTTGGATATGGTCTGTGGTGCTTAATTCCATCACCGATGGGAAGAACAAGATAAACCAAGGATGGTGCTCAATTAGGAGCAAAGAAGCAGTTAAAAGCTGATTTTTTTTTTCATGGATATAATGTTGAGACTTAACTGGGCCAGGAAATAAAGCCGAGATTGTACATAAAGGGAAATAATTATAGAGTTTCATTGCTAGAGTATAAAAGGAAACATGATTATAGATTTGTGGGGGGAAATGCTCATTGGATTATTATGGCATTTTTATTGATGTCAGTGGAAAGTAATGCTTTGTGAGTTATGATTTGGTGGGTGGGAAAGATCAATAGAATTATATTTGTTAAATTACACACCACTATTTCAAGAGGGGTGGCACAGCTTGTAGAGGTGTTGCCTCATAGCGCCAGAGACCCAGGTTCGATCCTTACCTCTGGTGCTATCTGTAGAGTTTGCACGTTCTCCCTGTGACTGGGTTTCCTCCCACATCCCAAAGACATGAAGGTTTTTGATGGCTGATTGGTCTCTGTGAACTGCCACTGGTGTGCAGAGAGTGGATGAGAAAGTGGGATAACATGGAACTAGTGTGAACAGGTGATCGATAGTTGGGTTTGACTCAATGGGCCAAAGGGCCTGTTAGCATGCTGTACGCTTAAACTCTATTAAACTGAGCTGAGTGGTTTGACAACTGATGTTTTGTCAAGTTGCTGGTAAATTTTAGCCTTGTTCTTCTGTTGCAGATTCCTGACAGCAATGGGATGAGGAAGACACCTGAGACCCCACTGGAATTCTCAAATGTTTGGAACAGAAGTGAGGAGTGTGCAAGGATGTTGAATGTTTGAGAATGTGCGAATGAGTGAGTGAGGTTTGCATCACACCACCTGATCCAGCAGTATCTAGGACTGAACGTCAAAACAAAGGCCATTGTAACCTGCAACAAGAACGAGAGAAGTCCCCTTCTGTCAAACAATGGGAGCGTTTTAAGAAAATTCCAAAAGGATTATGAACATGCTGCTGGGAGGAAAATTGGATCCTCGGCCTGGCTGATGTAATCGTATTACATGGAAATTCGTGCATGAATAATGAGGTTGAGGTTCTTGGTCAGGGATGAGTGTGTGTGAGTGAGAAGGCATACACTTTCTCTACTTCAGATTCATTACAATTTACTTAAAATGGTTAGCATTTGCATTAAAGAGTTGAATCTACTGAAGCAGCACAAAAAAAGAATTGAATGAGAGTTACTCTTATTGGGAAACACTGATGAATGCTCAGAGCTTCCTTGTGCGAAGCTTTCAGTTAGTCTTCAGCCTAGTTTAAGGAGATGGTATCCCTTTTTTTAAATAGCTTGCATTGGCTATATTTTAAACCATTTGAATCGGATCCACGCTACATGCCATTTAACCTATTCCAACTATTTTTGAAAATATCCATATAGTTTCTCTAAAATACAATTTTGTACAGACCTTTAGAAAAGGTGGCCTATTTTTAGCAGTGTTACTGCCATTTGCTTTGAAAAATAGGTGCATTGTATTCTACGAGAAGGCTGGGATGGCTAAATGGTGTGTTTAGGTGTTCTTTTTCCATACTTCTAAATTCAGTGCATGTAGGCTAACAAAGGGATTGTGGTCAAGCAACTGTGGTGGCTGGCTGGGGACAAATAATTTGAAATAGCTCTATAACATTTGATGTGATCAGGATGGCAATTATAAACCCTTAATTTTGTCGCCATTGTCACCATCACCATCTTTGCTGACCAGATATTTTTGAATTGATGTCTATTTGGCCGCAGTTAGGCTGAGGGCTTGTCGCTTTTTCTTCACATCATGAAGGATACTATCTCTTTAAAAGACAAAAAAAAGCCTTTCTTTCCCCTGTGTAAAGAGAAATAAAACTGTGAAAAGTGTAAATGATGCGGAGGGATTTGAAAAGGTTAAAGAAATCAAAATAGAAATGCATCATGCCCCAATCTGCCAGATAGCACTTTGGAATCCCTTTCCCCTCCACAATTTGTACTGTAGCAGCCGAAACAACAGAGTGCCAAAGATTTATTAATTGTATTCAGGTCATGCTTTGGATTTCTAAAGAGCTTGGAGGAAAAACAAATCAAATTTCATATTGAAAGTCGGCATATAAAATGCCATTCAAACTGCTTGGTGTTCTATCTGCTTTTATTTGATTAGGAAAATAAAAAGGAAAAATTGTGGTATTGATGTCTCGCTGCACTTGGTATCAGACGTTAACTAAACAAGACACTTATAAACAAAGTGGCATATTTTTTCCAACTAAGTCTGAATTTAAAAAAAAGTGTCAAAACATTCCCCAGCACAACATGTACTTAGTCTTACATTATGTGATCGCTGAAATAAGTACTTGTTCCACACAATAATGTAATCCAACAGAAACAGGGTATTGGATATGTGCCTTAGTGTCAGAGGTTAATGCAATTTGGTGGAGTTTCATACCACTTCAGTGTAGGCTGAGAAGAGAGGCACCATGTATTTACACTGGCAAAAGGGTGTTTTATCCAGTTAATAATTGCTCACTGGGAAAGGTCTGGGCCTTTTCATGCCTTCATTTTGTACTTGGAGATCGTACTGATGGGGAATTCTGATCATTCCTCAGTGCTACCTGTTGCTGTCCTGTGGGCTTTCAGCTGTAGAAAACAGGATAATAAAGTACACTGAGAAATAGTAAATATCTGTGTCTTTGTTTTTTATGTTCTGATCAAACTTTGAGTTTTAATGCTTTGTATGTATGAAAACCATACGCTAGATTAATCTGCATCTTTCCTGTGTCTTATTAATGGGGCCCAGCAGAGGGTGCTTGCAATGCTCATGAAACACTGTACTAGAGAGAGTTAAAACAAATGTAACTGCATACAAGAGCAACTATGTTTCAGGTAAAAGTAATGCAGTGCTTTTATGATACTGTATAAAAGTAATATTTTTCTTGTCTGTGGAGCACTCAATGTACTTCCAACTGCTTATTTGGGAAAGGGGAGGCTAAATTAGAGATCACAACACTGGTTCACATCACTCCCTGTGTATGCAGTTGCTGAGTTTCAGTAGCTGGTGAATATTACTCTGTAACATATGTCATTAAGATTGTGGTAGGGTGGTGATCAGAAGATCCTCCATGTCCCATGGCTCAGATGAACATAACATTGGGTCAGGCAGCATCTCAGGAGAGAAGGAATGGGCGACGTTTCGGGTCGAGACCCTTCTTCAGACTGACCCAAAACGTCGCCCATTCCTTCTCTCCTGAGATGCTGCCGGACCTGCTGAGTTACTCCAGCATTTTGTGAATAAATACTTTCGATTTGTACCAGCATCTGCAGTTATTTTCTTATATAACATTGGGTCAGATGCACAGAATTTTAAGACAAGACTGCAACAGGTAACTAACCCCAACCTAGCCTCAGCATCTTGTAAAATAATTTCTATACTCTACCCTGACTGATGAAGGTCAATATGCTGATAACCACCCTTATCTACCTGTACTCCTAGATCCTCTGCTCTACAACAGTCCCCGGGGTCCTGTTATTCTCCGTGAATGTTCTGCCCTGGTTTGACTTTCCAAAATAAAACATCATGCACCTACCTGTATTAAACTCAATTCCTTAGCCCAATAGCCCACCTGATCAAGATCATGCTATAATTTTTTAGAACCAGCTATGCTACCTACAATACCATACACTTTAGTGTAATCTGCTAATTTACTAATAATCCTTTGAATGTTCATAACTGAATTGTTACAGTGATAGGCCCAGTATTGATCATTGAGGCACACCATTAGTTACAAGCTTCCAGTCCAAAAAATTATCTCCCGCCATCACCTTCTGCTTCCTTCCATGAAGCCAACTCTTGTAAACCAGCGGTTCCTTCCATGACTATCCAGGTGGCAAGGTCTCTCACCTTATTCCCTGGAATTTAATCTTCCATAGAAGACTACAGTGCAGAACCTTACTAAATGCCAAAAGAGATGCTGCCTGACCCGCAGTTATTCCAGCACTTTGTTGTTTTTTTTTAAGCCAGCACCTGCAGTTCTTTGTTGCTACAATACCAGTTCATTTTAACTGAATTGTTTTGGAGGAAATTCTTCAATGGATCAACGGTGCTTTAATTCTCACATGTGCAAACGCTCAGTGAAATTCTTACAAACAGTCCAGTGGAGTATTTGTTTCATAGAGTGATACAGTGTGGAACCAGACTCTTCGGCCCAACTTGCCTACACCGGCCAACACTTACCCTGTCCTATTCATGTCCCTGTCTGTTTCTTAAATGATGGGATAGACCCAGCCTCAACTACCTCCTCTGGCAGCTTGTTCCATGCACCCACCACCCTTTGTATGAAAAAGTTACCCCTCGAATTACTATTAAATCTTTTCCCCTTCACCATGAACCTATGTCCACTGGTCCTAGAAGGACTGCATCTACCTGATCTATTCCTCTCATGATCTTATACACTACAAGATCATCCCTCATCCTCCTGTGCTCCATGGAATAGAGACCCAGCCTACTCAACCTCTCCCTTTTCTCACACCCTCTAGTCCTGGCATCATTCTCGTTTCGTTAAAATTGAATGATTTTTTTCAGAACGAGCCTTCCAATTCTTGCTTAAGTCCATACTCCGCCACCTCCAGTTTAAATTCCATTTGGAATATTTTGGAGGACCAGGAAGCCAGAAACAATAAGCTGGAGTCATTCAGTGGGACAGGCAACATCTCTGGGAGAGAAGGAATGGGTCGAGACCCTTCTTCAGACTGTCTGTTTTTTGTGTCTTATCTCCGGTGGGGAAAAACCAGCATCTGCAGTTCCTTCCTGTACCATATTTGCCACTCTGTGGATGGGACGCCTGACTGACCGCCGACCCGCTCCGGCAGCGCTGCGCCTTTAAGAGCCGAGGCGGACCTCCCCTTTAACTATGGCGCTTTTGGCGGGCTTTGGAGTTTGAACGGACGGCGGGCGGCAACAAGATGGCGGCCGGGGGGTGAGTGGAGTGCGGAGGCGCGGTCAGGACGGCACCGTCCGATGGGGTGGCTCCGGACGGGAGCAGGGTGCGCGGGGGTCGGTGATGTGAGGGCCGGGGTCCCGGGCGGTGGCGGAGACAGCGAGAGATGCATCAGATGTGGGAATGTGTAGAGATCTATCTGTGGACATCTTTATCAATGTACATACTGCCAATCAATCAATGGGTAATCAAATTATCTCCACAGTCTTAACAACAAATGGTCGGCCATTTAGGACTGAGATGAGGAAAAACTTTTTCCACCCAGTTGTGAATCTGTGGAATTCTCTGCCACTGGAGGCCAATTCACTGGATGTTTTCAAGAGAGAGTTAGATTTAGCTCTGAGGGCTAAGGGAATCAAGGGATATGGGGATAGAGCCAGAATGGGATACTGATTGTGGATGATCTGCCATGATCATATTGAGTGGCTCAAAGGGCCGAATGGTCTACTCCTGCACCTGTCTACGTATCTAGACTACTGCAACTCCCTATACACTGGGATCAGCCAATCATCCCTGTCCCGCCTGCAATTGGTCCAAAACGCCGCAGCGAGACTCCTGACGGGTACCCGTAAAAGGGACCACATCACCCCGATTCTGGCCTCTCTCCACTGGCTCCCAGTACGGTACAGAATCAACATCAAGCTCCTCCTATTCACATACAAAGCTCTAAACGGGCTTGCCCCCCCCCCATATCAAAAATCTTCTAACCCACCACTCTATCTCCAGGTCCCTCGGGTCGGCCGACTTGGGGCTACTGACTGTCCCGCGGTCTAGGCTTAAGCTCAGGGGTGACCGCGCTTTTGCGGTTGCAGCTCCTAGACTGTGGAACAGCATCCCTCTCCCCATCAGAACTGCCCCCTCCATCGACTCCTTTAAGTCCGGGCTCAAAACCTATTTCTACTCCCTAGCGTTTGAGGCCCTCTGAGGGGGTGCTGTGAACTGTTTATGTATGTGCTGTTATGTTTGTGTGCCATTGTATGTTCATTCTTAGTACCTGAACTGATGTACAGCACTTTGGTCAATGTGGGTTGTTTTTAAATGTGCTACACAAATAAAATTGACTTGACTTGACTTGACTTGGATGTTTTCAAGAGAGAATTAGATTTAGCTCTTAGGGCTAAGGGAATCGAGGGGTATGGGGATGAAGCCAGAATGCGATACTGATTGTGGATGATCAGCCATGATCATATTGAATGGCTCAAAGGGCCGAATGGTCTACCCCTGCACCTATTATTGTCTACGTATCAATGTAGAAGGGTCTCGACCCAAAACGTCACCTGTTCCTTCTCTCCAGAGATGCTGCCTGTCCCGCCGAGTTGCTCCAGCATTCTGTGTCTAGCTCCGTAGACTCTCTGCAGCACAACAGACCCTTTGGCCCACAATGTCCATGCTGAACACAATGCCAAAACTCTACATGATCCATAATCCCTCAATTCCTCGGCAGTCTGAAGAAGGGTTCTGACCTGAGATGACACCTATTCCTAAGATAGGCATAGAATGCTGGAGTAACTCAGCGGGACGGGCAACATCTCTGGAGAGAAGGAATGGGTGACGTTTCGAGTCGAGACCCTTCTTCTGACTGAATTTTCCACATACCTCGACTCTATGCTATCCCCCCCTGGTCCAATCACTCCCTACATATGTCCAAGACATAGAACATAGAAAATAGGTGCAGAAGTAGGCTATTCGGCCCTTCGAGCCAGCACTGCCATTCAATATGATCATGGCTGATCATCCAAAATCATTCCCCCGTTCTGGCTTTTTCGCCATATCCCTTGATTCTCTTAGCCCTAAGAGCTAAATCTAACTCTTGAAGAACACCTCACACACCCTTCGTCTCTTTAATTAATTCTGTTTTCCAGGCTGGCACTCCCTCATCTTTAAATTCAGCCACATTTGTCACCTATTCCTTTTCTTTTCAAGTTGATATTTGAAGCTGAGGTTAATGTTATATAGTGTTCTAATGCTTGATGGCTACTAGAAAGAAACTGCCCTGGTGATGGTGAATATCAGGTGATGGCTGGACTGCTTCTGCTCTGGTTTAGAAAGACTGAGAACTGATTTATAAAGGAGAATTTGTGCACCCAGGCATGTGTGTGTCTAAAATTGTGCTGCCTTTGACTAGCTCCATTGATGGAGAAATTTTACTAACTTTCAGGCTGCTTAAAGAGGTAGAATCAGCAAGAAATCTCCATAAAACAGAGGAATGTACAACCGAGGAAGGCCCTACTGTCGTTCAGCATGCGATGGTGAGTAGTGTGGTTCAATGGTGCTTTAGTAGGCAATTTAGGGAATGTTAATAAGCAATTTGATTTTTAAATGTTTGCACCCCCAGTCTAAATTTAAGGATAAAGCAATTTGATAATGTAAGAAAATAACTGCAGATGCTGGTACAAATTGAAGGTATTTATTCACAAAATGCTGGAGTAGCAGCAGGTCAGGCAGCATCTCAGGAGAGAAGGAATGGGCGACGTTTCGGGTCGAGACCCTTCTTCAGACAATTTGATAAGATCTGATGCATCAGCTGGCTGCAGATGGTCAGAAGTGGGAATGTGTAGAGATCTGTGGGCATCATTATCTATCCACATATGGCCAATGGGTAATCAAGTTGTCTGCCATTAGGACAACACATTGGCTTCTCGGGGCAAGAGCTGGAGAGAATTAGCAGGATTGTCATCCTCATTGAACAAAGAACTTTACATCACAGTGCTCACTGCATCCTTCAGATTCTTCCTGGACTGTGTATGCACATGACCCTAATTTCCACTGCCAAGAGCCAAGAGTGTTTTATTGTCATATGTCCCGAAACATAACAATGAAATTCTTACTTGCAGCAACACAACAGATATGTAAGCATAGTTCTCTGTAAACATCGTAATAAACAACAAAAAGTACAGTATACACTTATTAAAATAGTACAAAGACAAAACACAATGTCCTCCAAGTCCATGTCGTTTGGAGTTTAGTTGAAGGTTCTTGTCCACCTTTTATGATGTGGATGAAAAGTCCTGTCCTTGTTATTTGAGCAAAGGGTTTTGAGTTTTTACCCCAAAGTTCTTCTGTAACCAACACTGTTTTAATACAAATAATAACTGCAATGTGACTGCCATCTTTTGTCCCTTGAAGGGTTTTCGGAGGAACCAGAAGATGATGTTTCGGCAGCTGAAGACTTGTGCTTTGTTGTTGGATCTGGTTAAAAACAGTGATGCTACCACGATTAAAGAAATCACTCAGCAGCAGGACATCCGTGAGTTTTGAGGTTCAGATGTGTCTGAGGAATTCTGGGGTAGAAGGTGCAAGGAAGCCTGTCCAACCTTTGCAGCAAACAACGGGATTCAAATGGAGGAAGAGAGGCAAGAGCGTTTAATTGTCACTTGTACAAGCAACCAACCATTTAAACTTTTACTTACTGCAGTATAGAGGGTGGTGAATCCGTGGAATTCATAGCCACAGAAGGCTGTGAAGGCCAAGTCAATGGATATTTTTAAGAGAGATAGATAGATTCTTGCTTAATACGGGTGTCAGGGGTTAAGGGGAGAAGGCTGGAGAATGGGGTTAGGAGGGAGAGATAGATCAGCCGTGATTGAATGGCATCAAAAATGGGCCGAATGGCCTAATTCTTCTATCACTTATGAAATTATAACAGGCCTGTAAACACAATACACATTGATAATATGTAACAAACAACCATTCAGTAAATTGAAATATTGGTGCAAAAAAATCTGAAGGCCTTGGAGCAACCAAATCCAATCCCTAGAAGTTCATTGCTGTTGTGTAGTGTTCAAGAGCCTGATGGGTGTTAGGAAGAGGCCGTTCTTGAACCTAGTGTTCATGTTTTTCAGAATACAAACTTCCCAATGGTAGGAGTGAAATGAGAGCATGGTCAGGTGATATGGGTTTTGATATTGGTTACCTTTTTGAGGTAGCACCTCCTATCGATACCTTTCATGAAGGGGAGGTCAGTACCTGTGATGGACCGGGCAATGTCCACCACTCTCGGTAATCTCCTTCGTTACTCGGTGTTTGAGATGCAGAAGCAGGCTGTAATGCAACTCGTCAGTATGCTCTTTACCAGACTCCTGTAGCAGTTCAAGAGAGTATTTGTCGACATACCAAATCTCCTCAATCTTCTAAGGAAGTATAGGTGTTGATGAGCTTTCTTTGTGATTGCATTGCATTGAGGCTTATTTTTAGTTCAGTTTATTGTCACATGTACTGAAGTACAGTGAAAAGCTTTTTGTTGCCTGCTATCCATTCAGCAGAAAGACTACATGATTATAGTCGAGCCGTCCACAGTGTACAGATACAGGATAACGGGAATGGTGTATGGTGCAAGGTAAAATCTGATTAAAGACCGTCCGAGGATCTCCAATGAGATGGATGGCAGCTCAGCTTGGTATTTCAGCCGCAAAGTACAAATTGTGTAAATGATTTTAACTGACCCTAGACGGTGAATAACGCAAGTCTTGCCTGGTGCAGGGGGAGTGCTGTATCGGCAGCAGTAGACCCGTTAAAAGATGGAGTATTTACAAAGTAAATTAACTTTTTTTAAGAGCTGAAAGTCAATGAAACGACGCAGAGGTGGAAGAGTTTGAAGTCGGAATGTCGAGTGCAAGAAGAGGAGTTGCAAAACATCTCCACAATCCTGCAGAAATTCCAAGCTTTGGAGGCGAAGCAGCAGACTCTGAGGGAAGCTGTGCAGCTGTATGAAGCAAAGGTAACCGCATTCTGATTCCATCATGTAGCAACTGAGAACTACAGATGCGGGTTTATACCAAAGATAGGCACAGTGCTGGAGTACACTGGTATGAACATTGAATTCTCTAATTTTAAGTAACTTCCACTTACACTCTCCTCCCCATTGCCCCCTTCCTTCCCCCTGGTCATTTAACCAGTTCCTCGGCGCTCCGCATTGTATCCCTCTTGAGATCGCACCTTCCCAAACCAACAGTGGGCCTACCAGGGCACCACTCTGCCTGAGGTCATTTGTAGCTGGCCCTGATTGATCATGGTCTGTTTGCGCCTCCAGATCTTCACTCCCCCACCCCACCACCTAACTTTCAGACTGAGGATGGGTCGTGACATGAAATGTCAACATCTTTTTTCTCCATAGTGCTGTCTGACCTGAGTTACTCCACCACTGGGTGTCTCTCACCGATTCCATCATAGCTGTTGTGTTCTTCTTGTTGGCCATGGTGCACTTTGTTACTTCCAAGTATGGCTTGGATTCTGCCACAAGCTCAGCATCAGGACTGTTGATTCATTTTCATCATCTTTCCATTAAATAGAAACAACAGCTTGAAGAGGCTGCTCAACAGAAGAGGTTACAGCAGAAGGAGGTATGTTTGCATGAGTTCTGTCTGCTAACCTCCCTGACATGGACCAGTGGGTTATTGTAAATTTCCATCAGCTTTGTTCATAACTCAGAAGCAGAATTAGGCCATTTGGCCCATCGAGTGCTCTGCCATTCATTCATGGCTGATTTTTCCCACTCAACCCCATTCTCCTGCCTTCTCCCCATAACCCTTGGCACACTCACTAATCAAGAATCTGTCAATCTCCGCCTTACAAATACCCTTTGACGGCCGCAGCCATCAGCAACGATGAATTCCATAGATTCACCACCTTCTGACTAAAGATATTCTTCCCCACCTTTTTAAAGGTAGGTCCTTTTATTCTGTGGATGAGCCCTCTGGTCCTTGACTCCCATTAGTGGAAACATTCTCTCCACATCCACTCTATCCAGACATTTCGCTATTCAATAAGTTTCTATGAGGTCTCCCCTCATCCTTCCAACCTCCAGCGAGTACAGGCTCAATGCTGGTGCTTGTTTTATGTGGTGTCCTCCCACAGTCGCCAAGTTTGCTGAACTCGTGCTTTCAAGGATCAAATCTCAAGCCCTGGGTTGTCTTCCCATCAATAATAATCCGTGGTATACTACAGCCATTTGTTCTTTTACTTAGCCTCATTCTCTGAGCCGTGGTGGAACGAGCTCTAATGTGCATAGCATTGTAGACTCGTTGAACATGGAAGCAGGCCCTTTGGCCCACTGAGTGTGCTATTCCCATCAACATTCTCTCCACACACACACACAGATTTTGCCACACTGCTACATACTAGCCAACAACCATCCAAACCATACGATGTGGGTGGAAACTCCGGCAGGCACAGAGGGAATGGCAGCTCCCCAAAGATAGCACAGAGGGTAAGAATTGATGTTAGGTCCCTGGCACTGCAGGGAGCTGTTCTATTAGTCATGCCACTGCATTGTGTATGGTTGGGGATAATGTTCTTTTAAACATATTCTATGCTGTGTTTTGGAATCTGGTTGTGTATTTGCTGTGTAGAAGCAGAAACTTGGATTGGGTGAAGAGAAGAGTCAGATTGAGCATGAAATTGAGGAATGCTCTCTGTCTATCAGCAAATGTCGAGCTTTGATACAACAGGCACAACAAGCAGTCCAGCAACTGGCCAGGAAAAGTGGCTTCAGTGAGAGGTGAGGATCACTGGACAAGATATTAAACAATTTCTTGGCATAACAATTTACTGTGCACAAACTATTCATGAAGCATAGACAATGAGATAATTCCCCAACAATAGATTTTGTGGCCATTCATAAGACCATGGGGGCAGAATTAGGCCATTCGGCCCATCAAGTCTACTGGGCCATTCAGTCATGGCTGATCTATCTTTCCCTCTCAATCCTTTTCTCCTGCCTTCTCCCTATAACCCTTGACACCTTTACCAATCAAGTAACTCAATTTCCACCTTAAAACTGCCTAATTACGGCTTCCACAGCCGTCTGAGGCAATGAATTCCACAGATTCTCCACCCTCTGACTAAAGAAATTCCTCCTCATCTCCTTACGAAAGGTTACACCCTTTTATTCTGAGGTTGTGCCCTCTGGTCCTAGACTCTCTCAGGGGTAGGGGGTAAAATCCTCTCCGCATCCATTCTATCCAAGCCTTTCACTATTCGGTAAGTTTCAATGAGGTCCCCCCCTCATCCCTCTAAACTCCAGCGAGTGCAGGCCCAGTGCCGTCAAATGCTCAACGTACATTAACCCAATCAATCCTGGGATCATTCACATAAACCTCCTCTTGACTCTCTCCAACACTAGCACATCCTTCGAGTCGGCAGTTGCACCCTGAAGGCCCTCCCTGTGGAGTCGGTGACTGATATTTCAGGTGGTAAGCGTTGACCATCATGTCAGCCACAAAAATATTCTGGGAAGCTTCTGTTTTACATTCTATGGTTGGCTTTTTCAAAAGTGTCCGTGGTAGAGTTGCTGCCTTATAGCGCCAGGGACCCAGGTTCGATCCTGACCACAGATACTGTCTACAGAGTTTATACGTTCTCCCCGTGACCTGTGTGGGTTTTCCCGGGATGCTCCGGTTTCCTCCCACACTCCAAAGATGTACCTGTTTGTCAGTTCGGTAAAATGATAAATAGTCCCTGGTCTGTAAGGTAGTGCTAGTGTGCGGGGTGATTGCTGGTCAGCGCGGACACTGGGCCGAAGAGCCTGTTTCCGCGCTGTATCTCTAAACTAAACTAAACCTAAGATGTAAGAAAACCCGAGTGATTAATACTGCAGCAACCTCTGATTGAAATTGGTAAAAAAAAATATCCAGCTTTACAAGAAAGAGTTGTACACTCACAATCGTAGAATCGGAAACATTTTTGGCTCAGAAGCCAATTCTTATCTGTGCCGACCAAGGCTTCTCTCACTTCCCCATTCATTTGTAGCATACAGCACAAAAGTACTTCCACTCAAACTTTTTATATGTGTCGTGGTTTCTGCTTTCACTTCTTCTAGGAAGTGAGTTTCAGGACGTCTCCCCTCCAATAATAACAATTATTTAAAATCCATGCCCCATGTTTATTACCTTCGCTTCTAAGGGTAATAGGTCCTTGCCATTCGCTCTGCCTAAACCTCGTGTTTTTCCTTGTTCCCAAATACACAATCATAATCTAATAGGTCGTCTTAAATTCTGCAGCCTGACATCATCCTTGTCAACCATCTCTGGGTCCTCTGCTTTCGCATCCTCCAGTGTGGAGGTCATAACTGTACACTGTATCGTAGTTGTGGCCTAGCTAGTTTTATACTTGTCTCATATCGTGCATTTTATTCCTCTAATATTAAAGGAAAATATTGCATATGTCATCGTAATCATCCTCTTTCCTGCCCCGCTGTCCATCGATCTGTGGCCATGGTCCTTCTTTCTCTACACTTAATTCCTTTAGGATGAGGAATTTCTTTAGTATGGATGGATGGATGGATGGATAGATAGATAGATAAATAGATAGATAGATAGATAGATAGATAGATAGATAGATAGATAGATAGACAGACAGACAGACAGACACACACACACACACACACACACACACACACACACACACACACACAAAATGCTGGAGTAACTCAGCGGGTCAGGCAGCATCTCAGGAGAGAAGGAATGGGTGACGTTTCGGGTCGAGACCCTTCTTCAGTCTGAAGAAGGGTCTCGACCTGAAACGTCACCCATTCCTTCTCTCCTGAGATGCTGCCTGACCCACTGAGTTACTCCAGCATTTTGTGAATAAATACCTTCGATTTATACCAGCATCTGCAGTTATTTTCTTACACTAGATAGATAGATGGATGGATGGATGGATGGATTCTTGATTAGTACGGGTGTCAATGGTTATGGGGAGAAGGCAGGAGAATGGAGTTAGGAGGGAGAAATAGATCAGCCATGATTGAATGGCAGAGTGGACTTGATGGGCCAAATGGCCTAATTCTGCTTCTATCACTTATGAACATGATATCGATCGCCCATTCACACTAGTTCTATGTTATACTAATAGGCCAAAGTCAGCATGGTTTTTTTGAAGGGGAGATCTTTCCTGACAAAACTTTTGGATTTTTTTTGAGGAAGTTAATAGCTGGATAGACAACGAAGAGTCAGTGAATGTTGTTCACCTGAATTTTCAGAAGGTCTTTGATAAGGTCCCACATGTAAAAGAAGATGAGAGCCCGTGTTATTAGAGGGAAAATACTGGCATGAATAGCAGATTAGCTGGATGGCAGAAGCCAAAGAGTGGGAATAAAAGGAGCTTTTTCTGGTGTGCTGCCAGTGACTAGCGGTATTCCACAGGGGTCTCTTCATGTTGTCTATCAATGATTTGGATGAGGGAATTGAAGGCTTCGTAGCCAAATTTGCGGATGATGTGAAGATAAGTGGAGAAACAGGTAGTGTGGAGAAAACAAAGAATCTGCAGAAGGACTTGGACAGGTTGGGAGAGTGGGTTAAGAAGTGTTGGATGGGATACAGCGTAGTAAAATGTGGAGTCATGCATTTTGGTAGTAGGAATAAAGACGTAATTATCTTCTAAATGGGGAGAGGATTTGGAAATCAGAGGTGCAACGAGCTATAATATAAAAGCAGGTATGTAAAGCCAAAGCTTTATAAGGCATTAGTCAGGCTACATTTGGAGTATTGTGAGAAGTTTTCTGCCCCGTATCTGAGGAAGGATATGCCTGCGTTGGAGAGGGTCCAGAGGAGGTTTACAAGAATGATCATGGGGATGACTGGGTTCACGTGTGATGAGCGTTTGCTCACTCGTGCTTCCAACCACTTCACCTTCTTCTTGCCTTTCCCCTCATGGCTAATTCTGTTGTGTTTTATTAAAGCGTTAGCCCGTGTGATGTCCGCACTCTGTCGCAGCTCCACCAGGTTCTGAAGACCCAGTCGGGTGTGAAAATCCTTGAGCTCGCTGAAGATCAAGTGAAGCTTCAGTTTGATCCCTGTGCACTGATCTCACTGACTAAGCTCAATCCTCTCGTGCTCACCGTGACCTGGACTGGCAATGGGACGGCAAAGCTCGAGGTGTGAGATCACTTTTCCTTTTGGGTATTTATTCCTTGTGGCTTAAATACAGTTTCCACGTGCCTCTTGGGCTACAAATTGGGCCAACTCAAGGGTTTTGTTTGGGGAGTATGCCTGAAGTAATACCTGTTGTTGGAAAGGATGACCGTGGTTTGTCTAAAACACAGTTGTGCTTTCAAATTTTGTGTTGTTGGGTAATAGACAATAGGTTATAGGTGCATGAGTAGGCCATTTGGCCCTTCAAGCCAGCACCGCCATTCAATGTGATCATGGCTGATCATTCTCAATCAGTACCCCGTTCCTGCCTTCTCCCCATACCCCCTGACTCCGCTATCCTTAAGAGCTCTATCTAGCTCTCTCTTGAATGCATCCAGGGAATTGTCCTCCACTGCCTTCTGAGGCAGTGAATTCCACAGATTTACAACTCTCTGACTGAAAATGTTTTTCCTCATCTCCGTTCTAAATAGCCTACCCCTTATTCTTAAACTGTGGCCCCTGGTTCTGGACTCCACCAACATTGGGAACATGTTTCCTGCCTCTAACGTGTCCAGCCCCTTAATAATCTTATGTTTCAATAAGATCCCCTCTCATCCTTCTAAATTCCAGTGTATACAAGCCTAGTCGCTCCAGACTTTCAACATACGACAGTCCCGCCATTCCGGGAATTAACCTAGTAAACCTACGCTGCACGCTCTCAATAGCAAGAATATCCTTCCTCAAATTTGGAGACCAAAACTGCACACAGTACTCCAGGTGCAGTCTCACTAGGGCCCTGTACAACTGCAGAGTCCAATGTCCGCAGATACAAAAGCTTGAAAGCATGTACCACCAAATTCAAGAGCAGCTACTTCCCCTCTGCTATCAGACTTCTGAACATTCCTTCTATAAGCTAGGGTACAGTCCCGATCACCAACACAACCTATCTCACTGTGGACATTGGACTCTTTCTCTGGAACTGTTGCGTTACAATGCTGAAAAACTATCTTCTGCGCTCTGGTAGTTTTCTCTTCACTCTACCTGTTGGACTTGTGTATGGCTTGATTATATTTGTGCAAAGCATTATCTGATTCGATTGGATAGCACACCAACAACAGCTTTCCACTGTGTCTCGGTACACGTGATGATAATATACCAATAGTCCTGGGATTTTTTATGGTTATGGTTTAGATTTAGAGATACAGCGCAGAAACAGGCCCTTCGGCCCACCGAGTCCGCGCCGCCCGCACATTAACACTATAGTACACTAGGGACAATTTTTACATTTACCCAGTCAATTAACCTACATACCTGTACGTCTTTGGAGTGTGGGAGGAAACCGAAGATCTCGGAGAAAACCCACGCAGGTCACGGGGAGAACGTACAAACTCCATACACACTCCAGACACTAAAAGAAATGGCTAAGATTCTTGTATATTCATTGTTCACGAACGACTGGAGGCTGGTTAATGTTGTGCCTTTATTTAGGAAGGGCTGCAGGAACAAACTGTGCAACTGCAGGATTGTGAGTCTTGCATCAGTGATGGGAAAGGTACTGGAACGGATTCTGAGTGACAGGATTTCTTTGCATTTGATTAGGGATAATCAGGATAGCTTTGTTCATGGGCGATTATGTCTCAAAAATTTGTTTGTGTTATATTTTGAGGAGATGACTAAGAGTATTGACGAGGGCAGGGCAATGGATTTTGGACTTGGGTCTTAGCAAGACTTCTGGGCTGTAACCTGTAGTGTGATTGGGGCTGGGTCCTTTATTCGTCGTTTAGTTTATTAATGATTAGTAAGTTTGCCGATGATACAAATTGGTGGTATAATGGACTGTTATGGTGTGTGTGTGGTTTTCATGGTAAAGTTGGTGGTGCAGTGAGTAGAGCTGCTGCCTCACAGCACCAGAGACCCAGGCTCCATCCTGCCCTCTGGTGCTGTCTCTGTGGAGTTCACAGGTTCTCCCTCTGACTGCGTTTCCTCCGGGTGCTCCACTTTCCTCCCACATCCCAAAGAAGTGCGGGATTGTAGGTTAATGGGCTTCTGTAAATTGCCCCCAGTGTGTGGGGAGTGGATGAGAAAGTGGGATTACATATGACTAGTGTGAATGAGTAGTCGATGGTCAACGTGGACTGGGTTTCCATCTTCCTGTTTCCATGCTGTATCTTTCTAGCATCTCTTTTCAATCCTCTTCCCTAGACCAACTGTGCCTTCCTTGATCTGTCTGAAATGGAGTCCGTTGATCTGCCAAACATCACAGCTGAGACCTGGAAACGTTACATAAGCCAGGCGGAACTCTGGGGGGAAATCCAGGACTTGCAAAGCAGGTGAGTTTACGTTCTTTATTTCAAAATAGAAATAGGATTTATAGAGTCGAGGGACTGAGTTATGAGCAGAGATTGGACAGGCAGCGACTTTATTCCTTGGAGCGGACGGCTGAGAGGTGATTTTATAGAGGTGCATAAAAGCATGAGGGGCAGCGATAGGGTGAATGCATGGAATCTTTTACTGTGGGTCGGGGAATCAAGCAAAGGGAATGTCGAGCTGGAGCGAAGGGTGGTGCGTGGAAGGGGCTGTGGGGGAGTGAGAGGGCAGTAGGGCATCCTCCCTCTCTGACCCCCTTGGTTTTGTTCTTCGACAAACATGCCGCAAGACTTTTCTCGCCTCCAGTTTATTACTTTTCTCCAGGGTGGGTGGTGCAGCGGTAGAGTTGCTGCCTCATCGGGCCAGATTCAGGTTCCATCCTGACCTACTTGTGCTGTCTGTACGGCATTTATACATTTTTCCCATAACTGCGTGGGTTTTCTCCGGGTATTCCGGATTTCTCCCACACTCCAAAGACGTACATGTTTGTAGATGAATTGGCTTGGGTAAGATGTAAAATTGTCCCTAGTGTGTACAGCTTAGAGTTCGGGATGATGGCTGGTCGGCCCAGACTCAGTGGGCCGAAGGCCCTGTTTTCGCGCTGTATCGTGTCTAAAGACGCTGCCAGATCCGCTGAGTTACCCAAGCATTTTGTCTATTTCCACCCATCACTTGGCAGATCTTGCCCCACCTCTTCCTACCAACTATCTCCTCGTCTCCAGCCCTTTTTTTCAGTGTCCACTATGTCACAGACTTTCCTTTTGTGATCTCCACCCCTCCTATTCCTGTATAAATTTAAAGTATTTTCCCACTTTTCTCACTGATAAAAGATCATGGGTCTGAAATATCTGCTGTTTCTCCACAGACGCTGACTGACCTGCTGAGTAACTCGAACATTGTCGTGATTGTTTACATGAGGAGTAGAAACTAGTGTCAGATTTTCTTTCTGTTTGTCCTATCCCCTGGTTTGAGCAAAGTTACTGCTTCCTTGGTCATGCAGGGCAAAGCCGCAGGTCATAGATTCATGGAGTGATGCAGTGTGAAAATATGCCCAACTTGCCCACACCGACCATCGTGTCCCATCTACACTAGTCCCACCTGCCCATATCCCGTTAAACCTATCCTATCCATGTACCAGTCTAAATGTTTCTTAAATGTTTTGATAGTATTGCGTGTAGGTGTGGATGCAGTTGGTGTATTGAATCTGTAGGAAGGACCTGCAGATGCTGGTTTAAATCGAAGATAGAGTCAAAATGCTGGAGTAACTCAGCTGGACAGGCAGCATCTCTGGAGAGAAGGGATAGGTGTCGTTTCGGATCAAGACCCGAAGATTCACCCATTCCTTCTCTCCAGAGATGCTGCCTGTCCCACTGAGTTACTCCAGCATTTTGTGTCTATCTTTGGCGTATCAGGGCATAGTCGTACAGCATGAAAACAGGCCCATGCCGACCAAGATGCCCCATCTAAGCTAGTCCCATTTGTCTGCATTCAGCCCATTTCCCTCTAAACCGTTCCCACCCATGTGCCTGTCCGAGTGTTTTTTAAGTGTGATCCCTTTATCCTGCTGGGTTGGATCAGGTTCTATTTCAGCTTTTAGTTTTGGCGCAGCTGCTTGGAATATGTTAGTTTAAATGGTCTATTCATGTGAGATTTTGGTGTCTCGCTTCCAGGTATGCCATTGATTGGCTGGAAGATGAACGGAAGCTGAAATTTCTGCATTCGATAGCTGGCCGCTCCTCTAACATTGTTTACACCTTGTATGTTGAGCACGGTTACCCTAGCGACGGCGAGGTTAAACTCTGCTCCATCCAAGAAAACAATTGTCTGGTTGAACTAGTGATTAAGGTGAGGACACAATTCTGCACTGTTTAAATGTAGAAACAAAGAACTGAAGATGCTGGTTAATACACACAAGGACACAAAGTGCTGGAGTAATTCAGTCTGAAGAAGGGTCTCGACCCGAGACGTGACCTACCCGTGTTCTCCAGAAATGCAGCCTGAGTTACTCCAGCACTTTGTGTTCCATTCCTCATTGTTTAACTTATGGTCAATAGATGAGGAACTCAGTGGGTCAGGCAGCATCTGTGGAGGCCAAACTATTGTTAACGTTTTGGGTCGACCCCCTTCAGCAGTCCTGATGCAGGTTTCGACTCCATGTGGACCATTGCTTTGCCTCCGCTGATGTTGCCTGACCTGCTGCGTTCCTCCAGCAGTTTGGCTGCAGGTTCCAGTGTCTGTAGTCTCTTGCCTCTCCCAGTAGCGGTAGAGTTGCTGCCTTACAGCACCAGAGCTTTCAGCATCCAGTACAACCTTCCTGATGGTAGTAGCGAGATGAGGGTGTGGCGAGGGTGGTGTAGGTCTTTGATATTGGCTGGCTTTTCGAAGATGTGCCTTCTCTGGATGCCTTCGATGGTGGGAAAATCAGTACCCGTAATGGAGCAGGCAGTATCTATCACTCTCTGTAATCTCATTTGTTCTGGGGAGAGGGAGATGGTTTGGAGAAGAAGGGCTGAGGTGAACAGGCAGGCAGATGGAGGGGAGGGGAAGCTATTTTGCACCCATCTCCAATATCAACAAATAGCTGAAGGGTAGCGCAGCGCAGCGCAGTGGTGAAGTTGCTGCCTTACAACGCCAGGGACCCGGGTTCAATCCTGACTATGGGTGCTGTCTCTATGGAGCTTGTACATTCTCCCAGTGGCCTCTGTGGGTTTTCTCCAAGATCTTCGGTTTCCTCCCGCACTCAAAATGTGCAGGTTTGTAGGTTAATTGGCTTGGTGTGAAATGTAAATTGTCCCTATTGTGTGTAGGATAGTGCTCGCGTGCGGTGATCGTGGTTGTCGCAGATTTGGTGGGCCGAGGGGCCTGTTTCCGCGCTGTATCTCTAAACTAATCAGTAATTTTCCAATTGCAGTTTCTGAGCTTACATTCTTGCTTCTTTTCCAGCCTCCACAAACCAAGCCATTGCTCTCTGACTGGTTGGAGTATTTGAACAACTTGGAGTGTCAGCGAGGATAGATGGCGATTCCTCTTCTCATGTACATATGATTCGCAGCGAGCTGCAAAAACTGATCCTTCTTTCTCTACGCTAATTAAAAATAAAGTTTCTTTTGTCTATGGTGGATTGTTAATTTTAGTTTAGAAATATAGCGTGGATGAGAACCTTTTTTACGTCTGAAGAAGGGATCCGACCCGAAACGCCACCCATCCTTTTTCCCCAGAGATGCTGCCTGACCCGTTGAGTTACTCCAGTATTTTGTGTCTCTAGGACTGAGTGGGTTTCCTCTGGGTGCTCCGGTTTCCTCCCACATCCAAAGGACATGGGATTTGTCGGTTCATTTGCTCTCTATAAATTACCCCCAGTGTACCCCTAGGGCTTTCCCCTGACTCTGTCTGAAGAAGGGTCTCGGCCAGATACATCACCCATTCCTTCTCTCCAGAGATGCTGTCTGACCCGCTGAGTTGCTCCAGCTTTTTATGTCTATCTTCGGTTTAAACCAAAATGGATGTGCAAGTGGGATTACGTGGAACTAGTGTGAACAAGTGATTGATGGTTGTTGATGGGTTGGGGTGGACTCGGTGCTGAATGGCCTGTTTCCATGCTGTATCTTTCATACGGGCATAAGTTGATAGTAGTAGAATTAGGCCATTCGGCCCACCAAGTCTACTCTGCCATTCAATCGTGGTTGATCTATCTCTCCCTCATAACCCCATTTTCCTGCCTTGTCCCCATAACCTCAGACACCCGTACTAATCAAGAATCTATCTTTCAAACAATAGGTGGTCCTCCACTCCCCAATATTAAGATTGAGCATGCAGATCATGAGTCGTGTAACCTAGAGCAGGACATCAGAGCAGAGACACAGTACAAGTATCAGCTACATTGACCCCCCCCCCCAAAAAAAGCCCAGGACTAGAGCACACAGAAAATTCAGAACATATTGACAAGGAACTAGATGCTGGGATCTTGAGAAAAACAATGTTATAGAAAGGAAACGGGCCCTTCAGCCCAATTTGTTCATGCTGACCAAGGTGGCCCAACTAAACTAGTCCTATTGCCTGTGTTGTTCTGTACCACCAACTTTTCCTATCTATATACCAAGTGTATTAAATGCTCTTGTAGTTTAGTTTAGAGATACAGCGTGGAAACAGGCCCTTAGGCACACTAACATGATCCCACACACATTAGGGACAATTTATGCTTATACCAAGCCAATTAACCTGTGTTAAGTGTGGGAGGAAAGCAAAATTCTCTGAGAAACCCATGGGATCATGGAGAGAACGTACAAATTCCATACAGACAGCACCCATGGTCGGGATCGAACCAGGGTCTCTGGCACTGCAAGGCGGTAACTCTACCACTGTGTCACTGCCGCCTAGTACCTGCTTCAACTACCTCATCTGGCAGCTTGTTACACATACCCACCATCCTCTCAAAAAGGTTTTCCCTCGGGTTCCGATTAAATCTTGCTCCTTTCATCCTGGGGATTCTGCAAAAGGGTCCCGACCCGAAACTTCATCTGCCCATTCTCTCCACGGATGCTGCCTGACCTGCTTGAGTTCCTCCAGTGTTTTGCTCCAGGTCAGAACTTAAACAGCTTCGATATATCTTAAATACCAGCGATACTAGCCTTGAATTCCTCTATGGATACAAGTCGTGCAATGTTGAACTGCTGGCATTTCCCATCCATGGTGTTGTTGAAAGAAGAGACGCGTACACTCAAATATCAGTACAGGAAATAAATTTATTTTTTTAATGGAACATTTGAGTATAATTGTTTGGTGGCAAAGAAAAAAACGAAGTTACTGGTTGATAATTGAGCCAATTGCTGAAATACAGCTCCGTTCTCTTGAGCAAGCTTATTAATGCATTGACTGGCCTCTAGATAAACAAAAACTTTTTGAAAGAAAGGGTTAAGGTCTTTTCGTTTTAATGGTCTCAAAGTAATAACGGTTCTCTGCGCAAATGTTAGCACTCAGCATGGTAAAATACTGGCTTCGAACACAATGATTAGAAATATTCAAAACTGATAGAAATTCATTTTAATAGGCACCATATGACAGCTGGGATTTTTCAAACTTTATTTCCTGCATTTACCACCCTACCTCCCTCTGCATACTCCATCTGAGCTGCTGAAACAGTGTCGTCCCCCCCCCTGTGTTCCCTGATTTTAATCTAAGCATTTTATGAAGCAGCGACTGCAACATGGGCCATCTACTAAAGGTTGCAGATCAAATGCAAGGTTCCTTTTGTGTAGTTTATGAATTTAAGCATCAGATCTAAACTGTTCCTTGGGTTTTGTGTAGAAACACCTTACTGGATGAAGTATCTCAGTGTAAATAAACAGATGGGAAAAAATCCCCCACCCTTGTCTTTTGATGTTTCCAATTACAGACTTTAATACTTCTCTTCCACACCCCATTAACAGATCTGTCGTCCGTTATAGGGGCCACGCTTCTAAAGTTACTAATGTAAACAAAGTTTAAAACCATCAGAAGGTTGGATCTAAGACAAGTAAAACGGAATTCTGGAAATTGAGAACTATCAACGAGTTGGTCTTGGCGTCATGTTCAGCACAGACGTTATGGGCCGAAGGGCTTGTTCCTGTGCTGTGTAGAGCTATGAAATTTAAAAAGTCTGACAGCACATCTTGCCTGCATGTTTACTTTAGAACTCATCTGAAAATAAACGTCAAAACCATGTTGGTGATTTGCTAATCCCAGAGTTCCCCTTAGGCAAAGTATGGAGGAGTTTCATGTGTGCTGTTTCCTTTGGGAAATGAATAATTTCAATCCCAGGTCAGTATTTGGAAAGTACATGTGATGTGCAAACGAGGTGACTTGGTTGCTGTCAGCGTTGGGTATTCCCTGTTCCAGAGAGATTGAAGGGAGCTTGATCCCAACACTGCACAATACATTGGAAAATGAGCCCTTCCTGATGCTATCGCAAGAGACAATGGATTATAAGCTGTATCCATCCAAGATACAGATATAGACTATCCAAGGCAGGCTTGACTTATGAATCCCTTGATTTGTAATCTACAGTGAGAGTGTAGCAGTGGAACCTTTTCCATTCTAAGTTACCATGGAACAAGAGCCGTTTCCATTGCTGCTTCATGTTACAAACTCCCTCTGATTTTTTTTTCTTCTTTTAAATAATTAATATTAACTAATTGTTTCTGATTGGCCTATTAGAATTGTTGAGAGAGACGGTTAAAGTAGTCTTTACATCTCAAATGTTATTTTTCTGATCCAATTTACTTAGGGGGAAAAAAATATCTTTCGGGATAATAAAAGGAATGGGGACATTTACATCCTGTGGGTATCAGCACACAACGATGGTGTAGAGTCACAGAATTGTACAGCGTGAAAAAGGATCCTTTGGCCCGCTGAGTCCACACTGACCATTGATTAACTGTTCACATTAGTTTGATAGCCCACTTTCATGTCCACTCCCTGCACTCCAGGGGCAATTTACAGAGGTCAATTAACCTACAAACCTGCACATGTTGGAAACTGGAGGAAACCACGCTGTCACAGGGAGAAGGCGCAAACTCCCTACAGACAGCACCCAAGGTCAAGATCGAACCCGTGTCTTTGGCGCTGTGAGGCAGCAGGTCTACCCGCTGCACCACTGGACCTGGCTTAGATCCAGTGAAGACACTGCAATAAGATGGCGAAGGTGTCCACAAGGCTTTTGGCCCACAGTTGAGTGAACTTGGATGTTGAAAGGGGAAATATGAACCATTCCCAACCAGCAAACTGCCGACTGCTTGGAGCCACAAAGAGGAACTTGGTGTAAATTGGAAATTGTATAAAGTTAGTCAAACACCAGATGACCCCACAGAATAGGGAGAATGACAAGCGGCCGAATCTGGCTGTGCATTAAAGTTTCATTACGGTTACCCCCAACCCCAAAAAAACAGGGGAGTCTCGCACAGCCTTGGATCTGGCCACCTATGTTTCGGGTTTTTAACTTTAACCAATTCGGAATCTTTGACCAGGTCCAGAACCCAAGCGAGCAACAAAGAAACTATGTGGCCAATAATTTGTTTTTGGATATCAGTTGGATTGTAAACAAAATTAGTTCCACGGCATTCAGCTAGCAAACCTGTAATGTAGGCCAATATATCGGCAGGCACCACCAAACCATTAGCAGTGAGGTTACTTAAGGTTGACCTTTATTACAGGCACCGCTCTTAAGAACTGCATGGTGGCACAGCGGTAGAACTACTACCTTACAGCACCAGAGACCCGGGTTCAATCCTGACTACAGGTGCTTATCTGCAGGGAGTTTCTACATTCTTCCCGTGACCTGCGTGGATTTTCTCTGAGAACTTTGGTTTCCTCCCAGTGTGTGTAGGATAGTATTAGTGTGCGGGGATCGCTAATCGGTATGGACTCGGTGGGCCAGGGCCTGTTTCCGCTGTATCTCTAAGCTAAACTGGAGCATAGGCTTTGAAAATGGCACCAAAACATGTTGCCTCTTTAGTTTAGAGATACAACACGGAAATAGGCGCTTCGGCCCACCGAGTGCGAAGACCAGCGATCCCCATATAGTAGCACAGCGATCACCACAGTAGCACTACGCACTAGGAACAATTTACAATCTTTACCAAAGCCAATTAACCTACAAACCTCTACGTCTTTGGAGTGTGGGAGGAAAGCCACGCGGTCACAGAAAGAATATGTAAACTCCGTACAGACAGAGCACGCAGTCAGGATCGAACCCGGGTCTCTGGCGCTGTAAAGCAGCAACTCTACCGCCACGGCACCATGCCGCCACCTTGCATGCGGGCTCACCAGACTATTTCTGTGCACTTGCAAATCGAGGATTGGGAGATATGTCAATACTCTACTGGACTGTTTGTATGAAAAATAATTTCACTATTCGGACTTCGCACGGGTCAATAAAAAGCACAACCACTGACCGTGTCCCTAGCTTGGATGGAGGGATGGGGAGACTGCACCATTGAAGGGGAAAGAGATTAACTTTGTAGGGAAGATAGACACAAAAAGCCGGAGTAGCTCAGCAGGACAGGCAGCCTCTCTGGAGAGAAGGAATGGGTGATGTTTCGGGTCGAGGCCCTTCTTCAGACTTTATAGGGGACCGGGGAGCAGATGAGGAGTTGAGGAATGTGAGGACTGTTCAGTGAAATGTGCAGGGGGTGCGTGTTTTGGAGGATGGGGTTGTAAAGATGCCTTTGTTAAATTGCAAAGCTTTGTCAGGAAGTGACAGCTGTAACCATGGTAACTTGGACCTGAATAAGCAATACAAAAAAAACATAAACAAAACAAACCTCCCACTGCGTTGCCACAAGGAACTGCAAATACTGGAAGTTTAAGTAAAGCACATAGTGCTGGTGGAACATAGCGGGTCGTGCAGCATCTGTGGAGGTAAACAGGCAAAGTTTCGGGTTTGGATCCTTCATCAGACTGATTGTAGTGGGGGGGGGGGGAGTTGGAAAAAGAGGTGTGGGCAGGACAAAGCCTGGTGAGTGATGGGTGGATTCAGGTGAGGTGGGTTGATTGGTGATGGGTAGATAAAGGCCAGAGATGGAAAGGAGACACAAGGGGTGTGAGATAAGGAGAGAAACGTGGAATGTGAGGCCGGAGGAAGGGAAAGGTGGGATAATGGGAGAAACAGGTGTTTATCCTTTAGTCTGAAGCAAGGTCCCAACTGGAAATGTCCTCCAGAGATGCTGCCTGACCTGCTGAGTTACTCCAGCACTCTGTGAAACGTTACCTATCCATGTCCTCCAGAGATGCTGCCTGACACGCTGAGTTACTCCAGCACTCTGTGGTTTACTCAAGTCTCCCACTTTGATTATTTTTTAAGCGTCTGGTTCAGAGAGATGGCGCGGATTGTATTTCACAAGGGGGCAGAGAGTTCTTACTCAGGATAAACCTAGTGTAGGGTCTTGTGTAGGAAGGAACTGCAGATGCTAGTTTGCACTGAAGATGGACACAAAATGCTGGAGTAACTCAGCGGAACAAATAGCATCTCTGGAGAGAAGGAATCCATCTAGGTATCATAGAAGGCATCTATCCAGAGATGCTGCCTGTCCCGCTGAGTTACTGAGCATTTTGTGTCTATATATTTGGTGTACGGTCTTCACAGATGCTTTCCTAAACTCTAAGGTAGACACAACATACTGGAGTAACTCAGCGGGACAGGTAGCATCTCTGGAGAGAAGGAATGGGTGACGTTTTGGGTCAAGACCCTTCTTCAGACCCGAGACGTCACACATTCCATCCCTCCAGAGATGCTGCCTGACCCGCTAAGTTACTCCAGCATTTTGTGTTTACCTTCGATTTAAACCAGCACCTGCAATTCTTTCCTACACACCTTTCCTCACCCTTTTCTCGCATCTCCGCACGACATGACTGAAGCACTCAGGCAACAATTTTGCCTTGTTAAAGGTGCTATATAAATGCACGTTGCTACTGGGTATTCTACCAGAGATTCTTGCAGGTAAACGTTTTTCCCACGAGACCAGTTGGGGAAAAAAAAACTTAAACAAAAGTAAAACTGTACAGTCTAATGGTTTCCTGATATTTTTTTTAAATTGGTATCTAGTCAAGAACAAGCATGAGGGGAGAAAAAAAGTTCAGGAACAATTAAAACAAAAACACCAATTCACTCAACAATTCCTAACATTAAAAAAAAAAACTTTTTGGGCGAGGGGAAAAAAAAACAGAAAAGATTTTAGCCTATACTACACAATGTGGAAATACCACTACCTTTTTCATCCTAATTACTAAGAGGTAGATCAAAAAAATTAAACGGTTATACAGGTCTTATACCCCCCCATCCCATCCCGCCCTCCTCCCCCCCCCCCCCCCCATTCACCTTCCTCCCTCCCTCCCTCCCCCCCCCCTCGATTTGAATGCAGTGCAGGCTTAGCTGAGACCACCTACACACACAGTACACACCAAGGCCAAGAACGATTCTCCATCGGAGCAGAGGTAACGAGAGAGCAACTCATAATTCCAAAATGCCTTTTTTGCCTCCCCCCATACGCACATGGAAAACCTTCTGAGGTAGCTATTGTCGTGGAGATATATATTAAATAATTCCAAATACCTCAGCATACAATTTAAAAATATAGAGTAAAGAAAGGCAATGTCCAATTTTCTTTGGAGATGGAGATAGGTGGAATACGTATTGTTTTCAATATGGAGTGGTGTGCACCAAAGTAGGTTAATTGCTTTGATGATTCGATTTGAGAAGTGTGATGCAGAGGTATACGGATTAGCAAAGTCCGAGAAAGGATCCTGGCCAACTTGGGACAATGGAGGAATGTTTCTGACAACCATACACAAGACTGTGGGGGGTGGTTTCAGTAAGGATGGGTGTTGGATTTGACCGTGAGGTTCCCATCACTCAGTCATCAGTGTTGGGTACCAGGGTTGGCAGGAGAACGTTGGCACCACAGCACAACTCATCATCAAGGAGAAAGCAGGAGCATTCGGGCTGTTCTGGGGCTGAAGAACCAGACAAATAACTCAGTCCAAGCCGTGCTACTAAAGGTCCTTTCAGGTACGATCATCTTCCACGCTAAACTACCTGCTTCGACCTTGCAATAGATCGAAACTTAACAAGACTAGGGTGGAAGCAAAAATGGAAGAGGCAATTCTGTTGGTAGATCATCAGAAGAACTGTAGTAAATAACCAGGACTTAGGCAAGACAGAGGCCTCACAGTGTCGAGGGTCTTAGCGTACATTCTTGTGAACCATTCATGCCTCAGGATAAAGGTTTTCTACCAGCACTTAAACCTTAGTGGCTTTCCCAATCTCGTTGTACCCCTGTACAATGACAATAAAGATATATTGTATTGAAGGTTGTGCGGACTGCAAGACTATCACTTTAGTATCCACATTTTGACACTCATCAACCAGGTGATTTGGACATTGCCTTTGAAACATAAATTTCAGGTAGTAAATCTGATTTGTATGCAAAAATTAGTTTTTAAACTTGCCCACCTGTTGGGCCATTATTAGACGTTACCATTATGAGTTGAACTCGGGTGCCCACTCATAGGTCAGGCCACGGGATGGATAGTCAACTCGGAGTGACCTCCCTGGCAGCCTGCCAATGACCTTTTGAAACAAAATCTGCTCCATGTAGACTCATCCTTTTCTTTCAGTTCAAATTGAAGTATTAATCTCAGTTAAACAGAGTCCTGCCATAGATACCGTGCCTATCTACACCCATCTCCCCACCTTCCTATTTCAAATGCTCAAAAAGAGCAATGCGGCATTCAGTGAAAAACCTTTTTTTTCCCCCTCTAATTTCTTTTCCCCCTTCTCCACCTCCCGCCACTTGGTGATGCTGTTTAATTACTTGTGTGAAGTAAGGTTACATCTCTCGTGGGTTTAAAGGGTTTTAAAAAGTCACGCAGTAGAAAGGTTTATTGAAAGAGAGTTGGTGGAAGGGTGGGTTCAATGACAGGGTTCTCCACTCCAAAGCAAATAGTCTACAAGTTGATGGAAATAATATGAGATTTGATTTGCTTAATATGATTTAATCTCCACCTCACAATGTTGTCCCAGAGATGGTGTTCCACTAATCCATCTACTGCAGTTCAGATACAAACAGCAGAGTTGGAACGAAAAAAGACACAAAGTGCTGGAGTAACTCAGTGGGCCATGCAGCATCTTTGGACTAGAGGGCACAGCCTTGGCATAAAAGGACGTACCTTTAGAATGGAGATGAGGAGGGATTTCTTTAGTCAGGGTGGTGAATCTGTGGAATTCACTGCCACAGATGGCGGTGGAGGCCAGGTCATTGGGTGAGTCATTAGCAAGGGTGTCAAAGGCTACGGGGAGAAGGCAGGAGAATGGGGCTGAGAGGGAAAAACAGTTCAGCCATGATCGAATGGCAGAGCAGACTCAATGGGCCAAATGACCTCATTTTGCTACTTATAAACATAGACACAAAATACTGGAGTAACTCCGCGGGTCAAGCAGCATCTCTGGAGAAAAGGAATAGGTGACATTTCGGGTCAAGACCCTTCTTCAGACTGAGAATCAGGGGAGAAGAAAACTAGAGGTATGAAAAGGTACAGAATACATCAGAGCTTTTCTCCAGTGATGCTGCCTGACTGGCTGAGATACTCCAGCATTTTGTGTCTAATTTTGGTGTAAACTACCATCTGCAGTTCCTTCCCTTACATTTTGTATGCTCATTATGAATCTATCATGAATTTATGACATGAATAGGCGATGTTTCAGGTTAGGACTCTTCTTCAGTGGCTGGGTTACTCCTGCGCTTTGTGCCATTTTTAGTATATTGGCACCTGCAGTTCCTTGTGTTGGAACCAAGCAGGGCAGGGTCTATTTGTAATTAGTAAACAGAAGTGTCAGCTCTATTACAAAGTCCCCTCCATCAGCGTGCTCACCATATGGAATGAATAGCCCTATCTTCTGGAATCTTTTTGTGTTCGTCTTTAACTGAGATATAGAAGATCCAACTGAATAGCCAATTGAATTCTAAACGCTAATCAGAGCAGGGGAGCATACCTGCTGGGGTTCAAGCTCCATTGATAAAACTTTGTTTAATTCCATTCCATGATGCAGGAGGCTACAATGAGGACTACTCGGGGACTCACGGGCAAAGAGAAAGTGTAGGAATCCAAGTGAAGGCTTGGATAGAGCGGAGGTGGAGAGGATGTTTCCACTAGTGGTCGAGCCTTGGACCAGAGGTCATAGCCTCAGAATTAAAGGACTTTCCTTTAGGAAGGAGATGAGGAGGAATTTCTTTAGTCAGAGGGTGATGAATCTGCAGAATTAATTGCCACAGAGGGCTGTGCAGGCTGTCAATTGAAATTGTTAGGGCAGACATGGATAGATTCTTGATTAGTACAGGTGTTAGGGGTTTCAGGGAGGAGGCAGGAGAATGGGGTTAGGAAGGAGAGATAGATCAGCCTTGATTGGATGGCGGAGTAGACTTGATGGGCCAAATGGCTTAATTTTGCTCCTATAACATATGGCCTTATGAATGCTGACATATGGCCTTATGAATGTCTTTCCATCCATGAAAGGCAATGGAGACCCCCTCAACATATGAGACCCCCTCAAAATAAAAACCAGCAAGGTTTGAGAATGTGGCAAAGTTGTATTCTGAAGGGTACAATTCTGCAGGGTCAGAAGGATCTAAAGATGGATGTTTGCTCAAATCGTTGTGAAGAGAATGAATTAGTAAAGTACCCTGCAATATGACAAAGTGAGATTTGGAGAAGATTAATGGGAGGCTATATTGGTCATCTACGTAAGTCCGGATGGGTTACAACCAGATATTGCATTTATCGCTGACCACCTCGTCTTAGGAAGATTATGAAGGTCATGGAGAGATTTACCAAGCAGGGAAGGGGGATTTCAGCTTTGAGCTTGGAAGATTAGAATCTATTTTTCAGGACAAGCTAATTGTTCTGTCAAGAGTGACGTTGATCGAGAGGAAATTTGGCAGAAGGTTTACAAGATGCTGACTGATTTAGCTTGGGTACAAAGATGGCTGTTATTCTCTTTAGTGGATGGTGCAAGGATCAATTTAGAGATGCAGCGTGGAAACAGCCCCTTCGGCCCACCAAAGCTGCATTGGCAAGCGATCCCCTCACACTTACACTGTCCCACACACACTGGGGACAATTTACAATTTTACCAAGCCAATTAGCCCACAAACCTGTACGCCTTTGGATTGTGGGAGGAAACCGGGGATGCTGGAGAAGACCCACGCAGGGGAGAACATACAGACTCTGTAACAGACAACACCCGTAGTCAGGATCGAACACGGGTCTCTGACGCAGTGAGGCAGCAACTCTACCGACGCGCCACCGTGTCGCCCCAGGGGTTTAAAATGTTGGGAAAATCGTCCAGTGGGTTACGAGGAAAAAATATATATTTTAAATAAATCCGGACGATGTTTATGTTCAGTGGGAGTGAGAATAATCGGGAGGGGGAATATTTGGAAAGCTAGGTAGGTGAGTGGGATCGCACTGCTCGAGAACAACATGGGTGGGATTGGCTCAATGCCCATTTGTGCCAAAACCACTCTGACATTCCATATTGCTCCTTACTTTTACAAAACTTTTCAGATTGAACTTGAGGACTGGAGAATTGTGATGGACACCCAGCCTTAAAGCAAACCAAACCACTGGGAAGTTTCCAATATTTACAGATTGCTAAATTCATCAGTTTCCTGAACTTCATAAAATCACAGTTCATGGACAAGTAACATTCCCCAAGGAAAAATCCCCTAACTTTCTTTAAAATATATAACTCAGATGGGTTATCTTGGGATGACCCAAGCCAACAAGCCGAGCAGCCGACAGACCCAGGTATCCAGGCAGACTGTGTCTATGGCAGGACTATCAATAGTATTAAGCAGTACACTGCAAAAGTCAATTGCCAGCACTGTAGCTTCAAGATATAAAAAAGGCTCAAACAGGTTTTGGTGAGATGATGCTTGCTGTAGGATCCAAAACAAAAACAAATAAAAAATTGGCCGAAGTCTGAATATGTTGTTTCACGCTTGAAGTAAAATAATTGGAAGGGATGTACAGAGGCCAGTGCTTTAACCTAAAAAAAAACAGCGATGGCTGAGTGACCTTTGCACATTGCAGCCACCTTAGAAATCTCGCTTTTGTTCCCACATGAAGTTTTTTATTAAAAGCAGTGGCATGTGCAAAAAACCTGGATTTCCTCAGGCTGGTTTTGTTATGGAGGTAAAAGTTAAAAGCAGTTTTATATTAAGAGATGAGAAAAGATTGTGCAGATAGGTGTATGCACACATATGTGAAGTCATGTGTAGGTGTGTACAATTCTGTGTGTGTGTGTGCATGTATGTGTATATGAATGTCTGTGTCTATGTACATATCTTTATTACATATATGTGTGTATATCTATACAATATGTGCATATCTATACATCTATACAATGTGCGTGCATGTGTATATAAATGTGTGTATACATATATATAT
Source organism: Rhinoraja longicauda (assembly GCF_053455715.1). NCBI lineage: Eukaryota > Metazoa > Chordata > Chondrichthyes > Rajiformes > Arhynchobatidae > Rhinoraja > Rhinoraja longicauda. Next base: position 2,617,424 of record NC_135981.1, on the reverse strand, counting down.
ACACATATATATACACACAAATATATACATGAATATATGTTTGTGTGGAACTGTGCAGACAATAATGTCGTTTTGAGCATATCCCTGCAGTTATGTGCATGAATGTATGATACATGTGTGGTATACAGAGAGTTGTATATGTATGTGTGTGTGTCCGATATTTTGAACTGACTGCAGCCAAATGAAATCAAGGCGGGAGGACAGGGAATATTTTCATGATAGACATGCTGGACAAGTGAGATGAGAGATTACACATCAACAGAACAAAACAGGAAAGGGTTAAACTGGGGTTTAAATGTTTCAACCATTGGCAGGGTGAGTTCCCCATCTATTAGGTCACAGCCACTTTCTGCAAGAGCTCCCCTAGCATCTCACAGTCTGTGGTGAGTGTGGGACCGAGGAGGGGGGTGGGTGATGCTGGTTCGCCATTCACACCGGTCTCTGAACCCTCCCCTCAGGTCATTCTCAGCCACAGATGCCCAGTAGGTTTGGGACGGTAATGTCTTTTTGTTCGTGAAAGTGTCGACCAGAAAACGGGCGTCAACACCGTGGTAAAGATAGAGGTGTATGTGTCTCGCGCAGGATTGCACATATGTGTGTGTGTGTGCACATGTTCATGTGTGCATATGCATACGTGTGTGTACATGTGTATGTACGGGCATGTGCGTGTGTACATGCATGTGTGCTTATTTGTGTGTTGTGTGTGTGCTAAAAGGTATGTGTTTATATTGTACATGTGCGTGCGCATGTTTATATATACTGTAAGCAGGCTTGTGTGTGCATGCGTTTATACATATATATATTATGTGTGTGTTTGTGTACATAGATATATAATGTGTGTGAGTGTACTTATATATATATTTAGTATGTGTGTTCACATATATTGTACGTGTGTGTGTGTGTGTGTGTTACACACACCTAGGGAATGGTGTGGGAGGTGAGACATCAGTGAAAGGTAAATGCTAAGTAAACTGGTGTTACCCATCCCCGTTCCCACATGATGTGGGTTCTGATGTGCAGAAGCAGGCAATGGTGAGCAGTCAAAGATATCAAAGATAATATAGTCCCCGTTTTAAAGCTATGAAGTCGGTACACTGACAACATTTGATCCTGATATCGTTATATCGGGGGACTTCTGTTATGAATGCGGACGAGGGGAACAACAATGATAAAAGTTGCATGCTGAAGGATATGTAAAAGATTGAAGGCATTTTGATGAAAGGCTAATGTACTAATGCCGTTGAGACGGTGTAAAGTTATGTTAGTACAGGAAATCCAGGTCTTTTACACACAGCGCCTTGACTTAAAAATCATTAGGTGTGATTTTTAAAATTTAAAAATAGAAAATGTGTCATGCCACTGCATCATCACGACTGCTTTTAAATATTTAAAACGCAATTTGTTCCCAATGTGGCACCTCACAGATCTGAGGCGGTTTGCTGTAATTTTTTTTTGGTTTTTAAAAAATATTTTTTTTAACACTTCCACCCAGGAGAAGCAGGGAGAACTCACAGCCCCAACACACAGTCACTCCTGCAGTTCCCAGCCCACCACACAGTCACTCCTGCAGTTCACAGCCCCACCACACAGTCACTCCTGCAGTTCCCAGCTGCTGCATGTAACTCAGCTAATCTTACTTTCTTTTATTAAAAAAATAAAATATTCAAGACTATCAGCTTTATAAGTATATAAAATACCAGCAAGCAAGAAAGGAACAAAGATTGAGGTACCAAATGCTTGAGGTAGTCATGTAAAAGCACACAGCATTGCCCCTCAGACAACACTTCATTATTCTTCCTTCGGTGTTCTTTAGCAATGTAGGGATATTTTCTCTCTCTCAATTTTATTTTATCAGAACTCATTTAATTTGAGAACAAACACAAATCTTTCCTGGAAAAGTGACTGAACTAGATATCGTTGTTGTTTTCTTTCGCCTCTTTCGACCGCGCACTCCTTTAAATCCCTCTCTAATGACTATCCTGCTCCCCCACGTGTGTGAATCTTACTTTCATTCCACTTTCTCCACTGGCATTGGGTCTGGGAGGGGAGAGGAGGGGAGGGGAGGGGAGGGGAGGGGGAGAGGAGGGAAGGGGAGAGGAGGGGAGGGGTGTGGAGAGGAAGGAGGAGGGGAGGGGATGGGAGTAGAGGGGAGGGGAAGGAAGGGAAAGGGAGAGGAGGAGAAGGGAGAGGGGATGAGAGGAGAGGAGGGGAGGGGGAGGGGAGAAGAGGAGGGGAGGAGAGAGGGGGGGATGGGACGGGAGGGAAGCAAAAGGTATACATCAGAACTGACTTAGATCCCACTCTGTGAGGTTGCAATTGCAATCTTTGGCAGGACGAGACGGCAATTTGGGCAAAGGTTGTGTGGGTACAACCACTGAAATTGTTCACAAGTTCTTCATTCAAGAAAGCAGAATAAACGTTAGAACTAACACCACACGTGGCTGGCATTATCTTCTCAATCATCACAGTTCATTTAATATTTGGCAAGAATACACAATTCTCTAGAGTTTTTAACACTGTGGAAGGCTTAGTCTTAAGCAAGAAGTAATAAAAATTAGATGAATCAAGAATCACTTTATCGCAAATAAGTTAGACGTGGACCTCAGTGTCTCGTCAGCCCCCAAGACCACCGTTTCATGGCTTCTAGTGAATGGATTTTTGGTGTAGGGGGAAAAGGAAGTCAATGGACAGGTTGGCGAATTGTATCAGTTGGCACCGCCTATCATTCAGTCCAATGCATTGATTGTTGTAATGTATCAATTGATGCAATGCATTAATTGGTGCAGCATATCAAAACCAGTTGGCGAAAGGTATGGACAGGTACGTGGTCCCAGTTGGTGCAATCAATTGTTACTCTCTACAGGCACCTTGCGTTTTATACAGGTGGTCACGTGCTTGAAAGGCAGTGCGTAAATCCAACATATGGCAGGCACCGCACATGACTAGGCTACCGTACGGTGCCAGGTATACATTCAAGCGCATTATTCCGAAAATATGAGCGCGTGAATTAAACTTCAGCAGCAATTAGACAAGCGCGTTAGTCTAAAAAATTACATCAATCAAGCAGGTGTCAAACCCGAGGTGCCTGCACTAATTAACACAATGTACTGAATGATATATCTGTTTCACTGATGCCTGTAATTTTATCGTTGGCCCAGTGTATGAAGGGGCACATTTGGAACATCGTGCCTGTTCTCACAGTCCTGGGTACAGATGGCAGATCAATAATTGTACTTGGGAAGTGTTCACAAACATTGCACGTTGAACCATTTTTTGAAGTTCCCACTGAAGTGAAAAGGATTGACCTTGTGGGTCAGGGCATGACGGGGTTTTCTTGGGGGCGTACTTAGTGACGGCACATCTCTGCACCAGATGTTAGCTGGCGGGCCCTGCACTGTGTTGTCTACACGATGTGGCGGTCAGTGGAAAGAGGTCCATGAGCTGTTCTTACACTGACCAATCTCCTCCTCATTCAGGCCCAAACCCACCAAACGCTCCAGCATTATAGACAACCACAGATGTCCACCTGTCCCCACTTGATGTAGCCAACCAGCAATGTGCTCCTTTCTTCATCACAGCTGACTACCTCTACCTAGAGTCCGCACCGTCATCTGTGTGTTGGACCCTCTCCAGTATCTTCACTGCTTCTAGTTTGCCTGCTCCTCCCCCAATTTATTTTAACCTGTTCACTGCCAAGCATTCTTTTTACACTACACTATTGGCCATGTCCCAAGTAAACTCAGAGGTGGCACTGAACAGGTTAAAAAGTAAAGATGGAATCTCTCCATTTACTGTGAGATTATTATTAATAAGCCACTCAGCCGAGTGACATTTGTTACCCATTTTTTATCTATCGTTCAGCTTCTAAAAAATGCATAACAATGTTTGTTACCTGACGTAAAGATAATCTGCTTTATCCATTCGTTATGCCATGGGGTGTCTTAATTCTATTTGCCTGGATATTACATTGCACAGAATTTTCTATTAGTGCTCTTTTTGAAGACTTGTTATCAGAATATGTATGCATGTGTTGGGGATCTCTGACCTTGAAGATTTCTCGATATTTGATGGGTTTCATACTTGGAAAGAAAAACGAACTTAAAAGTAGGAAGTACTGGAAGTTCTCACTAGATCATCTGTGGAAACAGGAACAGGGTCTTACACTCTTCATCAGAGCAAACAAATGGTCTTCCACCTGAAACATTAACGCCATTTCCCCTTCCACAGATGCAGCCTAACCTGCTGATTGTTTCTAGTATTTTCTGCATTTTTTTTTGTCCCAATTTTCTGGGAGCAAAAACTAAATTGTTTCCCAAATGTGAATCTTCTCTCTGAGAAAATTAAGAATTCCCCCCCCCCCCCCCCCCCCAGATATTAAAATATAACGCTCATTGCAATTCCGGATTTGAGTCCAATTCTTGACAGGATATTGTCTCGCTGAACTTTCCACACACTTTCAACAAACTTACGGCTGGAATCTAAATTGGTCCCTGTCCAAACCCAACCACATTCACCCCTTCTCCACCCCCGCGCCCCTCTAAAATCTGTGACCGCTGGAGGAGGGAACAAAGGCAGTGGGTTTTAGCAGAGACAAGAGGGTCACTGTAGAAGAGGCTTAAATTAAAAGCTGGTCGATCCTTCGCAAGGCTGAAGCCCCTAATGTCGTGATTCTACTGCTAACATCGAGCGATGACGGGCTTGTTAGTTGTCACGCGGGCTGGAGGTTCTGGGCCTCTACAACAGACCCCCGCACTAACGTCCCCAGAACACACATGTGCAACATCCCACCAGCAGCTTCCCCACACTCCCCGCTAAAGACAAGAGGTCTCTCCACTCTAAATTTACATTCTTCAAACATTTTCTCCTGAGAGTTTAAAAGTTATTCCCAATTGCCCTGGTAATCTCATTTTGTTTTAAATCCATCATTTCTACTTAGCCTTCCACTGTGTTAAAGGTGAACAAAGGGTTGATCTGAACACAGCCACACTGTGGCCTGGCCTCTGTCTCCATTGTTGGCTGGTATCCGGGACCTCTCGTGAAGCTCACTTCCTCCGAGCTTGCGGTTGGCTGCTTTGTACCTTCTGCTGTTGCTGATGTTTGACCTGGGCCAATATCTCTCGGATCTTTCTCTGAGCTAGCTGCGAGGCAACGAGACAGGTCAGAACTACCACGCAATGAGACAGGTGATCATCACGGCCACGCAACGAGACTGATGATCATCGCTACAACGCTGACTTACATTCATTATAGTCCTTGTCCTGCAAGCCATCTGATACACTTTGCATAAATACAATCAAGTCAAACTCAAGTTTCAGACAAGTTCGGAGAGGACCAGAGGGCATAGTTTTACAGTTAGAGAGGAAAGATTTAATAGGATTCTGAGGGACAACTTTCTCACACAGAGGGTGATGGGTGTCTGGAACAAGCTACCAGAGGAGGTTCCAAAGGAGGGACTATCCCAACGTTGAAGAAACATTTGAATCGTTATGTGGACAGAACAGGTTTAGAGGGTCACGGGCCAAACAGAGCCAGGTGGGACTAGTGTAGCTGGGGACATGTTGGTCGGTGTGGGCAAGTTGGGCCGAAGGGCCTGTTTCCATGCTGTGTGAGTCGATTGCTCGATGTCTCTAACTACAATGGGTGGAGCAAAGGGGAAGATACAGAGTGCAGAATATAGTTCTCAGCATTGTAGCGCATCAGTTCCAAAGACAAGGTCCACGTCCGCAATGGAGTGGAGGTGACACACTGGTGCAACGGTGGAGTTGCGGCCTCACAGCGCCAGAGACCTGACATCCATCCTGAACCCGAAACTTCCAAATATTCGAATTGCTGATTGTTGGTGGCGGTGGGAGGGGTGAGGTGGTGGGAGGGGGGAGGAGGGGTGGGATTGGCAGTGGAGATGCCCAGGGTGGGGGGGTGAGGGTACCAGCGGGTCGAGGCAGTGGGCGGTGAGACACACACCCACCTGACTGGCGTAGAAGTGTCCGATGATCTTGACCACCACCTGGTCGTTCTCGTCGGGCACCTGGTCGCGAGGAACCACAACCTCCGCACTCGACAGGTTCTGCAGCTCGTTCACCTGAAACACACACACAGCGCCGTGGAAGCTGGCACCTAGCGGCAGCTCGCAGCTCCCCGCAAAACCACCCGTCACACATGAAGTCCCGTCCCGAAACATCACATCCCCACAGATGCTGCCTGACCTTCACACTTTACCTTTAGAGGTGCAGTGCAGAAACAGGTTCTTCGGGCCACCAATAGGCCAAGGGGCCTGTTTGCGCGCTGAATCTGTGGAATTCTCTGCCTCAGAAGGCAGTGGAGGCCAATTCTCTGAATGCATTCAAGAGAGAGCTAGATAGAGCTCTTAAGGATAGCGGAGTCAGGGGGTATGGGGAGAAGGCAGGAACGGGGTACTGATTGAGAATGATCAGCCATGATCACATTGAATGGCGGTGCTGGCTCGAAGGGCCAAATGGCCTACTCCTGCACCTATTGTCTAGTGTCTATTGTTTATCTCTAAAGCCTGAAATCTAAAGTCTAAGGGTGAAGTTTCAGGTCGGCACCTTTTTTCTGACTGATTATTGATGGAAGGGTCCCGACCCGAAAATTCACGATCCATGCTCTCCACAGATGCTGCCCGACCCGCTGAGTTACTCCAGCATGTTGTGGCAGAGTGGTCAGGGGTGAGGTTGTGGAGAGATGGGCAGAGGGTTTTTGTTTATAACAGCTGAGGTTTGGCTGAAGTTCATGAATGGTGTCAGAGGGAGGTACAGGAAGCACATTAGCTAACTGTAGTTTGACACCATCTGTTCCTTTAGACTTTAGATTTGAGAGATACAGGAGCAGAATTAGGCCATTCAGCCCAAATCTACTCCGCCATTCAATCATGGCTGATCTATCTCTCCCTCCCATTCCCATTCTCCTACCTTCTCCCCATAACCTCTGACACCCGTACTAATCAAGAATATTTCTATCTCTGCCTTAAATATATCCACTGACTTGGCCTCCACGGCCTTCTGTAGCAAAGAATTCCGCAGATTCACCACCTTCTGACTACAGAAATTCCCCCTCATCTCCTTCCGAATAGAATGTCCTTTAAATCTGAGCATTCTTTAAATACTCCAGCATTTTGTGCCTATCTTCAGTGTAAACCAGCATCTGCCGTTCCTTCTAGGGTTGCCAACTTCCTCACTCCCAAATACGGGACAAAGGGTGACGTCACCGCCCCGCGTCCCACGTGACCTCACCCGGCCAGCGGCCACGTGCTCCCTCTCCACCAATGGCGGCCGCCATTGGTGGAGCGGGAGCACGTGGCCGCTGGCCGGGTGAGGTCAAGTGGGACGCAGGGCGGTGACGTCACCCTTTGTCCCTTATTTGGGAGTGAGGAAGTTGGCAACCGTACTGATACGGGGACAAGGGCGGTCCCATATGGGACAAACTAATTTAGCCCATAATACAGGATGTCCCGGCTAATACGGGACAGTTGGCAACCCTAGTTCCTTCCCGCACGTTGAATCATTACTTACAGTTTTCCCCCCTTTGCCGATCACTCTCCCGGCCGCTGAAGCAGCCACTTTGATGTGCGTCTCCAACTTGACTTCTTCCTTGGGTCCAAAGAAATTTTCCTCCTTCAGCTTCCCATGGATACGCCCCTGGACCTTTGGGTGGAAATCACAGAGACATTTAGAGTTCAGTTTGGTTTATTGTCCCATGCACCGGAGGTAGAGTGAAAAAGCCTTTGTTGCGAGTAAACAAAAAAAATTGTCCCTAGTGTTAATGTGCGGGGATCGCTGGGCAGCGCGGACCCGATGGGCCGAAGGGCCTGTTTCTGCGCCGTATCTCTAAATCTAAAAAAAAAATCTGAATCTAACCTGTCAGCAGCAACGCAATACATGATTACAATCGAGCCATTCACAGTGGACAGATACGTAGGTGATAAAGGAATAACGTTCAGTGCAAGGTAAAGCCAGCAAAGTCTGATCAAAGATAGTCAGAGGGTCACCAAAGAGGTGGATAGTAGTTCAGGACCGCTCTCTGGTTGTGGTAGGATGGTTCAGTTGCCTGATAACAGCTGGGAAGAATCTGGAGGTGTGCGTTTTCACACTTCTGTACCTTTTGCCGATGGGACAGGGGAGAAGAGGGAGTGGCCAGGTTGCGACAAGTCCTTGATGATGCTGCTGGCCTTGCCGAGGCAGCGTGAGGTGTAGATGGAGTCAATGGAGAGGGAGGAAGCATGGGACAGAGCAGTGGAGAACAAGGAAGGTCCTCCATGTGCAAATTGATTTGCAACAGGGTTGAAGGTGAAGTGTTTGTGGGTCGAATACCGACAACAGCCCAGGGGCTTTAGAATGGTGGAGGGAGGCATTGGGCCCATCAACCTGTGCTAGCCCATTGGAAGAATCATAATCCATGACACCCGCACTAATCAAGATTCTATCAATCTCTGCATTATTGACTTGGCCTTCACCATCTGTGGCGATTAATTCCATGATTCACCACCCTCTGACCAAAGAAATTCCTCCTCATCTCCTTCCTAAAGCTATTCTGAAGCTATGGCCTCTGGTCCTAGACTCTCCCACTCGTGGAAAGATGCTCTCTCCTACCCACTCTATCCCGGCCTTCACTATTCACTCTCTATGGCCCAATAGACAATAGACAATAGGTGCAGGAGGAGGCCATTCGGCCCTTCGAGCCAGCACCGCCATTCAATGTGATCATGGCTGATCATTCTCAATCAGTACCCCGTACCTGCCTTCTCCCCATACCCCCTGACTCCACTATCCTTAAGAGCTCTATCTAGCTCTCTCTTGAATGCATTCAGAGAATTGGCCTCCACTGCCTTCTGAGGCAGTGAATTCCACAGATTCACAACTCTCTGACTGAAAAACTTTTTCCTCATCTCCGTTCTAAATGGCCTACTCCTTATTCTTAAACTGTGGCTCCTGGTTCTGGACTCCCCCAACATCGGGAACATGTTTCCCGCCTCTAACGTGTCCAACCCCTTAATAATCTTATACGTTTCGATAAGATCTCCTCTCATCCGTCTAAATTCCAGTGTATACAAGTCTAGTCGCTCCAGTCTTTCAACATATGACAATCCCGCCATTCCGGGAATTAACCTAGTAAACCTACGCTGCACGCCCTGGATAGCAAGAATATCCTTCCTCAAATTTGGAGACCAAAACTGCACACAGTACTCCAGGTGCAGTCTCACTAGGGCCCTGTACAACTGCACACAGTACTCCAGGTGCGGTCTCACTAGGGCCCTGTACAACTAACTACAGAAGGTCCTTCACTCTCTTTTGCCTGGCCGCCCCTTCTTACCTTAAACTGGGCCTCAGGTAGTCCTGTGATGATCACCATGCGTTGCTTCGTGTCTGGGCTTTCTGCAGGAGCGATCTACAAGGAGAAACGTTGGAATGTTACACTAGCCGTGAGTTTGGGGAAGAGACCGAGCATTCTCATGTCACCAACAACTAACTGCAGACAACACGTTCAACACTGATGCTCACACCAATAATTAGTTTAGTTTAATTTTAGAGACACAGTGTGGAGACAGGCCCATCGGCCCACCGAGTCCATACCAGCCATCGATCACCCATTCACACTGGTTCAATGCTATCCCACTTTTTCATCCACTCCCTTCACACAAGGGTCAATTTACAGAGGGCCAATTAACCTACAAGCCTGTATGTTTTTGAGATGTGGGAGGAGACCGGAGCCCACGGAGAAAGCCCACGTGGTCACAGGGAGAACATACAAACTCCGTACAGGCAGCACCCATAGTCAGGGTCGAACCAGATCTATGGCCCTGTAAAGCAGCAACTCTGCCGCTGTGCCACTGTGCCAACTTATCCGTGTTCTCCAGAGATGATGCCTGATCCGCTGAGTTACTCCAGCACTCCGCATTTTGTTTTTGTAAATCAGCAAATAATGGAGCTTGTACGTTCTCCCTGTGACCTGAGTGGGTTTTCTCCGGGTGCTCCGGTTTCCTCCCACACTCGTGCATGTTTGGCTTCGGTGAAATTTGTAAATTGTCCCCAGTTTGTGGGATAGTGTTAGTGGACGGGGTGACCGCTGGTCGACACGAACTCAGTGGGTCCGAGACCAAGTCCAACGTCCACAATGGGGTAGAGGTAAAGCGGACAGTACCCCAGCTTAAGGAAGGACCGTTCAGAAGCCCGATGACAGCGGGGAAGAAACTGTAGCTGATACTCAACCTCACATTTGCCCTTTGCTTCCTGGCTCAGAGCAGGTATCTAATAGTGTAAGAAAATAACTGCAGATGCTGGTACAAATCGAAGGTAGTTATTCACAAAATGCTGCAGTAACTCAGCAGGAGAAACGTCACCCATTCCTTCTCTCCAGAGACGCTGCCTGACCTGCTGAGTTACTCCAGCATTTTGTGAATAGGTATCTAATAGAATCACAACGCTAATAGAATCAGAGCCGCTGAGTTGCTATTATTCAACAGGCCACTAGGGGGGGCCCAGGACCACAGGATCTTCACCTGTACTAACAGGTGAGTGCAGGAAGGAACTGCAGATGCTGGTTTAAACCGAAGATAGAAACGAAATGTTGGAGGAACTCAGCGGGTCAGACAGCATCTCTGGAGAAAAGGAATAGGCGATATTTCAGTCTTCGGAAGAAGGATCTTGACCCAAAACGTCACCTATTCCTTTTCTCCAGAGATTCTGCCTGACCCGCTGAGTTACTCCAGCTATTTGTGTCTTATCTCAGGTGAGTGGGGAACTGGGCACTTGGGAGTCTCAACTGCAGGCCATCAATGAGTTAGAGACTAAAGCCCAACAACATGAAGTTAGAGAAATCAATATTGGTACAATATTCATAATTAAGATGGCAGCTCACCTTAATGGAGGCTTCTGCGTATCGCGACAGCTGTTTGATGTGTTGCCCTTTCTTGCCAATGATGGCTCCCACAGCCTGGGCCGGGATGAACACATGGACCGTCTCCGGGTCTGAGGTTTGCTGTGGGAATCAAACACCCAACGTAAGTCTGGTCGGTCCAAGCCAGTCCGTCCACACACACACGCACTCCGAAGGCAGGGTCAGGCAATCAGTCCCCACTGAGCTAAGTATCCATACCCCCTCTCTCCCTCCACTCCGTCCAGGGACCCTGACAGTCTTTTCAGGTGAGGCAGAGGTCCACCTGCACCTCCTCCAACCTCATCCACTCTATCCGCTGTTCCAGGTGTGGACTCCCGATATATCGGCGAGACCAAGCGCAGGCTCGGCGATCGTTTCGCTGAACACCTCCGCTCCGTGCGCCTAAACCTACCTGATCTCCTGGTTGCTAAACACTTTAACTCCCCCCCCATTCCCACACTGATCTTTCTGGCCTGTCCTGTCAGAGTGAGGCCCAGCGCAAATTGGAGGAACAGCACCTCATATTTCGTTTGGGTAGTTCACAGCCCAGTGGTATGAATATTGATTTCTCTAACTTCAAATAACCCCTAGTTCCCCTCTCTCTCTGCCCCTCCTCCACCCTAGTTCAGGATGGACATTGAAACAAGTTCTCCGACTAGTTTCACTGTCCTGATTAACTTCAGTTTGTATTACCCATCCTCACCTTCCCCTCAACCAACAATGAACCATTGGACATTTTCTTCAGCATTGTCTGCTTTGATCTGTGCTTTTCACACCTTACATGCTCTTTGTACCTTTCCATATCTCTAGTTTCCCTCTCCCGACTCTCAGTCTGAAGAAGGGTTTAGACCCGAAACGTCACCTATTCCTTCTATCCTGAGATGCTGCCTGTCCCACCATTCTCCTGCCTTCTCCCCATAACCGCTGACACCTGTTTTTGCTCTTTTGCTCATTGTCGAAGGTCCGGGGTTACACCGAGGGTCGCCAACTGTCCCGTGTTATCCGGGACATCCCGTATTTTGGGGTAAATTGGTTTGACCCGTATGGGACCGCCCTTGTCCCGTATTAGGCCCGGGGGCCGCTGTAGGCCCGGACAGTGTAGGCTAAGGGAGCGTGTTCGGGGAGCGGGGCTGAGTGTGTTAGCCGAACGGAGGTTGCGTATCCACCCGCCTCCCCGCCCGGGCGGCCGCCATTGGTGGAGCAGGAGCCACGTGGGGCGCGGGGCGGTGACGTCACCTTTTGTCCCTTATTTGGGAGTTAGAAAGTTGGCAACCCTAGGTACACCTGACCCCCAGCAGCGCCCCAGTCCCACCCCTCGCCCATGACACCCCCTGACCCACTCACCATGTAGGGGCCGTACGGTGTCGCTGGAGCCACTCCTATAGGATGAGGCGGCATGTTGGAGGACGAGGGTGGGAACAGGCCAAGCGCGTTCAGGTTGAGGCCTGGAATCAGGTTCGCCTGTAGCTGAGAGAAATCACCAATTCAAATCAACTCAAGAATTTCATCATGTACAGTCTTCCCACTGACGGTTTAGCACGCAACAAAAGCCTTTCACTGCATCTCAGTACACGTGACAATAAACGAGACTCAATACTCAAACAGAGACTCAAAAAGTTAGTCCGCAAGTCGAATCGGTGGTAAAGAAAGCAAACGCAATGCTAGCATTTATTTCAAGCGGACTGGAATACTAAAACAAGAAGCTAATGCTGAGGCTCTATAAGGCGCTGGTCAGGCCGCATTTGGAGTATTGTGAGCAGTTTTGGGCCCCATATCCGAGGAATGATTTGTTGGCCCTGGAGAGGGTCCAGAGGAGGTTTACGAGAATAATCCCAGGAATGAGTGGGTTAACATATGATGAGCGTTTGTCAGCACTGGGCCTGTACTCACTGGAGTTTAGAAGAATGAGGGGGGACCTCATTGAAACATATCAAATAGTGAAAGGCCTGGATAGAGTGGATGTGGAGAGGATGTTTCCACTAGTGGGAGAGTCTAGGACTAGAGGTCATAGGCTCAGAATTAAAGGACGTTCCTTTAGAAAGATGAGGAGGAATTTATTGCGTCAGAGGGTGATGAATCTGCAGAACTTTGCCACAGAAGGCTGTGGAGGCCAAGTCAATGGATACTTTTAAGGCATAGATAGATAAGATTCTTGATTAGTATGCTTGTCAGGGGTTGTGGGGAGAAGCCAGGAGAATGGGGTTAGGAGCGAGTTATAGATCAGCCACGATTGAATGGCGGAGTAGACTTGATGGGCTGAATGGCCTAATTCTGCTATCACTTATGACATGACAGAAACATCACAGAAGGAGACAGGGAGTGAGGGACAGAAATGAACAGAGGTGGCACGGTGGCGCAGCGGTAGAGTTGCTGCTTTACAGCGAATGCAGCACCGTCGACTCAGGTTCGATCCTGACTACGGGTGCCGTCTGTACTGAGTTTGTACGTTCTCCCCGTGACCTGCGTGGGTTTTCTCCGAGATCTTCGATTTCCTCCCACACTCCAAAGACGTACAGGTGTGTAGGTTAATTGGCTGGGGAAATGTAAAAATTGTCCCTAGTGGGTGTAGGATAGTGTTAATGTGCGGGGATCGCTGGGAGGCGTTGTGGTCCCGGTGGGCCGAAGGGCCTGTTTCTGCGCTGTATCTCTAAATCTAAATCTAAAATCTGAAAGGAGAGGTATAAGTAGTGTTTACTTTAGTGTAGAGATACAGTGTGGAATTCGACCCTTCGGTCCACTGATTCCGTGCCAACCTGCGATCGATCACCTATAGTTCTACACTTCACACTAGAGACAATTTACCAAAGTCAATTCACCTACAAACCTGCACATCTACAGTTTAGTTTAGCTTAGAGATAACGCACAGAAACAGGCCCTTCAGCCCACTGAGTCCCGGCCGTCCAACGATCTCCCCGTACACTAGCATTACACGATCACCTCAAGGGACAATGTACAATTTTTACCCAAGCCAATTAACCTACAAACCTGGGTGTCTCTTAGGAGTGTGGGAGGAAAGTGGAGCACCCAGAGAATACCCACACTGTCACGGGGAGAACGTAGAAACTCTGCACAGACACCACCCATAGTCAGGATCAAATGCGATTCTCTGGCGCTGTAAAGTAGCAACATTACCGCTGCGCCACCGTGCCGCCCTAAAAGACTTCCTGACTCTTGTCAGGAAGAGTCTAGGAGGAGTCCGAAACATATAAGATTATTAAGGGGTTGGACACGTTAGAGGCAGGAAACATGTTCCCAATGTTGGGGGAGTCCAGAACCAGGGGCCACAGTTTAAGAATAAGGGGTAGGCCATTTAGAACGGAGATGAGGAAAAACCTTTTCAGTCAGAGAGTTGTAAATCTGTGGAATTCACTGCCTCGGAAGGCAGTGGAGGCCAATTCTCTGAATGCATTCAAGAAAGAGCTAGATAGAGCTCTTAAGGATAGCGGAGTCGAGGGGTATGGGGAGAAGGCAGGGACGGGGTACTGATTGAGAATGATCAGCCACAATCACATTGAATGGCGGTGCTGGCTCGAAGGGCCAAATGGCCCACTCCTGCACCTATTGTCTATTGTCTTGTACTCGGTGCCAAGACCGATGAAGGCAAGCATATCATCTGCCTTCTTTACCATAAGGTCCATTAATACTGTTAAGGGTCAAACCATTCATTGTACAGTTTGCCGTTACATTCAACCACCCAAATTGCAACACCTCACGCCCACTCAGATTAAACTCCATCTGCCATTTCCCCGCCCATTTGCATGAAAGCAATGTTTCAGAAGGAACTGCAGATGCTAGTTTACACCGAAGATAGACACAAAATGGTGGAGTAACATTTGGCAATATTGCAACAACATTTGGCTATAGAGGGAAACTACTTCATGCAGCATTAGTAACAATAGCAAGCACAATATTGCAACACTATTAAATACACTATTGAAACATGGATTGATACAATTGAGTAATGTGATCAGGCATCTCTGGAGAGAGAGAGTGGGTGACGTTCAGGTTGAGACACTTCTTCAGTCTGAAGAAGGGCCTCGACCCGAAACGTCACCATTCCTCCTCTCCAGAGATGCTGCCTGTCCCGCTGAGTTGCTCCAGCATTTTGTGTCTGTCCTGAGTGGAAACAATGTAGGTTATGTTTCACAGTGCACACTTACATTCATAGCAGCAATGTCATTCTCGTAGGCTTCCCGCACTTTCTTCATGATATCTTCCTCTGCTTTGCAACAAGCCTCAATGGAGCCCTTCACTGTGATGGTCCTCTCTGGGTTGTAGAGTGTCAGGTCCTGCAAGCTGCAATCCCGGACAGTTAAAAACACAAAGAGTTTAGAAAACCATCTTGGAGAGAGTTTGTTTTGTGTAGGTCATTATTGTCAAACAGGCCCTTGCCCACGCCGACCAACATGTCCCATCTATACTAGTCCCACCTGCCTGCATTTGGCCCCAAATGTGTCTGGGGTTATGGGGAGAAGGCAGGAGATTGGTGTTGAGAGGGAAAGCTGGATCTGCCATGATTGAATGGCGGAGTGGACCTGATGGGCCGAATGGCCTAATTCTGCTCCTATCACTTATGACCTTATCCCTCTAAATTTATCTGATCCATCTACCTGTCTAATTGCTTCTTTTGCAATGGTTATTATGCAATTAAGCAACTTGTTCAGAGGCATAAAAATAGGAAGGGTAACTCGCCATTCAGCCCAATGAGGTTTTCCCCCTCTCACCTTAAAGCTATGCCTCCTAGGGGCAGCACAGTAGCTCAGTGGCAGAGTTGCTGCCTCATGGCACCAGAGACCCAGGTTCGATCCTGACTACGGATGCTGAATGGAGTTTATCATCCAAATGAGCAGCACAGTGGTGCAGCGGTAGAGTTGCTGTCTTACAGCGTTTGCAGTGCCAGAGACCTGGGTTCAATCCCGACTACAGGTGCTGTCTGTACCGACTTTGTACGTTCTCCGAGATCTTATTGTACATAATGTACAATATTCTACATAAATGCATCAAGCCAAACTCATGTACAAAGGGTCGAGTGAAAGGAGAGAGACAGTGTGCAGAGTAGAGTTCTCAGTCTTTGGCACGGACGGAGGGATGGCAGTGGGCAACCACTTACGGAGAGATTGTGATTTTTGTTTCTGTGTCCTGTTCCACCTTCTTCAGGTTCCTGCCTTCCTTTCCTATCAACCTGCCGACAAAGTTATTGTGAGCCAGGATCTTCAATGGAACTTCTTCAGCCCTGCAGAAACACACATTCACATAGAATGTTACAGTGTTACAGTGTGGGGTGTGTCAGTGTTACAGTGTGGGGTGTATCAGTGTGGGGTGTATCAGTGTGGGGTGTATCAGTGTGGGGTGTATCAGTGTGGGGTGTATCAGTGTTACAGTGTGGGGTGTATTAGTGTTACAGTGTGGGGTGTGTCAGTGTTACAGTGTGGGGTGTATTAGTGTTACAGTGTGGGGTGTGTCAGTGTTACAGTGTGGGGTGTGTCAGTGTGGGGTGTGTCAGTGTGGGGTGTATCAGTGTTACAGTGTGGGGTGTGTCAGTGTTACAGTGTGGGGTGTATCAGTGTTACAGTGTGGGGTGTGTCAGTGTGGGGTGTATCAGTGTTACAGTGCGGGGTGTATCAGTGTTACAGTGTGGGGTGTGTCAGTGTGGGGTGTGTCAGTGTGGGGTGTGTCAGTGTGGGGTGTGTCAGTGTGGGGTGTGTCAGTGTGGGGTGTATCAGTGTTACAGTGTGGGGTGTATCAGTGTTACAGTGTGGGGTGTGTCAGTGTGGGGTGTGTCAGTGTGGGGTGTGTCAGTGTGGGGTGTGTCAGTGTGGGGTGTATCAGTGTTAGTGTGGGGTGTGTCAGTGTTACAGTGTGGGGTGTATCAGTGTTACAGTGTGGGGTGTATCAGTGTTACAGTGTGGGGTGTATCAGTGCTACAGTGTGGGGTGTGTCAGTGTTACAGTGTGGGGTGTTACAGTGTGGGGTGTATCAGTGTTACAGTGTGGGGTGTATCAGTGTTACAGTGTGGGGTGTTTCAGTGTTACAGTGTGGGGTGTATCAGTGTTACAGTGTGGGGTGTTACAGTGTGGGGTGTATCAGTGTTACAGTGTGGGGTGTTACAGTGTGGGGTGTATCAGTGTTACAGTGTGGGGTGTTACAGTGTGGAGTGTATCAGTGTTACAGTGTGGGGTGTTACAGTGTGGGGTGTATCAGTGTTACAGTGTGGGGTGTATCAGTGTTACAGTGAGGGGTGTGTCAGTGTGGGGTGTGTCAGTGTGGGGTGTATCAGTGTTACAGTGTGGGGTGTATCAGTGTTACAGTGTGGGGTGTGTCAGTGTGGGGTGTATCAGTGTTACAGTGAGAGGAGTATGTGATGCCATAGCCAGGGTGTGTGTGTTCGTTGCCAGGGCAATTGGTTGCCATGCTGTTGCCAGGGTGATGGTTGCCGTGCCGTTGCCAGGGTGTGAGTGTCTGTTGCTGGGGTGATGGTTTCCGTGCCATTGCCGGGGTGTGTGTGTTGCCAGGGCAATTAGTTGCCGTGCGGTTGCCGGGGTGTGTGTATTCGTTGCCAAGATGTGTGTGTCTGTCGCCGGGGCAATTGGTTGCCATGCGGTTGCCGGGGTGTGTTTATTCGTTGCTGGGGTGTGTGTGTCAGTTCCGGGGCGATCGGTTGCCACGCGGTTGCCATGCGGTTGCCGGGGTGTGTTTATTCGTTGCTGGGGTGTGTGTGTCTGTTCCGGGGCGATTGGTTGCCGTGCGGTTGCCGGGGTGTGTATGTCTGTTGCCGGGGCGATCAGTTGCCGTGCGGTTGCCGGGGGACGTACATCTTGGTGGCCTGGGCTTCCTGCTGCATGATGTCCAGGATCATCTTGCAGGCCGCTGAGCATCCCTCTGCCGTCGAGTGGATGCTGATGGGTTTCTCTGCTGCCCCCGCATTCTCCTTGCGATGCACGTCGATCCTACAGAGCAACACCCATCACTGTCTCTTCCCACCATTCCCCTCTCTACCCCGCCCACCTCCCACCTCCCACTCAGCCTCCCTCCTCCCCTCCCCCAGAACCCCTGCCCTTTGCTGCCCTCCTCCCACACCCCTCGCCTGGCCTCGCCCAGTCTAGATGGGGCATGTTGGCCAGCATGGGCAAGTTGGGCCGAAGGGCCCTAGGACCAGGCACCTAAACGAAACTGAGCCAAACCAACCTAGATTAAACTAAAATAAACTAAATCAACCCCAGCTAAAGTAAACTAAACGGAAGTAACCTAAACCAAACTGAATTAAGCTAAACTAAATTGATCTAAATAAACCTAAATTAAACCGAAATAAACCAAAGCAAACACTAAACTAAAGATAGACACACAATGCTGGTGTAACTCAGCGGGTCAGGCAGCATCTCGGGAGAGAAGGTTACGTTTCGGGTCGAGACCCTTAAGGGACTTTAGGGTCTCGACCCGAAACGTCACCCATTCCTTCTCTCCCGAGATGCTGCCTGACCTGCTGAGTTATGCCAGCATTTTGTGTCTACCTTCGATTTAAACCAGCATCCTTCTAAACCAAACTAAACTAAACTAAAATGAACTAAACTACATTACTTTAATTTAATTTAGTTTAGTTTTAATTTAGAGATACAGCGGGGAAACAGGCCCTTCGGCCCATCGAGCCCGCGCCGCCCAGCGATCCCCGCGCACTAACACTATCCCACACACACTAGGGACAAGTTACACTTAGACCAAGCCAATTAACCTACAAACCTGCACGTCTTTGGAGTTTGGGAGGAAACCAGGAGTTCTCTGGGAAAACCCACCCAGGTCACGGGGAGAACGTACAAACTCCGTACAGACAGCGCCCGTGGTCGGGATCGAACCCGGGTCTCTGGCGCTGTGAGGCAGCAACTCAAACTAAACTAGCATCGCGCCGGCCGGCGTGAGCTTACTTGGACTGGGTCTGCTTGGTGATGTTGCGGATGGTTGCTCCTTCCTTGCCGATGATCGCTCCCACAAACTGTGTGGGCACCAGGATGCGGAGGGGGATGTCGAACTGCTGCTTGAGGGGGGCGTTGGAGCCCGGGGCGGGTGTTCCACGGCCCCCAAAGCCCCTGCGGCCGCCCTCCGGACCCTGCTGTGGGGCCTGCTCGTCTGGGATGTAGGTGACGGTGAGACTGTAACTCTCCAGCTGGTGGCCATTCAGCTTGGAGATGGCCCTGGAGGAGAGGGGAGAGGGGAGAGGGGAGAGGGGAGAGAGGGCAGCTGGCGTTAGGTACAGCTCACCGTTCGGAGGTAACTCCTCCATTCAAGGGTTCTGCTGTTTACACCACACCGGCCCCCCACCCCTTCTCAATCTCCCCCCCCCCCCCCCCCCGCTCCACCATTCCTGTGTCCCCCCCCCCCCCCCCCCCCCCCACACACCAGTCTCCCCAGACCCTCTGAATCTTCCTTTGGCCTTTGCCCTCCTTTCCCTCCCCTTTCCCTGACCCCGGCCTCCTCCCCCCCCCCCCCCCCCCACCGCCCCTTCCATCTCCATCCCATCCTCTGGCTTCACAATTCACGCCTCTCCTCTCGTCATCTCCCCATCCCATCTCCCCATCCCATTGCCCCATCGGCTCCGTCCCATCTCTGGCCACTGTCTACCCATCTGCCTCCACCTCAGCTGTATCCACCCAGCACTCGTCAGGCAACCACCCCTCTTCCCACCTTTCTCCCTTCCCTGCTACAATCAGCCTGAAGAAGGATCCCGACCCGAAACATCGCCTGTCTATGTTCTCCGCAGATGCTGCCTGACCCACTGAGTTCCTCCAGCACTTTGTGGTTTGTGGTCCAGATTGCAGCATCTGCGGTTCCCTGTGGTGGCGGCCAATACTCACTGCCTGGCCTGCTCCTTTGTCCCGTACGTAACATTCACCACTGCCGACTCTGTCTCTGTGTTCACTGGCGGGGAGAGAGGAGAGGAGAGCAGAAGTTCATAAGTTTAAGGAGCAGATTCAGGCCATTTGCCCCATCAAGTCCACTCCGCCATTCAATCATGGCTGATCCATTTCTCCCTCCTTCACCCCATAACCCCTGACACCCGTACTAATCAAGAATCTGTCATCCTCCACCGTAAAAATATCCATTGGCCTTCACAGCCGTCTGTGGCAAAGAATTCTACTGATTCAACACCCTCTAAAGAAATTCCTCTTCACCTTCTATCTAAATGTGTGTGCTTTTATTCTGAAGCTGTGGCCTCTGGTCCTAGATTCTCCTACCAGTGGAAGCATCGTCTCCACATCCACGCTGTCCAGGCCTTTCACTATTCGGTAAGTTGCAATGAGGTTCCCCCTCATTAGGGTCGCCAACTGTTTTGTATTAGCCGGGACATCCCGTATTTTGGGCTAAATTGGTTTGTCCCGTAAGGGACCGCCCTTGTCCCGCATTAGGCCCGGGGTGCGCTGCAGGCCAGGAAGCTGCAGGCCCAGACACTGTAGGCCCAGATGCTGTAGGGCCGGAACGCTGTAAGCCCAGACGCTGTAGGCCCAGACGCTGTAGGCCCGGACGCTGTAGGCCCGGACGCTGTAGGCCCGGACGCTGTAGGCCCGGACGCTGGAGGCCCGGACGTTGTAGGCCCGGACGCTGTAGGCCCAGACGTTGTAGGCCCGGCCCTCTAACACTGTAGGTCCGGACACTGTAGGGCCGGACTGTCTACGTCCGGACAGTGTAGGCCCAGAGTCCCGGGCACCGCATAATGGAAGTTGAGTAGCAACCCGTCTCACGGCCCAGGCGGCCGCCATTGGTGGAGCGGGAGCACGTGGCCGCTGGCTGGGTGAGGTCACGTGGGGCGCGGGGCGGTGACATCACCTTGTCCCGTATTTGGGAGCGAGGAAGTTGGCAACCCCTACCCCTCATCCTTGTAAAAGATGAGCAAGTCACGGTTCACTCCCGTGGCTGGGAATTCTGCCCGTGTTTCTGCGGCCCCCGTTCCGTGCCCAGAGCCCGGCCACACTGCAGCTGGGGGCACACACTTCACCGACACGGACTACGTGAAGGAGAGGTCAGCGTCAGGGGCAGTGGGCAGCGGCCATTGAACCTTAGCGCGGCTCAACAGTGGGCGAGGCTTACACACACTCCCACACCACTAACCATTCCCTCTGATCACCCCCTCCACTCCCCACTCTCACCCCACGCTCACTCACCACTTAAAGCCCCACTCTCCCTCTCCTTCACTCCCGCTCACACTCATTCAGTTCCTCCCCACTCCTTTCCCTTCACCTCTCTCCTCCCTCACCCATTCACACTCCCTCCCTCTCTGCCCTTTGTCATCCCTCCCTCCCTCACTCCCTCCCTCCCTTCACCCTCACTCCCATCCTTCTCTATCCTTCTCTCCCTCCTTTCTCTCCCTCCCTCCCTCCCTCTCTCACTCCCTCCTCCCTCCCTCTCACCCTACCGCTTTCCCTCCTTCTCTCACTCCCTCCCTCCTCTCCCTCCATCTTTCACTGTCACTCCCTCCCTCTCACCCTCCCTTTCCTTCTCTCACTCCCTCCCTCCCTCTCACCCTCCCTTTCCTTCTCTCACTCACTCCCTCCTCCTCTCCCTCTCTCCCTCTCTCCCTCCCTCCCTCCCATCACATTTTCTCCCCACTCCCTCACTGAGGGGCAGGAGATAGTGGTGAGGCCCTACCAGCTCCCCCCTCCCCCCCCCCCCCCACTGTCCCGTTGAGGAGCCTCGTGCCCTGTGACTTATCTCCCGTTCACATTTCTTATCAAAGGAAGACCTTTCTTCCGCCCTCAGGTCTCGAGCGTGCGTCCCTGGACCGTTGCCAGGCCCAGCTGCACTGTTGACTTGGGCTCCGCGGTTTGTGGTTAGAGTTTGGCTCGGACATCAATGGGCTGCAGTCAGACTGATCCCTCTCTCATCGCACACGGCTCCGTATCTCTCTCACGTCCAAACTGGGAACGGAACCTTCTCTGTAACTCACTGGAGCAGAATTAGGCCATTCGGCCCATCCAGTCTACTCTGCCATTCAATCGTCTTTCCCTCTCAACCCCATTCTCCTGCCGTAACCCCTGACACCCGTACTAATCAAGAATCTGTCAATCTCCGCCACAGCAATACACAACGACTTGGCCTCCATAGCCGTCTGTGACAATGAATTCCAGATTCACTACCCTCTGATTAAAGACATCTCTCCTCATCTCCTTTCCAGTTTAGTTTAGTGCAGTTTATTGTCACGTGTACCGAGGTACAGTGAAAAGTTTTTGTCGTGCGCTAAGCAGTCAGCAGAAAGACAATACATGATTACAATCGAGCCGCTCACAGTGTACAGATACGTGATGAAGGGAATAACGTAAATAATATTTAGTGAAAGATGAAGTCCAGTGAAGTTCCATTAAAGATAGTCCGAGAGTCTCCATTGAGGTAGACAGTAGCTCGGGACTGCTCTCTGGTTGTGGTAGGATGGTTCAGTGGCCATTCAGAAACTGTCCCTGAATCTGGAGGTGTGCGTTTTCACACTTCTGTACCTCATGGCCGATGGGAGAGGGGAGAAGAGGGAGTGACTGGGGTGAGACTGGTCTTTGATTATGCTGCTGGCCTTGCCGAGGCAGCGTGAGGTGTAGCTGGAGTCAAAAGAAGCGAGTGTGGAAGAAGGAACTGCAGATGCTGCACAAAATGCACAAAATGCTGGAGTAACTCAGCGGGACAGGCAGCATCTCAGGAGAGAAGGAGTGGGTGACGTTTCGGGTCGGGACCTTCCTTCAGACTGTTGGTTCGTCCTTTCATTCTGAGGCCGTGCCCTCTGGTCCTAGACTCTCCCACTAGTGGAAACATCCTCTCCACATCCACCCTATCCCGGCTTTAACTGTTCAGTAAGTTTCAATGAGGTGCCAATTGACTGACAAACCTACGTGTTTTTGGAATGTGGGAGGAATCTGGGGAAAACCCTCGCGGGTCACGGGGAAAACGTGCAAACTCCATACAAACAGCACCCGTGGTCAGGATGGAGCCCGGGTCTCTGGCGCTGTGAGGCAGCAACTCTACCGCTGCGCCACCGTGTTGTGTGTGTGTGTGTGTGTGTGTGCGTGCGCGTGCGCGTGCGTGCGTGTGTGTGTGTGTGTGTGTGTGTGTGTGTGTGTGTGTGAGTGTGTGTGTGTGTGTGTGCGTGTGTGTGTGTTAGACGTTATTCCACTTGCAGCTTGCTGCGTGCAGAGAGCCTGGGGAGTCACTGGATACTGGAGGGGGCTGGAAGTGATGCTGGCCAGATGCTGAGCTAAACATTAATGTAAGGATCACCTACCTTGCTCACAGGTTTCCACTGCTCCGTGCTGTGCTAACAAACCATCCAGCACCTGCCAAAGACACACACACAGTCAGGAACCTAGCTTAGTTTAGGACAGAACTTCAGATGCTGTTTCAAATGACACAAAATGATGGAGTAACTCAGCGGGACAGGCAGCATCTCTGAAGAGAAGGAATGGGTGACGTTTCGGGTCGAGTCTAGGCCCACCAAGTCTGCGCCGACCAGCGATCCCCGCACACTAACACAATTCTACACACACTAGGGACAATTTACAATTATACCAAGCCAATTAATGTACAAATCAGTTCAATTCAGTTTAGTTTATTGTCACGTGCACCCAAGGTACAGTGAAAAGCTTTTTGTTGCGTGCTATCCAGTCAACGGAAAGACAATACACGATTCCAATCGAGCCATTCACAGTGTACATGATAAGGGAATATTGTTTAGTGCAAGGTAAAGCCAGTAAAGTCTGATCACGGATAGTCCGAGGGTCACCAATGAGGTAGATAGTACCCTGAGCATCTTTGGAGCACAGCAGGAAACTGGAGGTCCCCAATAAAACCCATGCAGGTCACAGGAGCAAGTTACAAACTCCGTAATGACAGCACCCATAGTTAGGATTGAACCCGGGTCTCTGGCGCTGCAAGGCAGCAACTCTACCGCTGCGCCACCCTGCAGTGTCTTCTGCTTTTACCCTGTGCTCTCCCGGGGGGAGGGGGGGGGGGTGTGGGATGGGACAGTGGAGGGAGAGGAAACTCAAACACAGCCCTGGGACTTGGG
This sequence comes from Rhinoraja longicauda, assembly GCF_053455715.1. Lineage (NCBI taxonomy): Eukaryota > Metazoa > Chordata > Chondrichthyes > Rajiformes > Arhynchobatidae > Rhinoraja > Rhinoraja longicauda. The sequence continues at coordinate 2,593,507 of NC_135981.1, read as the reverse complement.
GACTGGAACGAGAAGGGTGGGTGGAAATGTCATTTTGAGGAAAATTGCAAGCGGGATTAAAAAGAACGGACATGACTTTGTTGCTTACCTCCCATTGCATATGAGGCGGAATATTCCGGATCTGGATCTTGCGACTTCTGTTGAAGAGAAAGAAGGATCAGTAATTGGGGTCCAGTTGCTTCTGAATATCAGCGATTGAACATTTGTCACGGAGTCATAGAGTGATACTACACAGAAACCGGCCCTTCAGCCCAACTTGCCCCTGCCCACCAACGTGCCTCATCTACACCATTCCCACTTGCCCGTGTTTGGCCTCCTAAGCTTTTTCCACCCATGTACCCGCCCAAATGTCATCAGTTCATTCGTGATGGGGACAGAATTAGGCCATTCGGCCCATCAAGTCTACTCCACCATTCAATCATGGCTGATCTATCTCTCCCTCCTAACCCCATTCTCCTGCCTTCTCCCCATAACCGCCCAACACAGTACTAATCAAGAATCTATCTCTCTCTGCATTAAAAATATCCATTGACAGCCTCCACAGCCTTCTAATGTCCTTTTAATGTCCGTTAGTGTTTAGTTTAGTTTAGTTTAATTTCGTTAAGTTTAGTTTAGACATACAGTGTGGAACCAGGCCCTTTGGCCCACCGAGCCCATGCCAACCAGTGATCCCCACGCACTAATGGTGGCACGGTGGTGCAGCGGTAGAGTTGCTGCCTTACAGCGCCAGAGAATCGGGTTCGGTCCTGACTACGGGTGCTGTCTGTACGGAGTTTGTACTCGTGGGTTTACCGTGACCAGGTGGGTTTTCTCCGAGATGTTTGGTTCCCTCCCACACTCCAAAGACGTACAGGTATGTAGTTTAAATGGCTTGGTGTATGTGTAAATTGTCCCTAGTGTGTGCAGGATAGTGTTAATGTATGCAGGGATCGCTGGTCGGCGTGGACTTGGTGGGCCGAAGGGCCTGTTTCTGCGCTGTATCTCTAAACTAAACCAAACTAAACTAAACTAACACTATCCTATACACACTAGGGACAATTTTACATTTATACCAAGCCAATTAACCGACAAACCTGCACGTATTTGGAGTGTGAGAGGAAACCGGAGCACCCGGAGAAAACCCACGCGAGAACGAGCAAACTCCGTACAGACAGCACACCATAGTCAGGATCGACCCCGGGTCTCTGACGCTGTAAGGCCACAGTTTTACCGCTGCGCCACCGTGCCGCAAACGTTACTTGTACTTCTACCCCTTTGTGACTATCTCACCCGGCACTTAACAGTAGGCGGGTGGTGCCAGATGTTCAATCCAGTGCCTCAATCCAGCTGCAAATGGCCAGGATTCAGTGGAACACTTGCACATTCTGTCCTGGCAAACCCAATATGCGTCTGTTGGTTTGTTCTCAGCAGTAACGCGGGCATCCGAACGTGGGACTTCGGACAGTACAGCACGGGAACAGGCCCTTCGGCCCACAATGCTTGTGCTGAACACGAGGCCAGCTCACACAGGGATAAAATCAAGATAGACACAAAATGCTGGCGTAACTCAGCGGGTCGGGCAGCATCTCTGGAGACCCTTCTTCAGACTCAAGTCAAGTCAAGTTTATTTGTCACATACACATACAAGATGTGCAGTGAAATGAAAGGTCACCCACAGTCCAGCAATAGAGCAATAAAAATAAACAATTTCACACACAGTCACAACCAACACAAACTCCTCTAGACTTTGGTGATTCACCCTCCGATAGTGGTTTAGTTTAGTTTAGTTCCTCTGCAGATTGTCAGCCCGCCTTTCAATCATGGCTGACCTATCTCTCCCTCCTAACCCCATTACCATGCCTTCTCCCCATAGCCCCTGACACCAGTACTAATATGCAGTTCCTAGTTCTCACTCTGCCATGTAAGAGGCGGGAGTGGATGCACAACTGTCCTGAGTTTGAACCAAACAATGTCCAATCACCTGAAGATTGGTGAGTCTGGGGAGGGAGGGGGGCAGATTTGCATTTATATGAGTTTGTCTTTAATCTCCCGCACCGCAATGATGGAGACCGCTGGCAATGCCGAGCCCTTTGTTTGCCGCTTGTCACTCCAGTGCAATGAAAGCATTCAGCACCGCCAGAAGCAACAATTAAGGAATCGGGAATGCTTGGAATGTCTTTGGTCAGGGAGAGTCTCAACAAACAGAGAGCTGTTCACGTGACCCACTCCCACCCACCCCCACCCACCCCCACCCACCCCCAACCACCCCTCCCTCCCACTCCCACCCACTTCCACTCGTTCTACCCACCCCCACCCCCTCACACTCCCACCCACATCCACTCGTCCCACCCACCCCCAACCACCCCTACCTCCCACTACCACCCACTTCCACCCATCCCACCCACCCCCACCCCTCCTACCCACCCCCACCCCTCCCGCCCACTCCCAGCCTTCCCACACACTCCAACCACCCCTAACCCTCCCACCCACTCCCACCAACCCCCACCCCTCCTGCCCACTCCCACCCTTCCCACACACTTCCACCCATCCCACGCACCCCCACCTCTGTCCAGCTCCTGTTCCCAATCCTACCCCCACCCCTACTCCCATTCCCATTCCCGATCCCACTTCCCTTCGTCCCGCTGCTCCGACCTGCCGTGCACTTTTATGAAACTTTGGTCCTGCAGAAAAGTTTTGTAAAAGTGCACAAAAATATCTGCTGGGCAAATTGGGAATGTTTGGGAATCCTTGCAAGGGAAAACGTTTCCCAAGGAAAGAGCGGATTTGTGGAATGACCCAAGGACGAGACCAAACGCAGGCTCGGCGATCGTTTCGCTCAACACCTTCGCTCAGTCCGCCTTAACCAACCTGATCTCCTGGTGGCTGAGCACTTCATCTCCCCTCCCATTCCCAGTCTGACCTTTCTGTCATGGGCCTCCTCCAGTGCCATAGTGAGGCCCACTGCAAATTGGAGGAACAGCACCTCATATTTCACCTGGGCAGCTTACAGCCTAGCGGTATGAACATTGAATTCTCCAACTTTAGATAGTTCCTCTGTCCCTCTCTTCCCCTCCCACCTTCCCAGTTCTCCCTCTATCTTCCCGTCTCCACCTATATCCTTCCTTTGTCCCGCCCCCCCCCCCTCCCCCGACATCAGTCTGAAGAAGGGTCTCGACCCGAAACGTCACCCATTCCTTCTCTCCAGAGATGCTGCCTGACCTGCTGAGTTACTTCAGCATTTTGTGATACCTTCGATTTGTACCAGCATCTGCAGTTATTTTCCTACACAAGATAGACACAAGTGCTGGAGTAACTCAGCGGGTCAGGCAGCATCTCTGGAGAAAAGGAATAGGTGACGTTTTGAGTCGAGAGCCTTCTTCAGACTAAGGGTCAGGGAAAGATTCTTACTTGCAGCAGCACAACAGAATATGTAAACTGTAAGCAATATGATAAACAAGAAATAAAGTTCAGTGTGTGTGTATATATACATATACACACACATACACACATACATATACACATGTATACAGTGTTTACAGTGTTTACAGTGTCCGAGGTTTACATATTCTGTTATGCTGCTGTAAGTAAGAATTTTCCCCTGACTCTCAGTCTGAAGAAGGGTCTTTAGATTTAGAGATACAGCGCGGAAACAGGCCCTTCGGCCCACCGAGTCCGTGCCGCCCAGCGATCCCCACACATTAACACTATCCTACACACACTAGGGACAATTTTTACATTTACCCAGTCAATTAACCTATAAACTTGCACGTCTTTGGAGTGTGGGAGGAAACCGAAGATCTCGGAGAAAACCCACGCAGGTCACGGGGAGAACGTACAAACTCCCTACAGACGGCGCCCGTAGTCAGGATCGAACCTGAGTCTGCGGCGCTGCATTCGCTGTAAGGCAGCAACTCTACCACTGCGCCACCGTGCCACATTGACTCAAAACGTCACCTATTCCCTTTCTCCAGAGATGCTGCCTGACCCGCTGAGTTCCTCCAGCTTTTTGTATCTATTCAGTAAGAATTTCACTGTTATATGTGGGACGTATGAGAATAAAACACTCTCGACTCCTCCCTCAGTCTTTAGAAGGGTCCTGACCTGAAACTTCATTCATTCTGTTTCCTCCAGGGATGCTGCCTGACCCGCTGAGTTGCTCCAGCATTTAGTGTCTGTCTCTGGTCATATCACAAACCTGCTCGTTCCTTGGGGAAAGGTGGGGAGGGGGGTGGGGTGATTGAAGAGCTGATACCAGTGGCTGGGCTGTTTGTGCGTCTGCTGGATGCCCATGAGATCCCACAAAGGCAGAGTTCAGTTGTTCACTGGATGGAACTGGGACGGCCGGTGGGAAGAGCGGAGTGTCAGAGTGGATAACTCAATCAGGCAAGGGCTTGAACAGACGTCAAACCCAGTGCGTTAAACATAGAAACATAGAAACATAGAAAATAGGTGCAGGAGTAGGCCATTCGGCCCTTCGAGCCTGCACTGCCATTCAATATGATCATGGCTGATCATCCAGCTCAGTAACCTGTACCTGCCTTCTCTCCATACCCCCTGATCCCTTTAGCAAAAAGGGCCACATCTAACTCCCTCTTAAATATAGCCAATGAACTGGCCTCAACTACCTTCTGTGGCAGAGAATTCCACAGACTCACCACTCTCTGTGTGAAGAAATGTTTTCTCATCTCGGTCCTAAAAGACTTCCCCCTTATCCTTAAGCTGTGACCCCTGGTTCTGGACTCCCCCAACATCGGGAACAATCTTCCCGCATCTAGCCTCTCCAACCCCTTAAGAATTTTATATGTTTCTATAAGATCCCCCCTCAGTCTTCTAAATTCCAGCGAGTACAAGCCCAGTCTATCCAGTCTTTCCTCATATGCAAGTCCCGCCATCCCAAGGATTAATCAGGTGAACCTTCTCTGTACTCCCTCTAAGGCAAGAACGTCTTTCCTCAGGTTAGGAGACCAAAATTGCACACAATACTCCAGGTGCGGTCTCACCAAAGCCCTGTACAACTGCAGCAGAACCTCCCTGCTCCTAAACTCAAATCCTCTTGCTATGAATGCCAACATACCATTCGCTTTCTTCACTGCCTGCTGCACCTGCATGCTTGCTTTCAATGACTGGTGCACCATGACACCCAGGTCACGTTGTATCTCCCCTTCTCCCAATCGGTCACCATTCAGGTAATACTCTGCTTTCCTGTTCTTGCCGCCAAAGTGGATAACCTCACATTTATCCACATTATATTGCATCTGCCATGCATTTGCCCACTCGCCTAATCTATCCAAGTCACTCTGCAGCCTCCTAGCATCCTCCTCGCAGCTAACACTGCCACCCAGCTTCGTGTCATCCGCAAACTTAGAGATATTGCATTCAATTCCCTTGTCCAAATCATTAATATACACTGTAAATAACTGGGGTCTCAGCACTGAGCCTTGCGGTACCCCACTAGTCACTGCCTGCCATTCCGAAAAGGACCCGTTTATTCCTCCACTTTGCTTCCTGTCCGCCAACCAATTTTCTATCCACCTCAAAACTGAACCCTCAATACCGTGTGCTTTAAGTTTGTACACCAATCTCCTATGTGGGACCTTGTCGAAGGCCTTCTGAAAGTCCAGATATAACACATCGACTGGTTCTCCCTTATCCACTCTACTAGTTACATCCTCGAAAAATTCTATAAGATTCGTCAGACATGATTTGCCTTTGGTAACTCCATGCTGACTTTGTCCGATGATTTCACCACTTTCCAAATGTGATGCTATCACATCTTTAATAACTGACTCTAGCATTTTCCCCACTACCGATGTTAGGCTAACTGGTCTATAATTCCCCGTTTTCTCTCTCCCTCCCTTTTTAAAAAGTGGGGTTACATTAGCTACCCTCCAGTCCTCAGGAACTACTCCAGAATCTAAAGAGTTTTGAAAAATTATCACTAATGCATCCACTATTTCTGAGGCTACTTCCTTAAGCACTCTGGGATGCAGCCTATCTGGCCCTGGGGATTTATCTGCCTTTAATCCATTTAATTTACCTAACACCACTTCCCGACTAGCCTAGATTTCCCTCAGTTCCTCCATCTCATTAGACCACCGGTCCCCCGCTATTTCCGGCAGACGGTTTATGTCTTCCTTAGTGAAGACAGAACCAAAGTATTTGTTCAATTGGTCTGCCATCTCCTTGTTCCCTATGACCAATTCACCTGTTTCCGACTGCAAGGGACCTACATTTGCCTTAACTAATCTTTTTCTCTTGACATATCTATAAAAGCTTTTGCAGTCTGTTTTTATGTTCCTTGCCAGTTTTCCCGCATAGTCTATTTTCCCTTTCCTAATTAAGCCCTTTGTCCTCCTCTGCTGGACTCTGAATTTCTCCCAGTCCTCTGGTATGCTATTTTTTCTGGCTAATCTGTATGCTTCATCTTTTGTTTTAATACTATCCTTGATTTCCCTTGTTAGCCACGGATGCACTACCTTTCCTGGTTTGTTCTTTTGCCAAACTGGGATGAACACTTGTTGTAGTTCATCCATGCGACCTTTAAATGCCTTCCATTGCATGTCCACCGTCAACCCTTTCAGCATCAATCGCCAGTCTATCTTGGACAATTCACGCCTCATACCCTCAAAGTTACCTTTCTTTAAGTTCAGAACACTTGTTTCTGTATCGACTTTGTCACTCTCCATCCTAATGAAGAACTCTACCATATTATGATCACTCTTGCCCAAGGGGCCTCGCACAACAAGACTGCTAACTAACCCTTCCTCATTACTCAATACCCAGTCTAGAATGGCCTGTTCTCTCGTTGGTTCCTCGACATGTTGGTTTAGAAAACCATCTCTCAAACATTCCAAGAAATCCTCTTCCTCAGCACCCCTGCCAGTTTGGTTCACCCAATCTATATGTAGATTGAAGTCACCCATTATAACTGCTGCACCTTTAGTGCATGCATTTCTAATTTCCTGCTTGATGCCATCCCCAACCTCACTACTGCTGTTAGGTTGTAAGAAGGAACTGCAACTGCTGGTTTAAACCGAAGATAGACACAAAAAGCTGCAGTAACTCAGCGGGTCAGGCAGCATCTCTGGAGAGAAGGTACGGGTGATGTTTTCGGTCGAGACCTCACTTCAGGCTGAAGAACAGTCTCAACCCAAAACGTCACCCATTCCTTCTCTCCAGAGATGCTGCCTGACCTGCTGAGTTACTGCAGCTTTTTGTGTCTATCTTCGACTTCAAACCCAGTCTGGGCTGAACACACAGCTGGCAATAGAATGTCTGTTGAACAAGACGGAAGCTTGTGCTGTTCTGAAACCAACCCCTGAAATCAAAATACTCAGCAGATCAGGCCAGCATTTGTGGAAAGAGAGTTAATGTGTCAGGTCAAAACGGTGTTAGTTTTTTTCTCTCCACAGATGCTGCCTGACCCGCTGGATTTTTCCAGCATTTTCTGCTTTTATTTCGGATTTCCAGCAACTGCACGTTTTGCATCGGCACAGCGGTCGGTACAGCGGCCTCACAGCGCCAGTCTTCGGTTCGATCCTGACCTCGGTTGCTCGCTGTGTGGAGTTTGCATGTTTTCCCTATGACCGTGGGTTTCCTCCAGGTGCTCCAGGTCCCTCCAACATCTCAAAGACATGCAGACTTGTAGGTTGATCAACCCTCTGTAAAATTGCCCCCTAGTGCGTAGGGAGTGGATGGGATAACGTGGAACCAGTATGAACGGGTGACCGCTAGTTGGCGTGGTGTCGGTGAGCTAAAGGACCGGTTTCCGTGCTGTGACTTTAAACTAAAACTAAACTATTCAAGATGGGTAACGGCTGAGTGTCAGAGCGTGGAAATCAAGAATCAAAAATGAACTCAATTCAGAAACTGTTGGAAGCGCACGGCAGTCCATCGCTGGTACTGACCCCACAACCGAAGAGACTTCACCATCGCTGGTACTGACCCCACAGCCGAAGAGACTTCACCACCCCAAAAACACACACGCACACACAAACGCAGGCACACACACATGTGCACACACACACTCACACACACACAGATGACTTAGACGAAGGGATTCAAAGTACCATTAGCAAATTTGCAGATGATACTAAGTTGGGGGGTAGTGTGAATTGTGAGGAAGATGCAATAAGGCTGCTGGGTGACTTGGACAGGTTGTGTGAGTGGGCGGATACATGGCAGATGCAGTTTAATGTAGATAAGTGTGAGGTTATTCACTTTGGAAGTAAGAATAGAAAGGCAGATTATTATCTGAATGGTGTCAAGTTAGGAGGAGGGGGAGTTCAACGAGATCTGGGTGTCCTAGTGCATCAGTCACTGAAAGGAAGCATGCAGGTACAGCAGGCAGTGAAGAAAGCCAATGGAATGTTGGCCTTCGTAACAAGAGGAGTTGAGTATAGGAGCAAAGAGGTCCTTCTACAGTTGTACCAGGCCCTGGTGAGACCGCACCTGGAGTACTGTGTGCAGTTTTGGTCTCCAAATTTGAGGAAGGATATTCTTGCTATGGAGGGCGTGCAGCGTCGGTTCACTAGGTTAATTCCCGGAATGTCGGGATTGTCGTATGTTGAAAGGCTGGAGCGATTGGGCTTGTATACACTGGAATTTAGAAGGATGAGGGGGGATCTTATTGAAACATATAAGATAATTAGGGGATTGGACACATTAGAGGCAGATAACATGTTCCCAATGTTGGGGGAGTCCAGAACAAGGGGCCACAGTTTAAGAATAAGGGGTAGGCCATTTAGAACGGAGATGAGGAAGAACTTTTTCAGTTAGAGAGTGGTGAAGGTGTGGAATTCTCTGCCTCAGAAGGCAGTGGAGGCCAGTTCGTTGGATGCTTTCAAGAGAGAGCTGGATAGAGCTCTTAAGGATAGCGGAGTGAGGGGATATGGGGAGAAGGCAGGAACGGGGTACTGATTGAGAGTGATCAGCCATGATCGCATTGAATGGCGGTGCTGGCTCGAAGGGCTGAATGGCCTACTCCTGCACCTATTGTCTATTGTCTATTGTCTATTGTCTATTGATGCGCACACACAGGTACACGCACACACACACACATGTGCACACACACATGCGCACACACACATGCGCACATACACACTCACACACACATGCACACACACTCACACACATGCACACACACACAGGCACACGCACACACACACACATGTGCACACACACACTCACACACAAGCACACACGCAGAGGCACACACACAGGCACACGCGCACACACACTCACACACACATGCACAGGCACACACACAGGCACACGTGTGCGCACGCACACAGAGAGGCATGCGCACACATGCACACACTCGCACACACACTCGCACACACACGCACACACCCGCTCTGCGATCCTCACGCCACAGCAGGGGGCTGTGATCCAGCATCACTGATTCCAATCAAATCATTGTTCTTCTAAAATGCAGCAGATTAAAAAACCTCAGCACCACCAAGGGCCCCTCAGCGGGTTTAATCTGGTGGCCAATCTAATGGGGCACATTGGTTCTCATTTCCATCAGAAAAGACACCACAGCCTGCCCGCCCGCTATGTAAGTGGTTTGAAAGATTCCACCGTTCCCGTCCTCTGCCGCACCCCCCCCCCCCCCCCCCCCAGAGAAGGACAGCACCAGACCGTCGGCACGGTGGCGCAGCGGTAGAGTTGCTGCCTCACAGCGCCAGAGACCCGGGTTCCATCCTGGCTTTGGGCGCTTGTCCGTACATAGTTTGTACGCTCTTCCCGTGACCTGCGTGGGTTTTCTCCGGATGCTCCGGTTTACCCCCACACTCCAAGGACGTGCGGGTTCGTAGGTTAATCGGCTTCGGTAAAATTGTAAATTGTCGCTGGTGTGCGTATGGGATAGTGTTGACGTGTGGGCATCACTGGTCGGCAAGGGCTCGGTGGGTCGAAGGGCTTGTTTCTGTGCTGTATCTCTAAGCTAAAGTAAAACAACTACTTCGGTCCACCCTGACCCTGTGGGACTGTAATAAAACCAGGAATCTTTCACAGAAGGGGCAGCATGAGTCAGGTGGGGAAGAGAAGGAGATACAAGGAACTGCAGTTACTGGTTTAGAAAATAAGACACAAAGTGCTGGAGTAACCCCGTGGGTCAGGCAACATCTCTGTAGAACATGGATGTGATGTTTCAAGTCAAGACCCGAAATGTCACCTATTCCTTTTCTCCAGAGATGCTGCCTGTCCCGCTGAGTTACTCCAGCATTTTGTGTCTATCTTCGGTGTAAACCAGCATCTGCAGTTCCTTCCTACAAAAGGAACACAGAGCACTGGAGGAACTCAGCGGGTCAGGCAACATCTCTGGAGAACACGGATAGATGACGAAATGTGTCGGAAGGAACTGCAGGTGCTGGTTTATACCGAAGATGGACACAAAATGCTGGAGTAACTCACAGCGGGACAGGCAGCGTCTCTGGAGAGAAAGAATTGGTGACGTTTCGGGTCGAGAACATTCTTCAGTCTGAAGAAGGGTCTCGACCGGAAACGTCACCCATCCCTTCTCTCCAGAGATGCTGCCTGTCCCGCTGTGAGTTACTCCAGCATTTTGTGTCTTACCTCAGCACTTGTGTTCTACGCAAGATTCCAGCATCTGCAGTTCCTTGTGCCTCCACAGAGAGCCCAGGCTGGGTTTGTACATGGTGAATGGTGAAACCCTTTAATCTGCCAAAGGAATGCCTGTCTTTGTGTGTGGAGCTCACACATTGTTTGACCAGCCCCTCCCCCCACTCGCCCGCCCACACTGAGTTTATCAATCACCAAGAATTAACACACTGATGTGACCAACGTCCTCATGCTCAGCAGCACGGTGGCGCAGCTGTAGAGTTGCTGCCTCAGACCCCGCCAGAGACCCTGGTTCGATCCTGACTACGGGTGACAATAGACAATAGACAATAGGTGCAGGAGTAGGCCATTTGCCCTTCGAGCCAGCACCACCATTCAATGTGATCATGGCTGATCATTTTCAATCAGTACCCCGTTCCTGCCTTCTCCCCATACCCCCTGATTCCGCTATCCTTAAGAGCTCTATCCAGCTCTCTCTTGAATGCATTCAGAGAATTGGCCTCCACTGCCTTCTGAGGCAGAGAATCCCACAGATTCACAACTCTCTGACTGAAAAAGTTTTTCCTCATCTCCATTCTAAATGGCCTACCCCTTATTCTTAAACTGCTGTCTGCACGGAGTTTGCACGTTCTCCCCGTGACCTGCGTGGGTTTTCTCCTGGTGTTCCGGTTTCCTCCCACACTCCAAAAGACGTCCAGGTTTGTAGGTTAATTGTCGTTGGTTCAAAATGGTCAATTGTCCCTAGTGTGTGTAGGATAGTGTTAGTGTACGGGGATTGCTGGTTGGCGCGGACTTGGTGGGCTGAAGGGCCTTTTTCCGTGCCGTATCTCTAAAGTCTAAAAGCCTAAAGAGGGGCTCCACAAACAATTGGTTTTTTTAAATCTCTCCACCCGGGACACATTGAACGGCTTTTAAATAAAATCAGGGAGAAAACCACTTCAGTAGCTGTGAGCAGTCAGAATTATAGAATTAGGCCATTTGGCCCATCGAGTCTACTCTACCATTCGATCATGGCTGATCTATCTTTCCCTCTCAACCTACAAACCTGGTTTGTAGGTCTTTAGAATGTGGGAAGAAACCGAAGATCTCGGAAAAAAACCCACGCAGGTCACGGGGAGAACGTACAAACTCCATACAGATGGCACCCATTGTCATGATTGAACCCGGGTCTCTGGCGCTGTGAGGCAGCAACTACCACTGCGCCACCGTGTCGCCAAGTGATAGCACACATTTAAATTCTATTGTGTAGGAAGGAACTGCAGGTGCTGGTTTAAACCGAAGATAGACACAAAATGCTGGAGTAACTCAGCGGGTCAGGCAGCATCTCTGGAGAGAAGGAATGGGTGATGTTTCAGGTTAAGACCCTTACTCATACTCCACCTGAAGAAGGGTCTCGACCTGAAACGTCACCCAATCCTTCTCTCCCGTGATGCTGCCCGTCCCGCTGAGTTACTCCAGCATTTTGTATTTCTATTGATGGGGAGATTGTACAGGAAGTGCCAAAGAGCAGGAAACAGGAGGGGGAACAAATTAAGGTGACACATGGTGGCCTTCACTGGGGGACCTAGCTGTCCACAAGACAGACTGACACACTCTTGCCCCTGTCAACACAGACCGCGGGACAGGGGCAAGTGGAGCACGTGTCAACATATATGACCCTGAGGAATCTGGGCACAGCTGTGCAGCACATGTCAGCAGGGACAGAATGTTAAAGCAACTTCTCCTTGCAACCAGCAATGCTGTTTGTCACAACCACTCCCTGTGGGGGTGGGAACCACATTCTCTCTGTAGGAAAAGAACTGCAGATGCTGGTTAAAATCGAAGGTCGACACAAAATGCTGGAGTAACTCAGCGGGTCAGGCAGCATCTCGGGAGAGAAGGAAAGGGTGACCTTTCGGGTCGAGACACTTCTTAAGAAACGTCACCCATTCCTTCTCTCCCAAGATGCTGCCTGACCCGCTGAGTTACTCCAGCATTTTGTGTCTACCAAGCAATGTAATAATCCTTCCACTGCTGTCTTTTAGTTCAGTTTCGTTTGGAGGTACAAGCACAGAAATAGGCCTGTCGGCCCACCGAGTCCACACCGACCATTGATCACCCATTCACACTGTTTCTACGTTATCCCACTTTCACATCCACTCCCTACACACAACTTTACAGAAGCCAATTAACCTACAAACTCACATGATGTGGGAGGAAATCCACGTGGTCACAGGGAGAATGTGCAAACTCCACACACACAGACGGCACCCGAGGTCAGGATCAAACACGGGTCTCTGGCGCTATGAGGCAGCAGCTCTACCTGCTGCACTTCTCTGCTGCCCACTGCTGTTTCTGGTCCGTGATTCTCAAAGGCCTGACCAACACAGAACGACAAGCCGCTGAGACAGTCCCCCAGCCCGACCCTCACCACTGGCCCGTCCCGATCACTGAGGCCCCGAGAGAGTCAGATCCAGCTCTGAGGGCTAAAGGAACCAAGGGATATGAGGAGAAAGCAGGAACGGGGTACCGATTTTGGATGATCAGCCATGATCATATTGAATGGCGGTGCTGGTTCGAAGGGCCGAATGGCCTCCTCTTGCCCCTATTTTCTATATTTCTATGTTTCTATATAACTCCCCCACTGTCCACCCCTGCACACAGCACAGAGTAGTGAGTGGGGGAGAGGTCTCTGTGTGGCTTTGGTTGTACACATCCTCTTCCATTCCAAGGCAACGTATCAGTCTCGGAGCGGTAGTTTACAGTTCTGGGCCATCACACAAAGTACAAATAGTAACAGAAGATGCCATAATCGGGCATTCCCCGAGCCCAGACCATCACCCAAGCCAACTTCTCTTCCGTTGACTCCATCTACACCTCACGCTGCCTCGGCAAGGCCAGCAGCCCAGACCATCACACAAACCAACTTCCCTTCCATCGCCTCCATCTACACCTCGCGCTGCCTCGGCAAGGCCAGCAGCATCATCACGGACCAGTCTCACCCCGGTCACTCCCTCCTCTCCCCTCTCCCGTCAGGGTAAGAGGTACAGAAGTGTGAAAACGCACACCTCCAGATTCAGAGACAGTTTCTTCCCGGCTGTTATCAGGCAACTGAACTATCCTATCAACCATCAACTAGAGAGCGGTCCTGATCTCCCATCTACCTCGAAGATAGACACGAAATGCTGGAGTAACTCAGCGGGACAGGCAACATCTCTGGAGGGAAGGAATGGGTGACGTTCCGTGTCGAGACCCTTCTTCTGACCCGAAACGTCACCCATTCCTTCTCTCCAAAGATGCTTTCTGTCCCGCTGAGTTACCCCAACATTTGATGTCTATATCCAGCATCTGCAGTTCCTTCCTACACACTGCCATCTACCTCATTGGAGACCCTCGGACTATCTTTGATCAGACTTTACTGGACTTTATCTTGCACTAAATGTTATTCCCTTTATCCTGTATCTGCACACTGTGCATGGCTTGATTGTAATCATGCACAGTCTTTCTACTGACTGGATAACACGCAATCATTATAATGTTTTATGTTTTATTCTTAATTGTTTACTGTATGTCGTGTTGTTACTTGCGAGCGGAGCACCAAGGCACATTCCTTGTATGTGTACATACTTGGCTAATAAAATTTATTCAATTCAATTCAATAAAAAAAAGCTTTTCACTGTACCTCGTTACATGTGACAATAAACTGAACTAAAACGAAACTAAACTAAACTAAACTATTCTCCCCTCTCCCGTTGGGCAGAACACACAAAAGCTTGACAGCTTGAAATTCAAGAACAGTTTTTACCTCGTGTAATAAACCAAAGTCATTTATTTCCAATTTCCAGCATCTGCAGTTTGTCAGTTGCCATTTCTGAAATTCATTGGCCACATTTTCACTAGCAGTCCCTCTCAGCAGTAAAGACCCCCGAGACCTTATTCTGCCCATCTGCCACAGAAAATCGTTCCGTAACTTTAAAGACATTTATGGTGCGTTTTCAACCGTCTCCAGTTCAGCGGAAACTTCCAGCTGTTCAAACTTCCTTGTAGCTGTAACCCACAGTCCAGGTGCCCCACTCTGGTGCCTCCTGCTTCCAATATCAGCCTCATAACGTACACCCGAGCCCAGCTGGTTAACTTATTGTTCAAACGAATCACCCCCACCACCCCCTCTCCCCACCTCCCCCCTCTCTCCCAAAGACAGACACAAAGTGCTGGAGTAACTCAGCAGGCCAGGCAGCATCTCTGAAGAAAAGGAATTGGTGACGTTTCAGGTCGAGACTCAACAAGCCACCCTGGAGAAGGGATCTGACCCGAAACGTCACCTATTCCTTTTCTCCAGAGATGCTGCCTGACCCGCTGAGTTACTCCACCACTCTGTCTATCTTTGGTGTGAACCAGCATCTGCAATTCCTTCCTACATATTCCCCCCCCCCTGATCTCTCATTTTCCTGCTCCCACCTATCGCTTAAATATTTTCTCGCCCTCTCTTCTATCTCGCTCCCTCTCTCTCTATTTCTAGGCAGCGCACTCTATTGTCCTATTTACTTGCCTGTTTAGTTTAGTTTAGGTTAGGTTTAGAGGTACAGCGCGGAAACAGGCCCTTCAGCCCAGCGAGCCCGTGCCGCCCAGCGATCCCCGCACATTAACACTATCCCACACACACTTGGGACAATTTACACTTACACCAAGCCAATTAACCTATAAACCTGCACGCCTTTGGAGTGTGGGAGGAAACCGGAGATCTCGGAGAAAACCCACGCAGGTCACGGGGAGAACGTAACAAACTCCGTACAGACAGTCCCGTAGTCGGGATCGAACCCGGGTCTCTGGCGCTGCAAGCGCTGTAAGGCAGCAACTCTACCGCTGTGCCACCGTTTATTTATATATATGTATATATATATATCCAAAAAGTGGTGGATTAACTCAATGGGTCGGGCAGCATCTTTGGAGAACATGGATAGGTGATGGTTTGGGTCAGAACATTCTTAAGTGTCTCCTTCCCCCTCCCTCTCGTTCTCGTTCTCTCCCTCTCTCTCTCTCCCCCCCTCTCTCCCCCCCTCTCTCTCTCTCCCTCTCCCTCCCCCTCTCCCTCCCCCTCCTCCCCCCTCCCCCCCCCTCCCCCTCTCTCTCTCCTCTCTCTCTCTCTCCTCTCTCTCTCTCTCTCTCTCTCTCTCTCTCTCTCTCTCTCTTCTCTCTCTCTCTCTCTCTCTCTCTCTCTCTCTCTCTCTCTCTCTCTCTCTCTCTCTCTCTCATCTCTCTCTCTCTCTCTCTCTCTCTCTCTCTCTCTCTCTCTCTCTCTCTCTCTCTCTCTCTCTCTCTCTCTCTCTCTCTCTCTCTCTCTCTCTCTCTCTCTCTCTCTCTCTCTCTCTCTCTCTCTCTCTCTCTCTCTCTCTCTCTCTCTCCCTCTTTCTCTCTCTTTCTCTCCCTCTGCTGGTTTGCACCAAAGATACACACAAAATGCTGGAGTAACTCAGCAGGTCAGGCAGCCTCTCTGGAGAAAAAGGATGGGTGACATTTTGGTTCGGGTCCTTCAATCTGAAGAAGGGTCCCGACTCGAAATGTCACCCATCCTTTTTCTCTAGAGACGTACAGGTTTGCAGGTTAATTGGCTTGGTATAATTGTAAATTGTCCCTTGTGTGTAGGATAGTGTAGTGTGCGGGGATCGCTGGTCGGTGTGGTCTCGGTGGCCCGAACGGCAAGTTTCCGCCCTGTATCTCTAAACTAAACTAAAGATAAAGACCCGTTGAGTTTACTCCAGCACTTTGTGTTTATCTTTAGTGTAAACCAGCACCTGCAGTTCTTCGTTTCTACAGACGGCTTGATCGTAATCATGTATAGTCTTTTCGCTGGCTGAATAGCTCACAACAAAAGGCTTTTCACTGTACCTCGGTACAATAATAAACCAAGCTAAACTAAAGTACAGCACAGCACAGGCCCTTCGTCACACAATGTCTGTGCTGAAGATGAGTCAAGTTAAACTAATCTCTGCCGGCACGGGATCCACATTCCTCCATTCCTGCATATCCGTGTTCCTATCCAAAAGCCTCCTAAACACCACTATCGTACCTCTCCACCACCACCCCTGGCAGCGTGCGTTCCAGGCCCCACCCACCCTCTGTGTAACGAAACCTGCGCCCACACATCTACTTTGAACTTTGCCCCCCTCGCCTGAAAGCCATGCCCTCCAGCTTCTGAATATCCATCCTGAGAAAAAGGTTCTGACTGTCTACCCTATCTATGCCTCTCATACTTCTATCAGGTTTCCCCAGAGACTGAAGAGGGTCTCAACCCGAAAACGGCACCCATTCCTTCTCTCCGAGGTACTGTCTGTCCCCGCGGAGTTACTCCAGCATTTTGTGTCTTATCTTCGGTTTAAACCAGCACCTGCAGTTCCTTCCTGCACACCCCACAACCCCAGTGCTTCAGTGAAAACAATCTAAGTTTGTCCAACCTCTGCTTGTATCCTAATACTCCATAATCCAGGCAGATTTAGGGACTGACTCACCAACTCATCCAGGCAGAGTGGTGTCGTAACACCCTGAATGAGCTGAGGAGAGAAGGTGAACAGTAAGAACCAGTCACAGCAAAGTGGGAGTGCGACACGGTGGAAAATGGTGGCGGGACACTGGGAGATGTAGTTTAGCTCAGCGACAGATCAGGCAGAGCACAGGACGAAAGGCCTGAAGGAGGGTGTGGGCTCGGTGGCACAGCGGGTAGAGCTGCTGCCTCACAGCGCCAGAGACCCGGGTTCGATCCCGGACAACGGGTGCTGTCTGTACGGAGTTTGCACGTTCTCCTGTGACCTGCGTGGGCTTTCTCCGGGTGCTCCGGTTTCCTCCCACACTCTAAAGACGTGTGTAGTTTGTAGGTCAATTGGCTTTGGTGAAAACTGTAAATTGTCCCCAGTGTGTAGGACTAGTGTACAGGGTGATCGCTGGTCGGCACGGACACGGTGGGCCGAAGGGCCTCTTTCCACGCTGTATCTCTAAAGTCTAAAGAGCATGGAGATCTCTCTTGGGGTGATTGATGGGCAGAGGAGATTTCTAGAGAGGGGGAGGTGGAGGGGTGAGGGCGGAGGTGGGAGGGGTGGGGGGGGAGCTGGGATGGGTGGGGGGGTGAGAGGGGTGGGGGGGGAGGGGTGAGGGGGAGGTGGATGGGGTGAGGGAGGTGTGGTGTGAACACCTAAATTGATTGAAAGAGGCAGTGTGGAAACAGGCCCTTCGGCCCTCCAAGTCCATGCTGACTATCGATCACCCGTTCACAGCAGTTCCATGTTATCCCACTTTCCCATGCACTCCCTGCACACTAGGGGGCAATTTTCCAGAGGGCCAATTGACTGACAAACCCGCAAGGCTTTGGGAAGTGGGAGGAAGCTGGAACACCCGGAGGAAACCCACGTGGTCCCAGTTACACTCGTCCCACCCAATTGATTATAGGCGACGCTGAGTGAAATATTGGCCAGCAGACAGCTGACAGTCAGGAATCAATATCTTCTCGTTGAGAGATTCTGTTGGAATTTCGTAAGTCGGTGAATGGGAAGTGATTTTAGGCAATTGGAATTCTGTGTGTGGGGGAGTGGATGGGAAGTGAGTTGAGGTCTCTGGAATTGTTTTTTACACATGAAGTAATGATACACAAAACCAATGCCCTGCCCCTTCTCTCACTCCCTGCAGGTTTAAAACCTCACCCCCCCCCCCCCCCCCCACTCTGTGTGGAAACGTAGAGGAGATAGGGGCTTAGATACACTGGAATTTAGAAGGATGAGAGGGGATCTTATCGAAACGTATAAGATTATTAAGGGGTTAGACACGTTAGAGGCAGGAAACATGTTCCCAATGTTGGGGGAGTCCAGAACAAGGGGCCACAGTTTAAGAATAAGGGGTAGGCCATTTAGAAATTTGATGAGGAAAAAAAATTTCAGTCAGAGAGTTGTGAGTCTGTGGAATTCTCTGCCTCAGAAGGCAGTGGAGGCCAATTCTCTGAATGCATTCAAG
Organism: Rhinoraja longicauda; assembly: GCF_053455715.1. NCBI lineage: Eukaryota > Metazoa > Chordata > Chondrichthyes > Rajiformes > Arhynchobatidae > Rhinoraja > Rhinoraja longicauda. The sequence continues at coordinate 2,574,970 of NC_135981.1, read as the reverse complement.
AGAGAGCTAGATAGAGCTCTTAAGGATAGCGGAGTCAGGGGGTATGGGGAGAAGGCAGGAACGGGGGTACTGATTGAGAATGATCAGCCATGATCACATTGAATGGCGGTGCTGGCTCGAAGGGCCGAATGGCCTGCTCCTGCACCTATTGTCTATTGTCTATTGTCTAGATTGCCAGGACAACATGTGTCGGAAGGAACTGCTGATGCTGGTTTACACTGAAGATAATAGTGCACAGAGTGCTGGAGTAACTCAGCGGGTCAGGCAGCATCTCCGGAGAAAAAGAACGTGTCAACAAAATAGTTCCCATTCATTCTCTCCAGAGATGCTGCCCATCCCACTGAGTTACTCCGGCCTTTTTGTGTCTATCTTAGGTGACGTTTCGGGTCGGGACAACTTCTTCGGGCTGTGCGAGAAGGAACTGCAGATGCAGGTTTACATCAAAGATAGGCGCAAAATGCTGGAGTAACTCAGTGCGTCAGGCAGCATCTCTGGAGAGAAGGAATCGGGACTGTTTTGTTGTGTTTAAAGAAGGGTTTCGACTCAAATGTCACCTACTCCTTCACTCCAGAGCTGCTGCCTGTCCCAACACACAATAGACAACAGACAATAGGTGCAGGAGGAGGCCATTTAGCCCTTCGAGCCAGCGACGCCATTCAATGTGATCATGGCTGATATGTCATGATGGTTTCCTAATCAGATGTACAGCACTTTGGTCAACGTGGGTTGTTTTTAAATGTGCTATACAAATAAAATTGACTTGACTTGACTTGACCCATTGAGTCACTCCAGCATTTTGTGTCTATCTTTGGTCTAAACAAACATCTGAAGTTTCTTCCTAAACATTTTGTCCCCACCTTCTCTCCCCTTCGTCACTCTCTCTGATCTCCCCCTCCCACCTAACTCCTACCTGTTTTACTTTCCCTCTTTTATCTCTCTCTCTCTCTCACTCTCTCTCTCTCTCTCTCTCTTTCTCTCTCTCCCTCTCCCTCTCTCTCTCTCCCTCTTTTAGTTTAGTTTAGTTTAGTTTAGAGATACGTCGTGAAAACAGGCCCTTCGGCCCATCAAGTCCGTGCTGACCAACGATCACTGCACACTAATGCTATCCCACTCACATGAGGGACAATTTATATTTACACCAAGCCAATTAGCTTGCAAACCTGCACGTCTTTGGAGCGTCCGGGGAAAATCCACGCAGGTCACGGGGAGAAGGTACAAACTCCGTACAGACAGCGCCCGTAGTCAGGGTCTCTAGCAATGTAAGGCAGCAACTCTACAACTGTGTCACCGTTTCGTCTGAGGTAGCCTTTCTAGGTCGTGCACTACTACCTAGGGATTTTCAAAATAGCACCTATTCTTTTTCTGCAGAGATGCTGCCTGACCCGCTGAGTTACTCCGGCATTTTGTGTTTATTTTAGATCCCCCAGCTCTAAGCCAAGGGATGTATTTGTTCGTACACCTGACGCGGGCACTGCCTACATCCCAAGGCCACAGTGCCACTGCTGAAGGAAGGGTTTGGTCCAGACATTAGTCTGAGTGAGGCCGCGACACTCTCAGCTGGGTGGAGAACACTCGCACACATGATGACGCCTCTAGTCCCCCTTCACAAACGTCCTTCCAGCCATCTCCAGACCCAGGACTGTGGGCCCGATGCCCGGCTCCCGCCACACCAGCCCGCGCCCAGTCACAGAGACGGTGGGGGGGGGGGGGAGAGGGGGGGGGGGCAGAGATGGTGGGAGGGTGGGGGGAGAAAGCAGGCAGCCTTGTGTGGTGCTGCAACCTGCAAGGGGGTGAGTGAGGGAGGGAGGGAGGGAAAGAGAGAGAGTGTGGGAGCGAAAGGGGAAGGGAGGGGCGGGAGGGAGGGGCTGTGGAAAGAAAACTACCAAAGGAGCAAAAACAAACATGCAGAGACGTAATGCACACACGCACACACACACACGCACGCACACACACACACACGCACACACACGCACACACGCACACACACACACACGCACACACGCGCACACATACACACACCCACACACACACGCACACACGCGCACGCACGCACACGCACGCACACATACACGAACGCACACGCATGCACACATACACACACGCACACACATGCACGCACACACGCACGCACACACACAGACACGCACACAAGCACGCACACGCAGACACACACACGCACACATATACACATATCCGCACACACATACACAGACATGCACACATGCACGCACACACACAGATACGCACAGACACGCACACACATACACACGCAGATGTGCATGAATAACCACACATGCATGTGTCATGCACACAAAATAGACACATATGAACACATATGTGCCAGAGAGAGACACACACACACACCTACAGGCGCATACATGCACATGCATGAAGGCGCACATGCAAGCACATACATTCACACACATACACACCACTGCACGCACTCACACATATGTAAGTTCAGCCATGCATACGCACACACACTCAGACACATGCCTGCACGCGCACACACAAATGAGTGTATGTACACACATACACAAGCACACAAACACACACACATGCACAGACACATGCACAGACACATGCATACACATGTGCATACACACACACACACATACACACATACACAGCACACAGACACGCATGCACACACACACACACACACACACACATGGAGCTGGCACGGCCGTGTGCTCAGGTATTACTGTCCCAGTGTGGTGTTACACACAGCAGCATGTGTGCAGGCGGTGAGTCAGGAAGGAGGTGCTGGGAAGTAGCTGACTCATTCTCAGCTGGTCGGGGACTTGAATCCACTCCAGCAGCCAAAATAGCAGCAGCAGGGCAGGCAGCCAGGGCCCTGATCACATCAATGACACCCGCCCACCCGCCCGCACCAGACACACACCATCCACTTTCCCTTTCACTCACTGCACACCAGCACACACCTGCATTTATATAGCACCTACAAATCAACCCCCATCCTGAGGAACTTCACTGCCAGAGGCAGGGAGGTGGGTATTTTTAAGGCAGAGGTAGACAAGTTCTTGATTAGAACGGGAGTCACTGGTTATGGGGAGAAGGCAGGAAAATGGGATTTGGAGGCAGAGGTCAGCCATGATTGAATGGCAGAGTGGACTCGATGGGCCGAATGGCCTAAATCTGCTCCTATAACGTGAACGTGATTGCGGAGCAGGGAAGCAGAGACGGGGGGGGGGGGGGGGGACGGGTTGGGAGACACAGGCAGAAGCCACCCTGGCAAACAGCCTGCAGACCATCCACGGCTTGGTGTGAACAAACTCCACTCATCCTCTCCTCTCCCTCCTCACACTGTGACTCTGAAACCCTAACCCTCTGATACACTCCACACAGCAACACTGATACACCCCACACTGTAACACTGACACACCCCACACTGATACACCCCACACTGATACACCCCACACTGTAACACTGACACACCCCACACTGTAACACTGATACACCCCACACTGATACACCCCACACTGTAACACTGATACACCCCACACTGTAACACTGACACACCCCACACTTTAACACTGATACGCCCCACACTGTAACACCCCACACTGTAACACTGATACACCCCACACTGTAACACTGACACACCCCACACTGTAACACTGACACATCCCACACTGATACACCCCACACTGTAACACTGATACACCCCACACTGTAACACTGACACACCCCACACTGTAACACTGATACACCCCACACTGTAACACTGACACACCCCACACTGATACACCCCACACTGTAACACTGACACACCCCACACTGTAACACTGATACACCCCACACTGTAACACTGACACACCCCACACTGATACACCCCACACTGTAACACTGACACACCCCACACCCCACACTGTAACACTGATACACCCCACACTGTAACACTGACACACCACACACTGTAACAGACTGATACACCCCGCACTGTAACTCTTTAATACACCCATTACTGACTCTCTGACACGCTCTCAATGGTGCAGCCTTTGATACAAGACGTGACTCCTATTGTCTCCGCTGTTTAATGCGACTCCTTCACCCACCCCTGCAGCCTGCCCCACTGCAGTTGGCTGGTTTTCTGCAGCCGTGTTGCGATGCAAGGCTCCCCGACACGTCAGTGGAAATTACCCTCATTATGCACGGCCAACTGCCTGCTAACGTGCATTAAATTAATTATTCTTTTTTTTTAATGTTCCCATTCTTCTGCTGCACGTGTCACACACACGCACCGAGGCGGCAGTTTCTGTGCAGTGGAGCACGACAGACTGAATTACTGTGTAGGAAGGAACTGCAGACGCTGGTTTAAACCGAAGGTAGACACAAAAAGCTGGCGTAACTCAGCGGCTCAGGCAGCATCTCTGGAGAGAAGGAATGGGTGACGTTTCGGGTCGGAAGAAGGGTCTCGACATGGAACGTCACCCATTCCTTCTCTCCAGAGATGCTGCCTGTCCCACTGAGTTACTCCGGCATTTTGTGTCTACCTTTGATTTAAACCAGCATCTGCAGTTCTTTCCAATACGTATTCCTGATCATATTGGATAGCATGCAGAGCAGAGTATTTCACTGTACCTCGGTACAGGTGACAATAATAAATCTAAACTGAAGTCTTCCATTTCTACTCTTTAATGTGGAGCCAGCATGAAACGTAGCACGCCCTTTACTTTCTCAGAAGGCTAAGGAAGTTCAGCATGTCCCTAATCTCAACAACTTCTGCAGACTTGCTGTAGGAAGCATTTTATCTAGATGCCTCACAGAATGGGTTCGGCATCAGTTCCATCCAAGACCACAAGAAATTGCAGCAAATTGTGGACGCAGTCCAGACCATCACACACAAACCGACCTCCCTTCCCTTGACTCCATCCACACCTCACGCTGCCTAGGAAAGGCCAGCAGCATCATCAAGGACCAGTCTCACCCCGGCCACTCCCTCTTCTCCCCTCTCCCATCAGGCAAAAGGTACAGAAGCGTGAAAAAGCACACCTCCAGATTCAGGAGTTTCTTCCCAGCTGTTATCTGGCAACTGAATCATCCTATCACCAACTAGAGAGCGGTCCTGACCTCCCATCTACCTCATTGGAGACCCTTGGACTATATTTGATTCGACTTTACTGCCTTTATCTTGCACTAAACGTTATTCACGTTAATTCCTTTCTCATGTATCTGTACACAGTAAATGGCTGGATTTTAATCGTGAATTGTCTTTCCGTTGACTGGCTAGCACGCAACAAAATCTTTTCACTGTACCTCGGTACACGTGACATAATACTAAACTAAACATGATGTAGTCAGTCTGAAGAAGGGTCTCAACTCGAAACGTCACCCATTCCTTCTCTCCAGAGATGCTGCCTGACCCGCTGAGGTACTCAAGCATTTTGATGTCTATCTTTGGTGTGAACCCGGCATCTGCAGTTCCTTCCCACCTCAATGCAGTTGACTGGGAGAGGGTGGGGTGGGTGATGGTCAATGGAGAGAACGAGCAAAGGGGGGCAAGGGCAAACACTACTGAATGATGGTACGGGTGGTGTTTAGTTTAGTTTAGTTTAGTTCAGAAGTTCTAGGAGCAGAATTAAGCCAATCGGTCCATCAAGTCTACTCTGCCATTCAATCATGGCTGATCTATCTTTCCCTCTTGACCCCATTCTCTTGCCTTCACCCCATAACCCCTGACACCATTACAAATCAAGAAGTTTAGTTTAGTTTGGACATACAGCGTGGAAACAGGCCCTTTGGCCCACCGAGTCCATGCCGACCAAATCTACCCTCGGCACCAGGGACAATTTACCGAAACCAATTCACCTACAAATCTGCACATCGTTGGAGGAAACCGGAGCACCCGGAGAAAGCCCACGTGGTCACACGAAGAACGTACAAACTCCTCACAGACAGCACCCGTAGTCAGGATGGAGCCTGGGTTTCTGGCGTTGTAGGGCAGCAGTTCTACCGCTGCACCACCGTGACGCCCAGTGTACACGTTGATAAGATGCAGCATGTGATCCATCTCATAGCCTCTCGAACACTACTGACCCATCTGCCTTCACCACCTCCCCTGGCAGCACTTCACAGACACCCACCGCCCTCCATGTAAAATAAACTTACCCCACACGTCTCCCTTAAACGTTCCCCCTCTCATTTTACCGCGCAGTCACTGGGAGAACTCCGTGCAGACAGCACCCGAGGCCAGGATTGAACCTGTGTCTCTGGTGCTGTGAGCCTGCAGCTCTACCCGCTGTGTGTAGATAATATGTTTCTTTTTATTTCTCCTGCCAAAGCAGACAGTTGCACATTTTGCCATGTTGTATTCCATTTGCCAGACGTTGCCCACTCATTAAACCTATCGCTACCCCCCCACTCACCTTCACAACTCACAGTCCCACCTGGTCCGCCCCCCCCCCCCCCAGTAAACCCCCCCCCCTCCCACGTGGGAAAGTAACGGGGGGCAGGACGATGCCGGGAGGCTGCTGCAAGGCCCGGCGCTCCCATGTGACAGAGCGAGTGGGAAGTGATTCGATTCTCTGGAATTCTACTCCGTGGAGCCAATGTGAATCTACTCCCTGTCATCCGCCCTGGCACATGTCCAGCACCAGCAACAGCAGTTCCCCAGTGCCACACACATGCACGCACACACATGCACACACACACATGCACACGCACACGCAAACACACACACACACACGCAATCACACATACACGCACACACACGTGCATGCACGCAGATACATACACACACGCACGCACGCAGACACATGTACATGCACATGCAATCACACACACACGCACGCAGATACATAGAAGCATGCCCACAGATACACATAGATACACACATGCATGCACGCACAAACACATACAGATACACACACGCGCACATACACACACGCACGCACAGATACACACAAGCACAGATACATGCACGCATGCACATGCACACACACGCACACAGATACAGACATGCACGCATGCACGCGCAGATACACATGTGCACAGATACACACGGATGTACACAGATACACACACGCAAGCACACAGATACACACAAGCATGCATGCACGCATGCACACACACATGCATGCACAGATACACACATGCACAACTCTACTTCCTTAAAAGGCTAACAGCTCCACCCAACACCGCAAGTGCAGAGAATTTTGAACACAGCCCAGCCCATTGCACAAACCAACCTCCCCTCCATCGACTGCATCTCCACCCCACGCTGCCTTGGCAAGGCCAGCCTCATCATCAAGGACCAGTCACACCCTGGCCACTCCCTCATCTCCCCTCTCCCACCTCCAGATTCAGGGACAGTTTCTTCCCAGCTGTTATCAGGCAACTGAATCATCCTACCACCAATATAGCGGTCCTGAAATATTATCAACTTTGTTAGTGACCCCTGCACTATCTTTCATTGGACGTTTGCTGGCTTTACCTTGCACTGAACGTTATTCCCTTATCATGTATCTATACACCGTAAATGGCTCGATTGTGATCATGTATTGTCTTTCCATTGTCTTTCCGCTGTCTGGTTAGCACGAGCAAACGTTTTTCACTCTGATCGATCTGTTGTTCGTGTGTTTGGCTTGATAGTATTCATGAATGGTATTATTTGATTTGGTTGGATTCCATGCAATCAAAAGTTTTTCTTTTCAATCCAAAGCCTCGCTGGCCGACGGAGCTCGTGTCTGACGGTCCCTGGGTGTTTGGGGCCCGTAGCTGGGCCTGGGTCTGTAGGGCCCGCGGCTGGGGCCTGGGTCTGTGGGGCCCGCGGCTGGGGCCTGGGTCAGTGGGTCCCGCGGCTGGGCCCGGGTCAGTGGGGCCCACAGCTGGGGCCTGGATCTGTGGGGCCCGCAGCTGGGGCCTGGGTCTGTGGGGCCCGCAGCTGGGCCCGGGTCAGTGGGGCCCACAGCTGGGGCCCGTGTCTGGGGCCCGGGTCGGGGCCACAGAGGCGTCCAGAGAGGACCCAGCAGTGAGAGCGGCGGTCAATGATGGCGCTGACCGACGGAAGAGAACGGGCGGCGTGGGAGTGAGGACGCTGCTGCCTGGGGAAGGAACAAAGGAGGAATCAGAGTGGGGGGGCTTCCAAGAGGGGGGGGGGGAGAACACAAGGGGACCTGGCATGGGGCTACTATATAACTTTGTCAGAGCCCTTTACGTGGCGGCTATTTGCATACCATGCAAGCAAAGAATTTCACTGTGACCTGTCACATGTGACAATAAAGTATCCAATCAATCCATAAAGATGGCAACTGAAACTGGTGGACTGCCTCAGTGTAATCTACCATTCTTACACTCCTGTACCTAACGTCACCTATCCATGTTCTCCCGGGATGCTGCCTGACCCCACCGAGTTACTTCAGCATCTTGTGTCTTTCCTTGGTGAGCCAGCACCCATGGTTCCTTGTTTCTGAACCTTGCTCTAAACGTTAGCAAGAGCTGATTGTGCAGGAAGGAACTGCAGATGCTGGTTTAAACCAAAGATAGACACAAAAAGCTGAGGTTAGTGTAGGCAAGGGGAGCGGAAAAGTTGAGACAGTTGACGTCATGCTGGCAGTTAGAAATACCCTTGGTTAAAAAACCCTTCTCCCCATCTGAACCCGAAACGTCATCCATTCCTTCTCTCCAGAGATGCTGCCTGACCCGCTGAGTTACTCCAGCATCTTGTGTCTGCCCAGGGAGCTGACTGTCGACTTCAGGAAGGGAAAGCTGAGGGATTGTGGAGCTGTCTCGTGGTCACACTGCTGGTGATCTGCCCTGGGTCCCACACATTGGAAGAGTACGTACAAGGCACGATTAGCAGGTTTGCAGATGACACTAAATGTTTTCGAAAATTGCAGCAGGATCTTGCTCGGTTGGACAGGTGTGCTGAGGAGTGGCTGATGGAACTTAATGCAGATGCGTTGCCATTTGGAAAGCCTAACATGCATCGGTGCTGCACAGTAAATGGCAGGGCGTTTGGGGAGTGTTGTAGGGAGAGGGAGTGCCACAGATTCACCTGAAGATCCAGTCTGAAGAGGGGTCTCAACCCAAAACGTCACCCATTCCTTCTCTCCAGAGATGCCTACCTGACCCATTGAGTTACTCCAGCATTTTGTGTCTACCTTCGATTTAAACCAGCATCTGCAGTTTTCGCTCCTCCACAGATTCACCACACTCTGCCTGCAGAAATTCCTCCTCATCTCTAGTTTATTTTAATTTGGTATTACTTTCAATATGGCGATTGGAGGCCAATTGGCCTGTTCCTGTGCTCAGCTGCCCTGTGTTGGAGGTTGTAGATGTTTCATGTGTAGGGGGGTTTATGAGGATCAGGCTATGAAGTGGACCTGGCAAACTGGCGATGAGAGGCAGTGGCACTACCAGCTGCGCCATTTTGCTGCCCAGATACGCAATTTCTTATTTCCTCACTTTAAGGAAACGGTTCTTGTGCTTGTTTAGATTTTAGATTTTTAGATTTAGAGATACAGCGCAGAAACAGGCCCTTCGGCCCACCGAGTCCGCGCAGCCCAGCGATCCCCGCACATGAACACTATCCTACACTAGGGACAATTTTTACATTTACCCACACAATTAACCTACATACCTGTACGTCTTTGGTGTGTGGGAGGAAACCGAAGATCTCGGAGAAAACCCACGCAGGTCACGGGGAGAACGTACAAACTCCGTACAGACGGTGCCCGTAGTCGGGATCGAACCAGGGTCTCTGGCGCTGCATTCGCTGTAAGGCAGCAACTCTACCGCTGCGCCACCGTAGAGATACAGTGGAGAAACAAGCCCTTCAGCCCACCGAGCCCCGAACACAAGTTCTATCCTACACACTGGGGATTGTTTAACGAAGCCAATTAACCTACACACCTGTACATCGTTCGAGTGTGGGAGGAAACCAGAGCACCCGGAAAAACCCACATGGTACGGTAGCGCAGCGGTAGAGTTGCTGCTTTACAGCGAATGCAGCGCCGGAGACTTAGGTTCGATCCTGACTACGGGTGCTGCACTGTAAGGAGTTTGTACGTTCTCCCCGTGACCGGCGTGGGTTTTCTCCGAGATCTTCGGTTTCCTCCCACACTCCAAAGACGTACAGGTATGTAGGTTAATTGGCGGGTAAATGTAAAAATTGTCCCTAGTGGGTGTAGGATAGTGTTAATGTACGGGGATCACTGGGCGGCACGGACTTGGAGGGCCGAAAAGGCCTGTTTCCGGCTGTATATATATGATATATGATCTGATATGATATTACAGGGAGAAGGTACAAACCCCGTACAGACAGGCACCCGTAGCCAGCATGGAGCCCAGGCCCCAGGCGCTGCAAGGCAGTGGCTCCAACGCTGCACCACTGTTCCGCTCGAGTCTCAGGTAGTTCAGCAAACACTGTGCATCAAGGATTAACAAGCAGTAATAATTCCAGTTTAGTTTAGAGATATAGCGCGAGACAGGCGTTTCGGCCCACCGAGTCCGCATCGACCAACGATCCCCGCACACTAATACTATCCTGCACTAGGGACAGTTTATATTTACACCAAACCAATTAACCTGCGTAGGAAAATAACTGCAGATGCTGGTACAAATCAAAAGTATCGCAAAATGCTGGAGTAACTCAGCGGGTCGGGCAGCATCTCTGGAGAGAAGGAATGGGTGACGTTTCATGTCGAGACCCTTCTTCAGACTGACCTACAAACCTGTGTGTCTGGAGTGTGGGAGGAAACTGAAAATCTCGGTGAAAAACCACGCAGGTCACAGGGAGAACGTGCAGACTCCGTACAGACAGCACCCGTAGTAATGATTGAAGCCGGGTCTCTGGCGCTGTAAGCGCTGTAAGGCAGCAACTCTACCGCTGCACCACCGTGCCACAGGGAGAGAGGGAGGGAGGGAGATGGGATGGGAGGAAGGGAGGGAGGTAGGAAAGGAGGGTGGCTGGGAGGGAGGGAGGGAGGGAGGGAGGGAGGGAGGGAGGGAGGGAGGGAGGGAGGGAGGGAGGGAGGGAGGGAGGGAGGGAGGGAGGGAGGGAGGGAGGGAGGGAGGGAGGGAGGGAGGGAGGGAGGGAGGGAGGGAGGGAGGGAGGGAGGGAGGGATCAGGTGGTACCAAGGATCTCCAGAACCAGTGGACACGTTGCCCGACTTTGATCAATGTTGACCCAGGAGTGTTTCTGAGCTGAGTGCCTGGCCAACAGATTTCCTGCATCCCCACTGCTTATTTTTTATGGTCAAAAGAAAAATAAATATTTTGTGGAAGAAATAATAAAGGAAAATCCTGAACCACTCAAAATCTCGCCGAGTTTTCATTTCTGTGGTTACAGTGGAGAAACCGAGCCAGACTACGACATGCAACATTAAAACATCATCTTAACTCCTGCAACTGTATGAGCCTCGCAAAACCCAAACCATCAATAAAACGAGGAACAGGGAGAAGTGCGTAGAACATAGAACAGTACAGCAAGATGCTGTAGAGTGGAGTCAGAGGGTGGTGAATATGTGGAATTCATTGCCACAGAAGGCTGTGGCCATCAATGGATATTTTTAATGCAGAGACAGATAGATTCTTGATTAGTAGGGTGTCAGGGGTTCTGGGGAGAAGGTAGGAGAATGGGGATAGGAGGGAGAGATAGGTCAGTGGGGGGATAGAATTGTGGAGTTAGGTTTGATGGGCCGAATGGCCCAATTCTGCTCCTATCAATTCAGTTTATTTTCTTGTCACGTGCACCGAGGTACAGTGAAAAGCTTTTGTCGCCTGCTGACCAGTCAGCAGAGAGACAATACATGATTGCAATCAAAGGTAGACACAAAATGCTGGAGTAACTCAGCGGGTCAGGCAGCATCTCGGGAGAGAAGGAATGGGTAACGTTTCGGGTCGAGACTCTTCAGACTGAATGACAACATGATTATCACAACATGACTACAATCGATCCATTTACAGTGTATCAATACATGTTAAGGGAATAACGTTTTTCATGCAAGGTAAAGGCAGCAAAGTCCGATCAAGGATAGTCTGAGGGTCACCCCAGAGGTAGGGAGTATCACCATCACTCATGAACTTATGATCACTGGAACAGGCCCTTCGGTCCACAATGCCCGTGCTGAACATGATGCCAAAGGCAACTCTTGCTGCCTGCATGTGATCCACATCCCTCCATCCCCTACAGATCCATGTGCCTATCTAAAAGTCTCTAAAACACCACTTTTTTGTCACCACCACCTAGGGTTGCCAACAGTTCCGTATTAGCAGGGACTTCCCTATTTTGGGCTAAATTGTTTTGTCCTGTACGGGAACGCCTTTGTCTCGTATTAGGCCCCGCGGACCGGGACAGTGTAGGCTAACAGAGTTTGTTGGCCTGACGGAGGTTGCGTAACCTTCAGCGGAAAGACAATACATGATTACAGTCAATGCATTTACAGTGTATAATTACATGATATGGGAATAACGTTTAGTGCAAGGTAAAGCCAGCAATGTCCAATCAAGGTTAGTCTGAGGTAGATAGTAGTTCAGCACTGCTCTCTGGTTGTGGTACGATGACTCAGTTGCCTTATTCGAGAAATAGCCTTGACCCAAATTATTTCATACCCAAGGTTTAACATCTGAAAATGCACGTAAAATGATCACATTGATACCTTCTAAAGACTTTGGACTTTAGAGATACAGAGTGGAAACAGGCCCTTCAGCCCACCGAGCCCGTTCTAACCAGCGATCGCCACATTCACTGGCACTGTCCTGACACACTAGGGACAATTTACAATTTTACTCAGGCCGATTAACCTACAAACCTGCACATCTTTGGAGTGTGGGAGGAAACCGGAGCACCCAGAGAAAACCCACACAGTCACAGGGAGAATGTACAGACAGCTCCCGTAGTCAGGATCGAACCTGGGTCTCTGGCGTTGTAAGGCAGGGACTCTACTGCTGCACCACCATGTTACCTATCACTACATATAACACATCTACTACACGCAACATAGGTACAAGATAAGAAACTGGAGTGAGCGTGCCTCTTTATAGACCCTTGAGTGTTTCTCCCATTCAATAAGATCAAGGTTAATCGTGACACGCGATCAACTCCATTGTTCTCGAAAACCCTTGAGTCCCCTGTTATCCAAAAAGAGCCCGTTTATCAGCCCTGCAATGCTGCTGCCTTGGGCTACACCCCAACACTGTTACATATAACATGACAATACCAGATTAACCACTGCAATCTCCCTACATATAGCTTAACAGGTCTGTCATGTCCAGCAGGGTAACACAGCTTGATTGATACAGTCGCTCTGCTAGATACAGATGCAGCAATAGTCCAACACACAGCACCAAGTTTTGTTAGATAAAACTTATCAACATTGCTACGTATTATATTAGAATCGAGATGGTAGAAAACAGTAACACTGCTCCCTACAATGTATGAGTTCCTTCAGATACCCTCTCAATATAATTTAGCACACCTAGAAATAATACAGTCAGTTGCAACTGTATTAAATGGCAACATTAATCTGACACAGTACTTAACTTAAAATATTCTCAACCAAATCTGATCCCAGACCGTTAATGTATAATTCGAGCAGGTCACCAAAAGATAGATTTTAAACAACATCCCGGAGATCAGGGAATACCGTAAATCAACATGTTTACAACAATGCCCAATGTAGACTGTAAAATATTGTTAGACAGATGAATGGAGGTAAAATCTTTAATTTTATTATTATGTCTTACTGATGAGTCTAAATGAAGAGTATTTGCCTCAAGGTTCCAACATTAGCATACAACACCATAAAACATAATGACATTGTTGTTCACTGGGCCTTCTGAAAACAGCATTGCCAGATATAAAATAACAAAGCGATTAAAAATGATATATTACATATTCTATTTGGGCACAGTGGTGTAGCGGGAGAGCTACTGCCTTACAGCGCCAGAGACTCAGGTTCGATCCTGGCCACGGGCGCTGTCTGTACGGAGTTTGTACGTTCTCCCCGTGTCCTGCGTGGATCTTCGGTTTCCTCCTACACTCCAAAGGCGTGCAGGTTTGTAGGTTAATTGGCTTGGTGTAAATGTAAAATTGTCCCGAGTGTGCGTTGGGTAGTGTTAGTGTGCGGGGATCGCTGGTCGGCACGGACTCGGTGGGCCGAAGGGCCTGTTTCCACGCTGCATCTCTAAACTTAACTAAACCAAACAGACATGTAGAACATCGTGACTGGATTAAATATAACAGACTCTAATGAAACAAAGTAACAATGCAGTGGATATACACTTTAAATAACATTGGGTGCAATATATTAATACTGCAAGATACAGTAACACTCCAAATACCTGATACCAAAACTGCTACTTAGTTCGATACAATGATCTAACTCTTTAAATGCAACAAAGCAAAACGCAAATCAAGACACAAGGAACTGCAGATGCTGGAAACATGAGCAAAACACAAAGTGCTAGAAGAAGTCAGCAGGGCAGGCAGCATTTGTGGAGGGATTGGGCTGGTAATGTTTTGGGGCAGGACCCTTCTTCAGACTGGGGAAAAGTCCCATCCTGAAATGGCATCTGTCCATCCCCTCCAGATGCTGCCTGGTCCACTGAGTTCCTCCAGCACTTTGTATTTTGCTCAATGCATAAATGGTGCAGCTGAGTACAAAAATAGCAATCTGAAAATCTGAAGAAAGGTCTCGACCTGAAATGTCACCCATTCCTTCGCTCCAGAGATGCTGCCTGACCCGCTGAGTTACTCCAGCATTTTGTTTCTACCTTCGATTTAAACCAGCATCTGCAGTGCTTTCCTACACAAAAATATATAGTAACAATGCAATATAAATGCACTGATATATAAAGCACTGAAACCCTGCTACATGTAATTCAATGGCATTAAGTGATGAAGACACAGGAACTGCAGATGAATGCAAAGTGCTGGACGAACTGAGCAGATCTGGCAGAATCTGTGATGGATGACATTTTGGGCTGGGATCCTGCTTCAGACTAATTATAGTAGAGGGAAGAAAGCTGGAAAAGAGGTGGGGTGGGATAGTCTGGCAAGGGAAAGGTGGTTACATGTTTGTACGTTCATTAGTGATAGGAATAATTAGGCCATTCGGCCCATCAAGTCTACTCCGCCATTCAATCAGAGCTGATCTATCGTTCCCTCTCAACCCCATTCTCCTGCCTTCTCCCCATAACCCCCACACCCACACTAAACAGTTATAGAAACATAAAAACATAGAAAATAGATGCAGGCAGAGGCCATTTGGCCTTTCGAGCCAGCACCGTCATTCATTGTGATCTGTATTTGGTGTAAACCAACTTCTGCAGTTCATCAAGCATCTATCTATGCATCTTGATAGATCATCAAGCATCTATCTATCTCTGCCTTAAACATATCCATTGACGACCTCCAAAGCCTTCTGTGGCAATGAATTGCACAGATTCACCACCCTCTGACTAAAGAAATTCCTCCTCCTTTCCTTCCTAAAGGAAGGTCCTTTAATTCTGAGGCTGTGCCCTCTGGTCCTAGACCCTCCTACTGGTCATGGGGGTGGAATTGATAGACGAGCAGAGTTTGTGGCAAAGGCTAGAGGTAAAATGAAAACAAAATGGAGTCAGATAGGGACAGAAGAAAGTGAAATGTGAAGTCAGAGGTGGATATGGGGTGGATATAAGTTATATAGCGTTGTGATACAGTGTAGGAGCACAAATAGAGAATAAAGACGTTAGAAATAGAAGAAAGATCAATGTAGACTAAGCATCAAGAGCAGTATGAAGAGGCAGGAAACATTTACAACTAAAATACAGGTATGAGGCTTGTTAAAGACACAATAAAAAAGCCATTAAAATATGTTAAGTCTTGCATGATGCACACGCATCCCAATTAAAACATTGGAGATGGAAACAATAGCCAAGAGGAAGTAGCAGTGTGTGGAAGGAATGGATGAAACACATTTACATGAAGAATTGGTAACTAAATATATCGGGTCATGGTGTAATTAGTAAAGATAATGGGTGGAATAGCCGTGTTAATGAGTCATAACAAACAGGCAGCAAACAGGGGCATTGCTAACAGCAAACTACTGATTAAGAAAAGAAATGGGATTCGTCACAGAGTAATGGAGTGTATAACAGGCAGCCTGTGGGTGAAAAGGCAGGGAGAGTGAAGTGAATGTCAGCCTATGAAGTGAGTAAATGGCACAAAAAATAAACAGAGGGATTTTTAACCACCACGTAAATTAACTGCAATGTGCAGGAAGGAACTGCAGAAGTTGGTTTACACCGAAGATAGACACAAAATGCTGGAGTAATTCAGTGGGACAGGCAGCATCTCTGGAGAGAAGGAATGGGTGACGTTTCTGGTCGAGACCCTTCTTCAGAGATGCTGCCTGTCCCGCTGAGTTACTCCAGCATTTTGTGTCTATCTTAACTGAAATCTGAGTTTCAGTTGTGTTTATTGTCACGTGTACCGAGGTACAGCGAAAAGCTTTTGTTGCGTGCTAACCATTCAATGGAAAGACAATACATGATTACAATCGAGCCATCCACAGTGTACAGATACTCGATAAAGGGAATAACGTGAATAATGTTTAGTGCAAGAAAAAGCCAGTAAAGTCTAATCAGGGTCTCCTGATGAGGTGGGTGGTAGTTCAGGACTGCTCTCGTGTTATTGATAGGATGTACTGGCAATGGAAGTTGCTATACATCCAATATCAAATATAAGGAAGAACAACTCCATTCAGTTTAGTTTATTGTCATGTGTACCGAGGTACAGTGAAAAGCTTTTTTTGTGGGCTAATCAGTTAGCGGAAAGACAATATATGATTGTAATCGAGTCATCCACAGTGAACAGATACAGGATAAAGGGAATAACATGAATAAAGTGTAGTGCAAGATAAAGCCAGTAAGTCCGATCAAAGATAGTCCGAGGGTCTCCAGTGAGATAGGTAGTAGTTCAGGGCTGCAATCTAGTTGTTGGTAGGATGGGTCAGTTGCCTGATAACAAATATGTACCAGAGATGGAAGGCGTGGTACATCCAATATCAAATATAAGGGAGAGCAATGGTAGTTATGGTAACAAGATATAGTAGATTGGTAACTCAAATTTCACTGTACCTTATTTAGTACATGTGGCAATTATCTTGAATCTTGAATCTTGAATCTCTAGATATGGTAACAAGATCAGTGGAAGGAAACTTCTCAGCCATAACGTCTCCGAATGCAAAATAATCTCAGTGGATACTGAGAAGGATATTTTATAACAAATTTCAATATAATGCATTGTATTATTAATGCTTATTAAACCAGATCTTGAGGGGAATTGGAGAGAGCAAATACCCTAGAAAATATAAGAAAATAACTGCAGATGCTGGTACAAATCAAAGGTATTTATTCACAAAATGCTGGAGTAACTCAGCAGGTCAGGCAGCATCTCGGGAGAGAAGGAATGGGTGACGTTTCGGGTCGAGACCCTTCTTCAGACTGAAAATCTGGAAAATATATGGACAAAGAAATAGAACAGTGGTGAGAAATGGAGACGCAAGGGATGCAGATGCTGGGCTCTGGAGCAGAAGTACAAAGTGCTGGAGGAACTCAGTGGGTCAGGCAGCATCATGAGTTGGACAGTCTCTTCCCAGCTGTTATCGAGCAACTGAACCATCCTATCACCAACTACAGTCCAGAGCTACCATCTACCTCACTGGAGACCTCCGTAGTGTCTTTAATAGAACTTAACTGGACATTATCTTGCACTAAACATTATTACCTTTATTCTGTATCTTTATACTATGGATGGCTTGATTGTAATCATGTATAGTCTTTCCACTGAAACCTGGCTGCACCAGAGTTATAGCAGAGAAACAGGCCATTCAGCCAACCAGTCTGTGACAGCATTAATACTCCACTCAACCCCCTACTGCTTTACGGGACTTTTCTTGCACTAAACGTTATTCCCTTTATCTGTATACTGTAGATTGCTTGATTATAATCAGATGCAGTCTTTCCGCTGATTGGATAGCATGCAACAAAAAAGCTTTTCAATGTACCTCAGTCCATGTGACAACAAACTAAAGTAACTAACTAACATCTGTGGAGGGAATAGGGAGACAGTATTTTGCATTGGGACCCTTTTACAGACTGATGGGCTGCAGACTGAGCAGTGAGAAATATTTGAAACGCTACTGGACTCATCTGAATTGAAAAAAATATCTTCCACTAGAATGTTAGATAAACCAGCCAATAATTGTACATGATAAAGGAATTTAAAAAAAGGCTCAACTGAAATCTAAAAATAGAGTGTGCAGGTTGTATAGAGATTTTTTTTTTTTTAAAGAGAATCACTTAAACATCTTAGGAAGAGAAACTAAAAACTGTATCAAAAGTATAGTAACAAAATCAACAGAGGTAAATTGCTGCTGTGTAATAAACACAATAAATGCTCAGATAATAACAAAAGCACACATAAGTATTGTCCTTGTAGACACGCGGAACTGCAGTTGCTGGTTTACACAAAAAAAGACACAAAGTGCTGGAGTAACTCAGTGGGTCAGGCAGCATCTGTGGAGAACATGGATAGGTGACGTTTCACAGAGCTCTGGAGTAACTCAGCGGGTCAGACAGCATCTCTGGAGAACGTGGATAGGTGACGTTTCAGGTCGAGACCCGTCTTCAGAGAGTGCAAAATGGGTCTGAAGACGGCCCCAACCTGAAACGTCACCTATCCATGTTCTCCACAGATGCTGCCTGACCCTCTGAGTTACTCCAGCACTCTGTGAAACGTCACCTATCCATGTTCTCCAGAGATGCTGCCTGACCCGCTGAGTTCCTCCAGCACTCTGTGAAACGTCACCTATCCATGTTCTCCACAGATGCTGCCTGACCCGCTGAGTTACTCCAGCACTCTGTGAAACGTCACCTATCCATGTTCTCCACAGATGCTGCCTGACCCGTTGAGTTACTCCAGCACTCTATGAAACATCACCTATCCATGTTCTCCAGAGATGCTGGCTGACCCGCTGAGTTACTCCAGCACTCTGTGAAACGTCACCTATCCATGTTCTCCACAGATGCTGCCTGACCCGTTGAGTTACTCCAGCACTCAGTGAAATGTCACCTATCCATGTTCTCCACAGATGCTGCCTGACCAGCTGAGTTACCGCAGCACTCTGTGTCAAATATAATCCTTGCCTCTGTATTTTCCAGGGCGAATGACATTGGTGAACTTGAAAATAGAAAACATAAGCAAAGGGCATCTGAGAAAGAATGGTAAAGGAGTGGAAGTTGAAGGAAATTATTTAATAGATAAACTAATCAAATGTAGGATAAAAATCTGATGCAAATGTATTTCATTCGCAAAAGGTAAAGAAGATTGCAGAGGCACATACACCTGAGCGTATAAATGTACATTGTCAGAGTACCTCAGCCCATGCAAACCTCCACCAATTCCTGAACATCAGTGCAAAAGGATAATGACAATGACACTCAAAGGTATTTATTTCACAAAATGCTGGAGTAACTCAGCAGGTCAGGCAGCATCTCAGGAGAGAAGGAATAGGTGACGTTTCGGGTCGAGACCCTTCTTCAGTCTGAAGTAGGGTCTCGACCCAAAACGTCACCCATTCCTTCTCTCCTGAGATGCTGCCTGACCTGCTGAGTTACTCCAGCATTTTGTGAAATAAATACCTTCGATTTGTACCTGCATCTGCAGTTATTTTCTTACACAATGACACTCAAAGTATGATTGAAACAAAAATTATTGTACATGTGATAACATTTATTAAATATCGGTCACAAAAAGGGGAATGTGACATTCGATGAGATGTTTGAAACTGAACTCTTGGTTCAGGGCAAGAGTGACAGAACAAGAGGTGGAAGTTAATTGCAAGCCAGTGAAATAAAGGAACTTTTTCACCCAGAGAGTTGTGAATTTGTGGAATTCTCTGCCACAGAGGGCAGTGGAGGCCAAATCACTGGATGGATTTAAGAGAGAGTTAGATAGAGCTCTAAGGGCTAGTGGAATCAAGGGATATGGGGAGAAGGCAGGCACGGGTTATTGATTGTGGACGATCAGCCATGATCACAATGAATGGCGGTGCTGGCTCGAAGGACTGAATGGCCTCCTTTTGCACCTATTTTCTATGTTTCTAAAGGGAAGGAGGGGAAATTCCGATAGGTAAATGGTGGAAAGAGGAATCGTATAAGGTCAGGGCTGGCGTCAAAGTCTTGCACTATTTACCAAGACCTGGACTCAGAATGTCAAAGAATAACAATCATGGCATGGTCTTAGTGCAGAGATTGACTGATTCTTGATTAGTACGGGTGTCAGGAGTTATGGGGAGAAGGCAGGAGAATAGGGTAAGGAGGGAAAGGTAGATCAGCCGTGAATGAATGGTGGTGTAGACTCGATGGACTGAAGTGCTTATTTCTGCTCCTATGACTTATGAACTTATAACTTCAGAATTTGTAAATGATGGGAGATTTAGTTACAGAAGAAGATTGCAAAAGAAATGCAGGTGCATGTTACAATAAGTGCTGCATGTGTGCTTAGCTGGCAAATAAGCCAATGTAGATAACTGCAAGGTGGTAGAGGTGAGGAGAAAGCTTTATGGAAACAAAATATTACATCAGAACACATTAGGAAATTAACCATATGATCGAAAGTCTGATTATAGAAGTTATTTTTAAGGGTTATCTTAAAGAGGAGTTGAGTTTGAGTTCAGTGTATTGTCACGTGTACCGAGGTACAGTGAAAAGCTTTTGTGCCCTAATTCTGCTCCTATCACTTATGAACAATGGCCAAATTCTACATCTTGATTCTCGAACCACCAAATTTGCCCTTAAAAACCAATGTTGCAAACTCAACATATAAACACTACATACAGTGCAAGCAGGCTCCCCAGATGGTACTGTGTGTAATGTCACCACATTCAACCGGGGATGGCCTCCAGAAGGAATATAGGAACCCTCCAAGGTACAATGCAACCTCGCTGTAGGGAACAAAGCAGTAACATTCCACAGTGCATTACAAGCATGGGTGAGGCAACCCAGAACAATATTGTTAGATGCAACATTAAATGTTGTCAGATGAACAAATCACAGTGCAATAAACATTGCAATCTAGATGAAATAAAATATTATCAATAGAATAATTGTACTTTTTAAATTAACAATCTTAAAACACTAAATTTTACCATCCAATCTGTCTAAGGAACTGATGAGCTACTATCAAATAATTCATACATTATACAGTTAGTGAATGAAGAAAATGTTGTGATATAGGGTTATGTTTATTATTGACACGTGTACTGAAGTTCAGTGGAAAACCTTTGTTTTTCATGCTGTCCAAAGAGATAAGATATACTCTACATAAATACAATCAAGTCATACTCAAGTACAATAGATAGAGCAAAGGGGAAGACACAGAGTGCAGAATATAGTTCTTAGCATTGCAGCGCATCAGTTCCAGAGACAAAGTCCAATGTCCTCAATGGGGTAGAGGTGAATCAGACAGTTCTTCAGACTCAACTAATCTAAACTAAAGTGACCACTAATAAAGCTGTGTAGTATTTCCATGACCTTTTGTCTCACACATCACATTGGAAAAGGCATGAGATAATGATTCTTGTTGTATTGTGTGTGTAAAAGCTGCAGCCACCATGACTGGAGGCCAGGCACCCACAGGTATCCAGGTGAAGCTTTCTAAATGACACAGGCCCACCACACACTTCATGACCTTCCATTGTGTAGCCTGCTTTACTCGTGAATTTAATGGAATAAAGTTGCGGTCTTTGCACAGTAACTTTTCAATTAAAACCCACCACAAATTGTTACACATCAATTTCAAACTAATCACCATTTTATTAACTTAATAAGTGTTAACAATGCTAGTTAGCCCCTCCAGTGCTAAAAACTAACAAACACGAGTAAAATGACACACCACCTCACCATCACTAATTTTTGGAGATTTTAACGAATCTTCAGTGTTTAATTATGTCAACTTTTTTCCCCACTCTCACACTTCATCAAATGTTTCTTGCCTTTTCTCTGCCTCCATTGTGCATTGGATTCTTCCCTGCCAACTGTTGCTTCCTTTCCCACTCCTACTTTGTTAATTTCACAATCATTCAACATGATTTGTTGAGGAAATGCTAAGTTGCTTGTCCCCATTCATACGGGCCCCAAAGCTTACAACACCAACGACCCAAGATTTCAGCAGGTTTGCTATGTAAAAAATTAACCGCCTACTGTATGGGGAAGATAAACTAACTGCAGTAATATACCACGCTTTTGTGCAAATTCCAGTCCATTGCAGTAACACTGCTGGAGAAAGTATTGCAGCAAAGTCAGAGGCAAAATGGCAGCAGAGATACAATAGGTAGAAAGTTTTTACATCAACTCAATCAAAATATCTACAAAATATCAAAAAGACACAAAAAGCTGGAGTATCAAAGATAGACACAAAAAGCTCAGCGGGTCAGACAGCATCTCTGGAGAAAAGGAATAGGTGATGTTTTGAGTTGAGTCCTTCTTCAGAAGTTACTCCAGCTTTTTGTATGTATCTTCAGTGTAAACCAGCATCTGCAGTTCCTTCCTACACATACAAACTACCAATACTGTTAACATCAAAGTACAACTTTGCCAGACAACTACATATCTAAATATGTTAGTAAACTGCTAACACAATTTCAACACAGATAATAAAGCAACAGCTACAAAATAACAGTGCAGAATTATTAAATACAATTTAGTGAAATCATTATAAAAGTCCCATCATTAGATAAAATATAGCAACATTATTTGCTACTTTATAACATTGTTAGTTATGATAAATAATTTTGATACAATATATTAAGTGATAAAAACAAATAGCAATGCTCAGGGATAAAAAGCAACATTGATGAAATATTGCAACATCTTTGGGTAGAAAACTGCATCAATTTAACAATTATATTTCAAACTTGAAACTATTGTACTTTGATCATATAAAACATAGTATGTATATATATATACATAACAATCTTGCGTTAATTTCCTTGTAAGATATATGTGTGTATATATCTTACAAGAAAATTAAAGCAAGATTGTTGGGCAACCACATTTGGCTATATCGGGAACCTATTTCATGTAGCTTTAGTAACAATAGCATGCACAATATTGCAACACTATTAAATCAACTATTGAAACAAGGATTAATACAATTGAGTAATATTATCAGGTACAATGAAATACAAACAAAAAATGCTATAAATACTCAGCAGGTCAGGCAGCATCTATGGAAAGAGAAACAGCTCAAATGTTTTAGGTTTTAGATTGTCAGAAATAACATGATTTCATATTTCCACGCATCTGTTTTAAATTTTTTAGTAATTGTTAGCATTAATATTTCAAGTGTTGGATTAAAGATAGCAATGATGACATACATAACTTCAACATGTTCAAAAATATAATGTGACAAGACTTTGAAGTGAATATAGCAAAGAAAGAATAGCAAATCTACTAGACACAATTTCACACTGTTGAATGTATTAATATTATATATGATGCCATAACTTTCATTGTTGACAACATTGCAAAACTATAATTTTGTATAACTGAACTGCAATTTGGAAAATATGCATGTTACAATAAAATTCATCAAATCAATAAAGACGTGTCCTTAGATGCAAACTAGCAACAATGATAAATATAAGGCAAGTGTTATTTATCATGTGACTGTATTCGATACTATGTTACAACGCTGTTAGATAGAATGAGCAACTGCACAAATTGTAACATAGCAACCTTGTAATATAAAGTAGAGCAACGTTGTTCCAACAATATATTGTGATCATTCGAAGATAGAATACTGTTAGAGATCATAAAGCAACACTTTCATGTATAACATTCACAACACTGTTGCTTACAAAATGGCAACACTATTAAATGGCAACATTGTTAGATACAATACATCTTTTTGATGCAATATTCCAACAGTAATTGATACAAAATAGGAAAACAAAGCCAGATTACACGATAAAAAACATTTTTGAAACAAAACAGTTGCATGATTATGTTATAGAATTATAGAATTACAACTTTGTAACAATTGCAATACAATTATATACAATGTAGTAACATTGTCAGAGAGAATATATCAACTATGTTAGATTCACTTACTAGGAATGCAAGTATACAACTAACAATATCACAAGATTGTTACATTTGATAATGCAACTTATAGATACTTGCACATTTTAAACAATGAATAATGTAAAATTGTAATACATTGTCTTGGTAAAGTAGCATAATTAGATAGAATGTAATAATCTTGTTTGACACAATGTGATAAAACTTTATATAATAAAGCAACAACTTTGTAACCCTGTTAGTTACAATATGACAAAACTGAGAGTTCCAATTTTGCAACACTAATGATTAATAATTAACAAGTTTAAGCAGCAGACAATAACACAAACATTAATACAATTGATTAAAAGTTGTTACACTGTTGAATATAAATTATGAAACTATTTGAGACAAATTACAACACTAGATAACCTATTGGAGTATTATCAGAAACAGTGTAATTGCAGATTTAGAAATAACTTGTAGAATAAGCAACATTTTAGTTAAAGTCTGCCATACTGTTTTTTTTAGAAAGTTGTAACATTGTCAGGCATAATGTTTTAATGCTGTTAAATGCAAAATATCTGTATTGTTCAAATATGCAGAACCATTATTACAAAATCTGCAATACTATTTCATCTTTCATTTCACTGCACATTTATGTGTATGTGACAAATAAACTTGACTTGACTTGACTTGAAATAAGATCAAACAACAAGATGACTGCATTGTTAACTATTTTTTAACAGCAGCAATTTTTTTGCAAAATAAAGCCCGCTTCATATGACAAACCCAACACTCATGAGAGCAAGTTGACCCTGGACATAATACTAGACAACTCGACTGCTAAATTACTGGGCAACAGTACCACAAGACACTCTGTATCAGAGACTCAACAAACTCACATGTACATGCATTTCAAATTTGAAACAATCAAGATGAAAACCAAGACATGAACATCACGGCTGTCACACCCATTATAAATTGATGGATGTATGCTTGTCTAAAATTATGATTTTTTTGATGTTATAGATTTGTTGTAGAGTAGAATGGTACAATTATTATCTTTTAGATTATAATTTTACCCTTGTGCTCTATAACAAATCCAATCCTCAATTTGGAATATTTCCTTAAAATCATTCCAATGTGTTGTCATTTCACTGTGGGTAAGAGTATAATCAAGATGCTGTGGTGGTGCTTAAGAATGGAACATTTGCCTCTTCTTTCCCCTGTTTGTTACCATCAATCTGGGTCAGGTACTGCATGAGTTCAATACAAACGACAATACATCACCACAATGCCTCTTCACAGGATACGGCTACTAACTTATTTTTTTTCATCAGAAGAAAGAGCAAAGCTCCCTCCTTCCCACCAATATCCAGAATCTCAGCTTCAGGAAGCAATTCTCCACAGTTTGCTGGTATCTAATGGTCTTTCTAATTACACTTCATCCCCACTGAAAAACTGTGTTAAGACTCTAACTTGAGTAACATTCTTTGTAATCCAAATATTTTTTAAGCCAATAAAACCAAGCTTGATTCAAATCGGGATCCAGCAGATGACTGGGGGAACCTATAGATATATTGTAGCATTTGTCTGCTCTTTGTGAGTATTCATGAGGGACTCTGAGGATAATGAAGGCATTTTAATAAATGAAACAGGAGAAAAAGAGAGGATTGTACAGTTGAAATGCGTATATTTCCAGCCACAGAAACTAGGAATATCCAACTCATTCTATACAATAAAATAAAACAAATCTTTCTATAGTTAGGTTACTGAGATCTGACAGAAAATAAAATCTAACAGCTTTAAAATGAACAAAACATGTAGAATACAACTCATTTTTGACCATAAAATAAATCAATTCTCTGTGTAGTTGGGTTTCTGAGATCTGATTTAGAAAATAAAATCCAACAGCTTTAAAATGAACAAACTAAGTGGTATCCAACCTATTCTATACAATACAATAAAACAGTTCTTTCTGCAGTTGGGTTTCTGAGACCTGATTTAGAAAATCAAGTCTAGCAACTTTAACATGAACAAAGTAAGTAGCCATCCTAGATTATTCTATCTATGGGATTTTCTTTATTGATACACAATATTCTTGTGTACATTAGATTTTTTTTAAACACCTACATTAAGAACATTTGTACAGTCCCAAGAATGTTTCAATGAAGAGCCAATGACTTGTGATTTGAATGCATTGAATTTTTAAAAAAAAATAATTTTATTATTTTACCTATTAGGAACATTGTTTTTTTTAAATGCTTCAGTAATGTCACCAGAACATCAGTATAACATGTTGATGGACAATGGATGTTTTAAGCTGTGTCTATATCTAATTAAACTGTAACAAAAGCACCTCACTGGAACATGAGAATTTGTACATTTTCGAATATGGATAGTGACTTGCTTGACTCCACCGAGCAGGTTGGTACTGGGGTGAAATAATACTGGGATCAGGGACATTTCTGAGACTGGACTAGACGAGATCAACTTGTGGTACTACTGTAACTTCTACCAGTTTGAATGTTGGTTGGGTTTATGCAGTGCATTGGTAGTAATTAATTGCTTTAAAATGTCATTCAAATTTTAGCTTTAAATACACTGCATCGGCTTTTAAGTCAAGAAAATGCCAACCTGGGTGGTAAAATGGACAGTATTTCAGAACATGACTCCTCAAATAATATGTAGGATCCCATGTATTCATTTAAAAGTAAATTGCCTTTGTTACACAGTGATTAGTGAACTGAACTCAATCTATTATATTAACTTAACTGTGTCTGAAGAAGGGTCCCAAACTAAAATCTTACATATCCCTGTTCTCTAAAGATGCTGCCTGACCCGCTGAGTTTCTCCAGCACTTTGTGTCTTTTTTATATATTAATTTAAGTGTTGTATTGGGACAATCAGACTTTCTCCCCTGCATATTCTTTTCAGTGTTGCAAAAAAAAAGTTCAGAGCCATACATCCACCTCTACAGTGTTCTTGTGATCTCAAGTCTTAAAGGGATTGCTGGCTGACTGAAACCAATCCCTTTAACTAGAACTAATTCAGCCCAGGAACAAACACAGGCATGTATTTGAAGAGTTTAGTGAGCGGCAAGGAATGTCCATCCCATTGGTAAACACCCAAACCTCTGTGAGGATCATGAAGCCACAAGATGAACAAACCATTCAGCTCACCTCCACTCTCTATCTGCACTGATTATCTTCACATTTTCTCTCCCCAATTAGCTCTGCGATGTTTCAAAAGAGCCCCCAGCAAGTTCTATGTAAACTCGGGTTACCTTGCACTTGTTGTGACTGGTTTTCTAAATAAACCCTGCCATTAATTTTGCCGAATTTAGGCTGGAATTGCCCTGAAAAGAGAGGAATTGTGTCAAAACCGAACTGGGTCTGTAGTAAGCCTACGTTCCCTCAGCAAGCTAGCTACCTGGCCCTCTTCAATTATCAATGCATTTTCAACATTGGTATAAAAACCTCTCCTGCTTTCTCTCCTTCCTCTGCTTCGCCCAACCCCCCACCAAAGTAGCAGAACACTCAAATGACTTGACAAAATGTCTTCCGCTGCCCAACCCCCTATCCCCTCACCTCCTTTTACAACAGTTCAAAGGGTATTCATTCCGAACAGTCAGCACACTGACCTCTGCTAATGTTTTTTTGGCTCTCATAAGGACAAAACAAAACTTGCATCTTTCTCGTGGCAATTGTGCAGCCTGGAGAATTTAACCAAAGCCACCAGCTTTTCCCCCCTCCCCAGAACCCCCACCTGAATGATTCACCGCCTCAATTAGACTTGATGACATTCCTCTGACACCACCTCTTGACCCCGCTTGCACCATGAGCATATAGATTAGGAATGCTCTACTTATTCAACTTAAAAGGCTTGAGGGTGAGGGGGTTGCATTTGGAGAGAAACTCCAAATTACAATGTGGATGGCGGGCGGGGGAGGCAGGGTGGTAAAAGACACACACGTAGAGAACAAAAAAGAGGAAAACTGCAAAGATCTCCAGATTCATTATATTTCACTCTTTCAGGGATGCGTAACGTTATTAATTTTCTGCAGGTTTTGAGTGAAAGAGAGAGGAGATTTCTGCTGCACAGCTCTGGAATCCATTTAGCAGAGTAGGGTATGTGCTTCCAGTCTGGGTCAAAGGTCATGCTTTGCTCAATAATGACCTATGCAGAAAAGGGAAGAGGCTTCTTGCCACCATTTTGTGCCGCAAGTTAGCAGATTTTGCTTCAGATTGTAGGTCTTGCTTAATTCCCTTCTCGTCTGAATGGTGGCATATCTCACCAAAATCAGTCAAATAATCATTCCCACCTCCTTGCCAAACAAAAATAGAACAAGTTTGCATCTCATTGCTCAAAATACCTATGGAAGACACACTCCATTCATAAAGTCAGAAACTACTACAGCTTGTTAAACTTGCTTCCTAGTGACAAGCAACTCTTCCCACTGTGCATGGAATGCACAAAATATCCTAATACCATAAAATGACTTGAAAAAGAAGGTTTCCGCAAGAATTCCTAAAAGTGTGACAGATTTTTTTTTCTCTCTGATTACTTTTAATAGTCTGTGGACATACAC
This sequence comes from Rhinoraja longicauda, assembly GCF_053455715.1. Classification (NCBI taxonomy): domain Eukaryota; kingdom Metazoa; phylum Chordata; class Chondrichthyes; order Rajiformes; family Arhynchobatidae; genus Rhinoraja; species Rhinoraja longicauda. The sequence continues at coordinate 2,546,303 of NC_135981.1, read as the reverse complement.
AGCCCCAACGTTACAAAGTGATGGATTAGATGATTTAAAAAAGCACATTGTTATTTTTGAGATTGGTGATTTACATCAATGCTTCCCCTCCCCAACATTCCCATAAGGTTCTCATTCCTAGTTCAATTATCCATTGATACCGGGTTTAGTGAGGTCTCTTCCTCTCCTCCTCCCCCCTCCTTCTCCCCCCTCCAAATAAAAATCATTTAACCCATGCAATCGTTGGCAGTAAATTCACCCCAGGGGAACTCTACAGCTAAATTCCACCCTCTTTTAGAAACTATCCAAACACTCATCCTTCCAGCTAGAGATCCTGGTTACCAGTTGTAAGTGAGAATCCTAATCATTTTTTTTTTCTTTTCATGAAGGCAGAAATTGAGGCCATTTGTGCAGGCAACCCCTCCCCCCAGCACAATCCACCCCTCCCCCCCTCGCCAATACCCTGTCTGAGATCAGCTAACTCAGCATAGACCACGAGTGGAATCTGGAACCTTTCTGATCTACTTTTTAATGAATTAAGATGTGTTTCTTTTTTTAAAACGACATCTTTGCAGAATGATCGTGGTTTGAAAATCTGCGTAATGTTAATTTCTCTTTCTCTTTGTGCTAATTGTCGGCTAATCATCTTGAAACCTTAAAAAACTATTTTTATTCAGTTGTCTTAATCATAATTCAAAATGCCACATCAACCATACAGTCAGAAACAACAACAACCTCCACCATAAAATGGAAGGACCAATTTCTTATATTTTCATCTACAAAATCCATAAAATAATTTCCTCTCTTGATACCATTTCCCGGACATGTTCCTTCAAAGGCTGCCTTTCAAAACTAGAACAAAAATTCCTTCGTAACAATTTGCTTTAAGCATTCCAACAATGACAAGCATTTGAGGATCTACTATCTGTATCAACTGCGCATTACTTAAGATATTTCTGTTATTTCTCCCTCATCAAGGATACCAGCCTATTTTTGCCACTTAGACCAAATTTAGCTAGATTTCTACCAGCTATATTGTCAACTAAAAAGCTTTTAAAATAATTTTAGCAAACATGTTTTCAGGTTGAATCCATCGAGCATTTATTTAAAAAATTACTTGAAGTTTTTAATTCCTCATGTCTCAATTCCATATTTTACTCATTTCTATTATTCATTTTTTCAGGAAAAGCTAGCTTCCGGTAAATGGGCATGTTAGATTAAAGAGAAACACAGATCATGGGGTGAACGGGATTGGGGGGGGCGGGGGTGGGGGGTGGTGAGCAGATTAATGTTTCACACAACCCTCGACATTAACTCATCACATCCCTTGCCAGAGCTGCTGGAATTCCTGGATATTTCCGGAATTTTGTGAAGTGTGTGATGTTGCATTTTGGACAACGGCTTCATCTTGAACTTTAATTCTCTTTACAGAAGCTAAACGGTCTTATGGTTACTTCTGATAATTCAGTCTATATTTAAAATTCCCAGCATTTTAAGCTTCATGACCTTGACATGTCCTTTCAAAAATGACCAATTATTCAAGCATTTTGTGACCAGTATTTGAATTATATTTGAACGGTAAAGGAGATTTGATTTATATTACTATCAGAATTAAGTCGTTGATATTTATCTATTTGAAGGTGCTAGATATGTCAAAGATAGCTAATCATTGTTTTAACATTTTTAATCCATTGAACATTTTATTTGCCCTGTTGTAAAATAATGGCATTGTTACACATCTCATTTACTTAACGAAACTGTCGTAAATTCAACTCAACCTAAAAGTGTTTTTAAGTCACATTATGTACAAATAGTTCACTGCGGCCAAATTAAATCATTCTGTCTAATTTCCAATCAAAAATGAGATTGTTAAGTATCTAAAACATAACTTCAGCTTGATTAATGCCAAAATTTGGCTCTCGTTAGGTTAGAAAACAATTTCAGCTATATTTGATAACATAAAGCTATTGATCAGATAGAGAAATAGAGTAACGGTGATAGACAATGCTGAGCTTCCTTTCAAAAACATTTTTATGAGCTACAAGATGACATTAGCTTTTTTTAAAAGACATGGACAAACATAAATTTACTAAACTTTCTTACATGTTGTATAATGAGGATTTGACCAACGTTCTGCATCAGTAAAGAAAATAGTTGGATGAATGATCACAGAGCCTAGGAGGATATCATTTTTATTTCAACTTTTACATCGACCAAGATGGATCTATTTCCAACTTCTCGGTGTTTTCAAAATATTGCTGAATTAAAACACAATTCCAACCCCACGAGTAACTTTCCTGCACTGGCAGAATTTTAGATCTTTGTGATTTCAGAGTAAAATATCTGTTCAAATTTTCTAAATGCTGTTTTAAAAAAAATGAAGAACAGAAGTGGTGTATCGAGATTTTAAACGCAAAACGGTTTCATTTGATATATGGAAACATACTAAAATGTCGTAAACAAAAAAGAGTGCCAAAGAACTGGAAAGCAAGAAATACTGTTTTTATCTATAACTTAGTCATCAAAAATAAAAACATTCTGTTTGTGGTTTGCCTTATTGACTTAGTGTTTATTTATTATTCTGAGACTGATCGCTAAGGACAGCCATCCACAAGAAAGATGGCGAATTACGTTTAAATTGATGATCACACGTTTTTCATTCATCTCTGTGAATATGGCAATTAATTTTCACTTTGCTGCGCCGAGTATTTTAAGCTAGTTTTCAAAACTTTCAAATTCTAGTTAAAACTTTATTGTAAATGCCTCGCAAATAAACAAGGATACGTTTTAAGGTTTAGAGACGTGAAAGCTTTGTGCTTTGCAATTGATATTAGTTACAAAACACAAATCAATCTAGTTAAAACACCAAGCTAATCGTGGAGATCAGTGACTTGCTTTCTCCACTCCAACAAATGCAATAGATAATCACATGAACTGAATTGATATTTTTTAAAGAGTATTGTTCTGAAACTAGCGTTTGAACTTGTTTTTTATTGGCATTTCCAGGTCGACATTTTTCGACACTTTACCACAGGCAAGATCTAGTTTACTAGATTATCGATAAATGCTATTTTTTTTAAATGACAGACACACACTGCATAGTTTAAGGTGAGAGCAAGCATTAATTGTAACACCTCTATCATCAACTCGGCCAAAACTCCAAAGTGACGCTTTAGGAAGTTAAAAGTTTAGAATGCACATTGTTTCTGGCTGAGAGTTAAATGAAACTTCGTTCATGATATCGAGGACATCGCTCTTTGAAAGGACGGTGCAAAGGGGGGGGGGGGGGGGGAGAGCTCTAATGAGTTCGTTAAAACGACTTCACACAAAGCAAGGTGGGGTGGGGGGAGGAAATGGCAACGCATTCGCGAAGTACTATTGCGGAGAGGAATGTTTATTCCATGGCTTGTTCCATGATGGGCAGAGGGGGCTGTGAACGCTGATGGTGTTTTAAAGAGTTCTCCCAACTCATTTCCACCACCGTTTAGCGCCACAGCGTTCCCGTAATCTGGATTTGCGTCAAATGGGGGTTGAAACCCAGGCAGCGTTTTAATGTTTAGAGCGTGTTGTGTTCGGGCGCTTTGCACGTAGAAGGGTCACGTACCCGCCCTTTCCCCCCACGATCAACTCATGAACTTTTTTGGGGGGGGGGGGGGGGGGGGAAGCATTGAAACCAGACAGAGAACTTTAAACCCAACAACAACAAAAAAACACACGCACAAAAAAACACCAGAAATATTTCCTCAGGACCAGCTCTGTTTCCCCTCACGGTTCCACCACTCGCCTTTATCCCAAATGATCATTGTTACAATATGGCATATTGAGGAAACAATTAATTTAAAATATAAATCACTCTGCGGTGAAGCGTCCGCGAACATGCGTTGAAATAACCTCCACGACTTTGAAAGTCTTCTGGGGAGTTTAAAATAGAATAAAACGCAAGCTGATGCGCACACACACACACACACACACAGACACACACGCATTAGCAGTCAACTATCATAAACAAATCACCAAATCAGTACGTACAACTCTTCAAAACATCTCCGGCTAAAGTAAACAAATAGACGCTACCTCTGTCTCTTTGGCACCGAATGCTCCACCTCAATGTGTTTCCCGTGAAGTTCTACTTTACCTGTAAGTAAATTATCTGTTTTATTATATTTAATTCAATGAAATTATGTACCCTCGCCTTCAACCCTGCACCCACACTGTGTGTGCTGGTGTGTGTGTGTGTGTGTGTGGGGGGGGGGGGGGTTAAACGGTGGGGAGAAATGGGGGAGAGTGGAGCGTTGTTGTTTTGGTTTTGTCCCATTGTGTTTATTAAGATTGTGTGCGAGCGGAGGATGTTTTCCAAATCATTGCGTTTCATTTTTTAGACACGGGATTGAGGAAGGGCAGCTCCCGGGAAGTTTACTGAACGACTCCACAGTCGCGATGATCGCAATCACACATCTCACACGGATGTAAACATGTGTCATATGTGGTCGTTGCATGTTTTTTTTTGTAAAATGGTTTGAATGGTTGATGTGTGGAAATGTGCACACGTGCGACGCGTTAGCATGTTCACAACTGGCATGGGCGTCCTGCCTCTGTTCACTCAGTCGCCCATCGTTGGCCCAGTGTTGGATTTCAAGATTCATACCGGGAGGTGGAGAGGAGGAGGAGGAGAGGGGGGAAGGAGGAAGGAGGAGGGGGGGGAGGAGGAGGAGGAGGGGGGAAGGTGGCGGTTCCAGGCCCGCGTGTTGAGGCGAATGGAGCAGCCTTGGTTGATAGTTCCCATCCACTGTCCAACGGCTTGAACGGGACCAAGATACATGGGGGGGGGGGGGGGCTTTGAAACTGCGGACGTGGTGTATATAATAGCGGAGCCTGCAAACGATGGCGCACCGTCAGCGGAGGGGAAGTCCCAAATCCGGCCATTCTTCCCAAGAGACGGCAAGCAGAACGCAAAGGCGGGCACGGCCCGCCACACGGGCTGGGACCCGACCCTCCCTCCATCTCCCCCCCCTCCATCTCCCCCCCCTCCATCTCCCCCCCCCCCCCCTCCATCTCCCCCCCCCCCCTCTCCCCACCACCACCCCGCTCAACCGCCATCTCCACCCAAAAGTGCCGATTGGGAAATTGATCGCGTCTTTGATGCTCCAAACGCCGCGTGTGTTGAGTGGGATTCACTAAGAACCTGCAGCCTTCTAGAAATGCAAAGCGTCACCACTCTCCCCTCGCGAATAGAGAAGGAGGGGGAGGAGGGGGGGGGGGTAAGACATTGAGTGTGGATCTTTATATTAATTACATATCCATACAAAATCATTATCACGCGCTTTGGAGGCGGCAGCACCATGAACGAGTTTGTCAGAAAGCTACAAGCCATTGCAACTGTATTGGAGCCTCCCTTCGTCTGAACGCAGCGCTCAGAGCTCGGCCATTTCGGGCGACCGAGAGCTCAGCAATCTCAAGTAGACATTCAACTCTTCCTTCCACGATCGATATTGGTTGAAATCGCTTACCGGATAAGGTGTCGATCGCTTTCATAGCCCAGTTCTCGTCCGGACAATCTACGAAGGCATAGCCGGTTTTGAGCAAGAATTGGCCAGTGAAAGGAATCTTCCATTCCTTGAAGATACTTTCTAACTCCGGCACGGTGACACTTTCGCTTAGGTTCCCGATGTAAAGCTTGTTCATTCTGATTTCCCCCCCCCCCCTTCTTCAGTGTTTTTGTTTAAAAGGGAGGCGTTAAAACAATTTTTTTTTCCTTCGCAAAACAGCACCTTCAATAACGACCCCTCCGCCGAAAGGAAACCACCAATAATAATAATGCAAATTAACGATGTCAAAAAGATCTCGGTTTGTTGCGGAGGGGAGGGAGGGGGGGAAATAAAAGACCGGAAAAAAAAAGTGTTAGCCGGAACTCCGGACTTGTGGAATGGTATGGCGGGCTGTGGTAATCTCTCGTCTCCCCTCCACTCACCACCCCCACCCCCCACCCACCCTCCCCTCCTCCCCTCCCCTCCCTCCCACCCTCCCCAAGCCCGTGGAGTCCGCCTGAAATGTCACAGGACGTTGGTGGAAGCGCCGCCTCCAAATAAAATCAACCTTAAAAAATGACTCAAATATTTGCCAGCGAGATCCACGTGGTTTTACGCGGCCGGCCCCTCACGTGTAAGTATCGCGTCAATTTCACACACACTTACACTCACACACTTACACACTCACACACACACACACCCCTCTCTCAGCCCCCTGTTTTACCACGTGCTCCCCCCCCCCCCACACACATCTCGACACCAGCACTTTGTGTCCCAGGTCCCCCCCCCTCCCCACGTAACGAGATGTTTATCAACAACAGTCCCTCCTTTTTTTTTGAATGAAAAAGTCTTGAATGGCGGCGCCGTTGACTTATTAGATATTTTTTTTATCAATGGGTTATGGCGATCCGGCGCCAACCATCCTCCCCCCCTCCCCCCCCCCCCCCCCCGGTCAGGTGGCCGTCCCCAGCGGCGAGGTCGGGAGGGGGAGGGGGAGGTGGTGTGGGAGAAACGTGTTGGACCGGCCGGGCTGGGGGGTTTGTAAGTGAACAAAGCTGAAGAAGGGTCTCGACCCGAAACCACACCCACTCCTTCGATGCTGCCTGTCCCGCTGAGTTACTCCAGCTTTTTGTGTCTATCTCTTACTTTTCACTTAATGAGGGGGGGAAGCACACACATACCACACACACACAAACACACTCACACACACATACCACACACACACAAACACACTCACACACACACACATTCACACACACACACACACATACAAAGACACCGCACACACACACAAACACACCGCACACACTCACATACACACACACACACACCCCACACACACACACACACTCACTCACACACACACACAGACAGACACACACACACACACACAGAGTGCTGCAGCAATTGAACGGGACCAGCCAGCATCTGCGGGGGGACTGGAATCTGATCACTCTGGGGAATGGTCTCGACCCAAAATATGGTCTGTCTATTCCCTCCCCACACGCTGCCCGTCCCCCTGAGTTAGTCGTGGAGATATAGAGTGACTGTACAGTGTGGAAACAGGCCCTTCGGCCCACACGGCCAACATGCACCACCGACACTGGTCCCACCTGCCTGCATTTGGCCCATATATTCCTCTAAACCTGTCCTATCCATGTACCTGTCTAAATATTTCATAAACGTTGTGGTAGTCCCTGCCTCAACTGTCTTCTCCGGTGTGTGCGTTAGGAAGGAACTGCAGATGCCAGTTTACACCGAAGATAGACACGAAATACTGGGGTAACTGAACGGGTCAGGCAGCATCTCTGGAGAGAGGGAATGGGTGACGTTTCGAGTCGAGACCCTTCTTTAAACTGAAGATGCGTCTCGGCCTGAAACGTCACCTATTCCTTCTATCCACAGATGCTGTCTGACCCGCTGAGTTACTCCAGCATTTTGTACCTTCTCCGGCAGCTCGTTCCATACACCCGACACCCCTTGTGTGAAAAAGTTACCCCTCGGGTTCCTATTAAATCTTCCCCACCCCCCACATGAAACCTATGTCCTCTGGTTCTCGATTCCCCTTCTCTGAGCAAGAGTTCCTCCAGCAGATTGTGTTTCGCTCAAGTGTCCAGCATCTGCAGATCCCTGCCTCTCCGGAGTTTCCGAATTAACCTCCGCTTTCCTTTGAAACCCGCCCCCCTCCCCACCCACCCACCTTAAAGCGGGTAACCCCCTCCGATGGAAATATTATCTCCCAATAATATCTCCCGAGACTCCCAATGCCGAATAAGAGCGTTGGGAAAGAACTGCGGACGCTGGTATAAATCGAAGGTAGACACAAAATGCTGGACCCTTCAGTCTCGACCCGAAACGTCACCAATTCCTTCTCTCCCGAGATGCTGCCTGACCCGCTGAGTTACTCCAGCATTTTGTGTCGACCTGCGGAATAAGACCTGATTGTTCTCCGCTTGGGAAGTGAGTTATCCCCCTCTGTGATTTCTCCTGCCCTCCTACTCTATCTTATAGACAATAGACAATAGGTGCAGGAGGAGGCCATTCGGCCCTTCGAGCCAGCACCGCCATTCAATGTGATCACGGCTGATCATTCTCACTCAATCAGTACCCCGTTCCTGCCTTCTCCCCATACCCCCTGACTCCGCTATCCTTAAGATCTCTATCCAGCTCTCTCTTGAATGCATTCTGAAGAAGGGTCTCGACCCGAAACGTCACCCATTCCTTCTCTCCCGAGATGCTGCCTGACCTGCTGAGTTACTCCAGCATTTTGTGAATAAATGCATTCAGAGAATTGGCCTCCACTGCCTTCTGAGGCATAGAATTCCACAAATTCACAATTCTCTGACTGAAAAAGTTTTTCCTCATCAGTAACTCACAAGCAGTATCTAAGCAGCGTCTCCAGAGATGCTGCCTGACCCGATGAGGTACTCCAGCATTTTGTGTCTACCTTCGATTTAAACCAGCATCTGCAGTTCCTTCCTGCACAAGTGAGTTTAGGACTTTAGCACCGTCGCTACGGTTTTTTGTCGAACGAATCGGTCACTGTCTCAGCGAGCGACCCCGGGGCGATGGTTGGGTCTGGCGAGGGCGACACGGTGGCGGTACAGTATCCCCTGCCCCGCCCGGGATACCGACAGCCCGAAGAGCAGGCACCCGTGGGGCCAGACCCGAGTGCAAGTGCCCCGGGTTTGTCCACGAAACACTCCCAGATATGAATATTAGTTTTAGTTTAGTTTAGAGATTTGTTTTTGAAAACAAATGTCAAAATATACTTTATTCAAGAAATAAATATATACTAAACATGTTCCTTACAAAACTCCA